>NW_024581133.1:3674058-3768518 GCF_017639235.1 Corvus kubaryi | reverse complement strand
AAAAAAAAGGAGGAGGAAAAAAAAGGAGGAGGAAAAAAAAGGAGGAAAAGGAAGCAGAGCCAGCATAGGGTAATGCATTCCAGTTCCTTGCCAGGCAACAGCACAGACAAATCCTGCTGCACTGAAGCAAGACTTGCACCCACACTGGACCAAAGTCACCTCCTGACGCAGATAAACAAACTTTAAGCTGCTGTTTTCTTTCAGAAATTCCTGCAAGAAAAGGAGTTTCTACATCTTTGTGGTGTTTCCTCATGAGCCCTCTCACTACAACACAGCCTGCTTCCTCTCTCCTTCCTGCTTGGCTGCCTGCTGTTTTACAGTCCTTACCCCAAAGCATCACCCAGGAACACCATGATACCTTCTGACAGAACACACCGAGGTGCTGAAATGAGGTGGGCCTCTGTCTGTAGTTCTCAGTGTTTGAAATAAGAGAACCTGCCCACAGCTTTATCATAGACATAATCTATCTCACCACAATGTCATGCAAACGTGCTGAGCACAGTAAAGCACAGAAAGGGGGATTAAATTTCTCTTCCAAGTGGTCTCCAGCCCTAAGTGATTCAGAAGACGAAATACTCCTGTAAATACATTAAGCTGAGTTCCAGGAGAGATCTGAGTACAAAGAAATTGGCAGAAGAAATGGAAAGACACAGAATATAATTAGAGAACCCTACAGGATAAAGCTGTAGAGGAAAAAAATCCCTATCTATGGGTGAAAGCCAAAGTACCTCACAGGACAGCAGATCCACAAGGACAAATTGCTACAGAAATAAACTATGACATTTATATCAGCTGTAATCAGTAGCTCCACTGAGCTGTGCAAGTCTATGATTTCATTCTTATTACTTCATATCTTTACTTCTTTAGAAAAATACACATTATTCATTACATGACATAATAAAGCAGAGGTTCAACTCAGATAAATATGCAACTAACTCATCAACTATAATTCTTTACATTAAAAGCAAATGTGACTCAATACTGTTTAATCCTAACATTCTTTGTAAAACATCTAAGAAGTTTTAAATCCTTGTGATTGATTCAGGTGTTAAAAAAAAAAAGTAACAAACTGTGCTCTAATGACTATTTTAAGGCAAAAGATATTCCAACAATTCAGTATCTTGAAAGTGACATGTCATCTTTGATGTAAATAAATAGACTGTGGATCTAAAAAGGAGAAGGATCAGACCTCTCATGAGAAAAAAAAATTTCAAAATTCTGTACATAGAGAGATCTGTTCTATAAAATCTCACACATTGTCAAAATAAAAGCCTTTCAAGAGAAGAATTCATACACGCAGTTTGAAGATGCTCTTCTCAGCACTACAGCCAGAGAAGGCTGAGTGGGACAACTGTTTATTTTAAAGACTTCACACTGGTATTTTCAAGAGCTGCATATTAACCTCTGACTGTTAAGCTAATCATCCAGAGCACACTAAAATAAATCACAAGCTTCAGAAATGTTTACAGGACTGTTGTAAGCTTGCTCTCCTGTATAGTAAAAAAAAAAAAAAAAAAAAAAAATCAAAAGATGTTCCATTATCTTAGCACTAAAACAGTATATTTGGAGTGAAAATTGTGCTAAAGCTGACACATATGCTATGCTGATTATACATACCGAGGAAGTGGCTGGAAGTGATCATAGGGCATGATTTCTTTAAATCCATCACTGTCAAAAAAAATAAATATTGCATCATTATTTCTCATACCCAAGACTGTACATCAAGTACGTACTTCTATGTGATCATGCTTGAAGTAAGCAATTCCCAATGTGAAATGAAGGACTCTTACTTCATTACACATGAGCCTTATGGCAAACCTTACGACTTGTATAATCTTACCTTTTCTGCATGGATAAAGAGCTATTCACCATACAGTTTCTCTATTTCAGACCACCATAAAATATTAAATGAGAAAGCCTACAGTAGAGAAATTTATTATCAGTGACCCTTTAGGTCTGTGTTACTTCATTAACAAGAAAATATTCACCTACTTCTATCTGTAAAAAAGACTGCTGAGGGACATGAGTGTCAGTGAAATAAATGCATCACAGGATTTATGCTACATAGGTCCTGAATGCTGCTTAGGACCCTTCTAGAGCTGTTCATTTGAACTGCATAGCATAGAGCAGGCATAAAGCCTTACTTCCAATGCTAAGAAATGGAGTATTATATCCAGTAGTACTTTCCTTTTCCTGGCTGTATAAAGTAAATCTGCAAGGTAAAATATAATCACACCCTTTCTTTCCCCTAATTTTCCCATTCCAGCTTTGGAACATTTGGCACCTATTGCCATCAAGCATTACTGATGTCGCTCTGCTTCATACAGTGATCAACTCTCCAGGAAAAAATCTTGAAAGTCTGCACATCTATAACTGTTAGAGGTCACTATCAATGATTACGTTCAGCAGGAATGAAAGGAAATGGACAGTTTAGCTATAGGAAATGAAATCCATTGAGAGTGTTTCCTTTTCTTGCATATAACTCTAGCTCAGCCAGCTGGCATATTAATGTGAGGTTCTGGGACTTGATACTGTGATGTTATTTTAAGATTCTTTAGCACAGCCAGGAAACCTCACCAGACAATCCAAAAGTTAGTTTAAAATACTGTAGTGCAACTCAATACAATTTATGTGTACTGTAGCCTTTACAATTTGGCACTAATATCCTGTGGCATTTGTACCACAACGATATTTACTTTGAATGATTTTTATTTTTAATTCCTAGTTTTAAAAAACCCAAACAAATAGACCCAAGCTTTAATTATTAAATTGTCAACACTACAGTACCAATGAAGAATCAAACTCTTATGGTGGGCAAATGAAGAAACCAAGTTAAAGCCTGTGCAAAACTTGCACTGACTGGAGCTTCTGTCTGGCTGTTGAGACATTCTGAATGGCAGCATCAATAAATCCAAAAGAAGGCAAACCCTCTGTCCTCCTCACACATCCTCACAAGATCCTCATATTAGTGCTGGACTACTCAGCAATAGACAAAGCAGAATTAGCCCTTGAACAAATTGGTATTTACAATATCTCTGTGCAAGCAAAGTCATCTATTCTGCAGCACTGAAGCACCACGAGTCTACTGGCAGAGGTATCAGCCTTTAACACATGCAATAACCAAACCAGATTTAGTAGCCTTATAGATAAAAAGAATTGAAATTAAGTAATCACAGTTGCTTCTTCCTTAGGAACTGCCTATGTCACACACAAATTTATTTGCCACACAGACCTAGATGGGCAGGGATCCATGTTGCATTCTTTCAGCTTGGGCTTTGGTTTCTTGTTTTCTGGATGATAGTGACAGTAGTGGTCAGGAACAACACGCTTCAGACGGATGTCCACGCACTCAGCTGAATTGAGCTGATAACCTAAGGCAGAAGCTAAGTTAATTTTTGTCATGGAGATAAACTAAAACAGCTTTATCTCCCCATTGAATTAATTTTTTGTCTTACTCTTTTTTGGTTTGCTTTTAAACAAGGAAACTTGAGCAGGAACTTAATTAAGCAGGAAATGCATGACCAGACTTTCATTTAAGGCAATTCAGCATAATAATTACATTAACCTGTTTTAACACTAGATGAGCTTCCAGCACTTTATTCTACTAATATTCTAAGTGTAAAAGTAAAGTCACACATATTTCTTCATGATGCAGGAATACTGGTACTGCACCAGCTCACCCATCACAAGGCAAAACTATGAAGCCATATGGTTCCAGTACATGTTCCACAACTTATAACTGCCCTCCTCCAAGGAGGAGTTACCAGTATGTTGGAGAGCTATATTACACAGCCATTCATGCTAAAAGAAATAAATACTTGAGACAGAAAGCCAGAGGAATTGAAGATGAGATCCAAAAATATTGCTAAGGAACTGTAGAAAACCAAGAAATAGGTTCAAGAACATTCCTAGTTGAAGAGCCAACAACAGAAAACTTGAACTAACTACTTGGTGAAAAACAAATAATAAAATATGTGTGGAGACTCGTTGCAAGAAGGGGTCTGAGTTTTATAAACCACTAGGTTGATTTTTTGGCTAAGAAAAAAAGACTCATTCAAAAAATCTTACTTGGACTTAAACTGAGGAGAGAAGGAGGATGTTCTGGTATGTGCAAAGAAAAAAAAGATTTAAACCACAAGAATTAAAATCAAACCAAGTCAACAAACTAATAGCACAAGTCCCAGTGCCTACTGAAAATGCTGAGTATCATATATCAATGGCTTCAGTTGTGTGTCTCTTGGCTGATCCAAAGTGTCATCATGCATGAGAGTGATAACCATAAAGAACTAAGCAGTTCCAGTGCTCACAGCATCTGTGTTTCAGCTCTTGTAAGTACTGAAAGGACCCAGAAAATATGTCACTTGCAAACAAGAGAAACAGTTTTTAAACAATCTTACTCATACAAGCTTGACTGTGCTTTCTGAGATACCCCTTCCAACACATGAAGATTACAGAATTAAAGACAGAAGCAGCATCCATTCTTTTACTGCCAGTACCAGATGCCAAACAGACAATCTGGACACTAAATCCACTTTAAGGTAACAGGTTAAAGCCAGGCAGCTGCAATACAACTTCCCTGCATGCTCAGTAACATGCCATTCCTCACACTACTGCTGTCATGACTGAGCAGCTCAGTTTTCGTGCTTCTTCAGTTCCTGTCCTCCCTGAGGAGTGCCAAGCCCCTCTGATAAAGGTACCAGTTTTATATTATAGGCAAGCAGCTACAAAGCAGGGCTTTGAAAACCCTGGATAATTTCAAAGAGACTGACATGTAGCCATAATTTTCAAACCATAACAGCAGTCTGAAGAAGGCTGGATTTGCGCCAATACCTTTGAAGGTAAATACATCCCTTGAGCTATCCAGTGTTTACAAGCAGTCCTCAAAAGTAACTGTGATGCTTTATACTTCTTCCCTTGTCAGACAGGTTAAGGAAAAAAATTATAAACACAGTGTGATGGAATCATCAGAGGATATGCATTGCCCCTCACAGTTCCAGCAAGAATCACACTTCATGAGGCCAAGTATCTCGTAAGATACAGTAGTTTCCTGTGGGACTGCCTATCACACACATACACTGTCTGCATTTCAGATTACAGGGAGGCACTAGTGCCAAAACGGATGGTCCGTCAAGAGATCCCCAGACTCTGCTTGTACTTTAAACATCTCTCACTCTCTTTATTCATGTCCCAAGTAACTATTTAAACCATATTTGCACTCTCCAGAAAATCCCTGCATCGGTATCACCAGCATCCCAGTCTGGTTTCCAGGTGACCTGGGAAATGCTGGCTGAAGGGAAACTTCTATCTGCACTGTCAAACACTCCTCCTACCATGAGCTCACTCTTCTTTTGCAGAACCAGACATGACAAGCAGTGGCCTAGGCTGGGCTAGCTGTGGCAGAGCAGAGCTACACTTCATCTAAGCTGCAGTGCTTAAACCAGGAGTAGATGCTACAGCACTCCATGTGCTGCTCCAGCTACCACCAGGACTGAATGTCTAAGATCAAACAGCCAAAGGTACTGATAGCAGATGTCCTTCAAATTCTATTTACTTATTCTGCTTTCAGTATAACTAATTTCTCAACTAAATGTTCTAAAACTCTCCCTCACGTATATTACTGAGGCCAGAAATACCTTCTTTCATCTCCTGATTATTCTTATTTTAAAATCTCATTGTGTTTCTTTGCTTACTTTCCCCAAATATCCATTATGTGTTTCAATTTTTCATTCAGAATGTCATATTTTTATTTCTTAGTCAATGCTCTTATCAAATGACCACCCTTTATGGAAAAATAGGACTTCCAGTAACAACATGTAAAAACCCCTACGCTGATACCAGCTTAGCCAACCTATTTAGCAGCTACTCTGCCATTTACTTTGCTGAGGAATTACCAGTGTGCAAAGAAATACAAACATTTAATCAATAAAAATGCAGAACAAAGGCTGTAAATCAGCCCCTTTTCATCTTCAGCTGTTATCACTCCTGAAGAATTGCCATTACTTACCTCCGCCACACGTCACTGTACAGGGGAAGAACTCTGTTTGTCTCCACTGATGACTGATGGGTTGATAGAAGAAGAACTGAACCACACTCTCTTTTGGTCCAGAGTACCTGGTCTGAAGAAATTTCCATTACAACACACGTGTACACTGTACTCAACTGCTCATGGCATTTCAAAACACAGCTCATCCATAACAACAGTGCAGAGTAAGATGATAACAGACACAAAAACTCTAGAAAGTCTAGAGTAGCCATTAAATTTAAGTTCCCAATAGTCAAAGCTTTGAATGTTGCTTTGTTTTTCAAATTATTCAAGGTATTCATGTGACCATTTGATTGTTTATCCTTGAATAGCAAAGTTCCTAACTGTATTCTTTTGGTTTATCTCTTTGTTAGCAAAAATTTTAACATTTGCTGCAGAAAGAAGTCTGTAAGTGATCTGAGAATTTTAAAAGGACTAGAAATGGTCAGTGGCTGGGTTAGCAATGTCTGAGGGAGATCGTAGGGTGCTGCTGGAAGCAGTGCTCAGGTTCAGTAGGTGGCAGTCTGCAATTGGATTAGCTCAATCCACTGCACAGGGTCACTGTTATTCTTCCAGCAATATTTAAAACAAAAATCCTGGCCATTTTTACCATTAAAGATCTTGTGCTACTCTCTGCCACACAAAAGACATTAATGTCATAACATTTTAATTTGTTTGGATTTTCTTAGCATAAATGATCTCTGGACTGTAATCAGGATTTCTTACTTGCTAGCTAAAATATTTTGTTGTATTGCTACAACCTGAGGGACAGCCACCACTGTGCTGCATGTACTTGCAATAACTTTGTATATTTGTACATTCACACAGCCCACCTTGATAATGAAATCTGCTCCAAGAGGTCCCTGGATCTTTATGATTTCCCTGTCTGTACTCTTCTGAAATTCAAGAGTTGTATTTTCAATGACAAATGTTCCAGGAGCATTGAAACTGTGCTCTCCCTTTTCTCCTTGTAGTGTTTTTGACTCTATAACTAAAGAAGAAACATGCAATTAGTAAACTTAAACAGGTTTTGGTTTTCAAGAAAGCCAGAAAGCAACGTTTACAACTTTGCCTTGCAAGTACCAGCTGCATATGTGCATTAAAAACACACCCAGAGTGCCTGTGAGAATATTAACTGCTTCAGATTATAGGCTGATAGATAATTGCAAGACAAGTCAACACAGGAATATCTGTCTGAACATACTATTCTTGCACACCAGAAGCACTTCTGAGACAGTGTTTCCTACATCAAGTGCTCTGTAACGCTTGGTATAAGCAATAGATCGAGCAGCAAAAGCTGAAAGAAACTGAAAACTGATAGAATCAATATAGAGAAAAATACCTCATACTTCCATGCAATTCCAAAGCCAAGCAATCTGAGCAATAAGTCTCCAGAGAAGCCTGAATGGTGCCAAACCCACCTGACACTCACCTCAATACCTGTATCACTGTACCAAGCCCATTAACTCGACTCTGAGCATTTCCCATGTGAGGAAAAAACAGGGCCAGGAGTTGGGCAGCTGCAGCCCTGCCGGGGGGAGGGAGGGCCCTTTCCCACAACAGGTGGTGATGAAAACCCTTTCTGAACTGTTCTCTGCTCCTTGGAAACAGATTAAACTAACAGCCCACAACCTCCAGAAGACAGATGAAGCATTTTAAGATTAAATCACTTCCAGCAAACTGACTGAACTGTAAGTGGACAAAGCTAAAGGACGATATTCATAACGAAGGTAGAATTTTGGGCTCTGTATAATACAGCGTAGAGGCAGAGCAAGATGCATGGCTTGAAATGCACTGGTCTGGTTACAATCGACCAGAGCACTGCATGGGAAAAGCATGAATCTCAGATGAGCTCAAAGCAAGCTAAAAGGAATCTTTTGATGAGCTATAAATACCCTCTTTCTCCCACTACCTTGCCTTTTTTGGTACTTTAAACAAAAGTTACCTAAGTCAGGCTAGGCCATTTAAGTTAAAAGCATCTGGTTTTACCTGCACTGAAAACATATTCTGAATGCTGCAATCCACCATGAACTGTTATCTTCCTTCATATTTTTTAAATACACATGCATTCTGGAGCACCCCCAACAAAGAGAAGGAAGAAATTATAGAATGTATTAAACTCCTTGAAAATGTACCACCACTATCCCAAGCTTCTAAGCATTAGGTTCCACTGTGCTCATAGGTATAACAAAGATCACATACATGGCTGGAAGGAAGTTTCAGGAAGGATTTGTTTCTAGGAAATGACTTTATGTTAATCACATGGTATGAATCTAGTGGTGAATAAAATGCACTGTCAAAGAGAAAACATAAATCTCCAGGATTTAATGTGCCCCACTGTCCAACACATTTCCATTAGAAACAAACCGATATAAACTAATCCCAGAAAAAACAAGTATTTAGATGATTTGTACATATTAGTAATGAAATTACTAATTATTTAGATGATTAGTACATCTACTAATATGTACAAATATGTACGTATTAGTATATATTTGTCACATTTATGGAAGTTTTCTTTCCTGATTGCATCACAAAATAACCCTGTAAAATATATGGAACTCAGTAGTCTTGGATTAAGCTTCTGCAAGCCTTGATCCCAAACTTACACTGCTTAACAGTAAATAATAAAGCGTGGTGCCTGTTATTGTCTCATTTTGCTGAATAAGTGCAAAATCAGCACATCTGAAATCTTCCAACTCCAAATAAATTCGGTAAGATCCTCAGGAGTACAGGACCCCTTTGAAATTAGCATTTAAGATTACAAGGCAAGGCATCCAGCTGGTGCAAAAAGATGAGGAAAACGTTTATTTGGTGACCTGAGCTGCATTTCTGAAGACTCTCTTTACTAATTTTCTTAATTAAAAATTATTTTTTTATGTTCTTCTAAGCAGAAATCAAGAATATTATTCAGCAAAAACAACACAGTGACTCCCTGAGAGCTGACACACGTTTTCATTAGAGCTACATTAGATGTGGATGCACATCATGTGTTCATTTGCAAGGTCCTGCTACAGAGCCATGGCCTGTACCTCTGGAGGTCACACCACTGAAGCTCAGAACAGCTGCTCAGATTTTCCCTGTGTCACACAGGGAGATGAGGAGCTATTCCACAGCTCAGTGGATAACCTCTGCAATACTTTCTTGCTCAGTAGTATCTAGTGCTTGTCATCACAGGCTTCTAAAACAGAGTGAAACCAAGCATTCAGTGTATTTAACACACACATAACATAATTATGCTTATTAGGGAACAATTCCTCCCCCAAAAACTATTTACTTATTGATTTCAGAGCAGTAACTGGAATCAAAGGTTTGATCAACTGGTTTCCAGATAAGGTTTAGAAAAGAATTCACCAAATACTTATTTGTTTTTCAGGGTCCTGTTATACTAAAGACCTGGGATGTTTGACTTCAGGAGTAAGCTTCCTTGTCCTAAATCATTTCCTTGAGGCTCCAGATGTGAAGAGTCATATGGACAGGGAATTCTCTTGAGTGCTCACCTGTTTCTGTGCCTAACAGGACAATCACCAGTGCCAAAGACCTATAACTGTCTGTGTTTACTTACTTCCCCTCCCTTGACAAAAACGGAAAATGCCTTGCCCAGCTGTGGATAAAAACCCTGTGGCTGAAGCCTCCCATACTCTTGGTGGCAGGAAGGAGAAGGGCAGTGTGGCACAGGGAACCCACTGCAGGTACCTCACTGTGTAGGGAAATGCATGGAGAGTTCCCAGGGAAACAGCTCCTGCTCCCAGTGCAATAAAGAGCAAGTCAAGGTGCTGCCCAAATGCTGCTTCTTTCCTGTGAGATTCCTTTGTAGGTAGCACAAAACAAAACAGGCATTCTTCTCAAAAAGCAACAAGCAACACTGAGCATCTGTCAAAGAGCAGTGCACAAACCCACAGCTAAGTGCTGTCACCTAATGCAAATCACTGTGAACAGAGAAAAAGTTGACAAAAGGAAAAAAGGTTCAGTTCTTTTTAGTAACGTCTAACCTCCCTAAGTTCACGAACTCAGTTATCTAGCATTAGCCACTTGTAAAAATATTAGCTTCTGGTTTTCCTGTTTCTTCTGCTGGAGGATTAATTTCAGGGAACTTTCCATCTTTCTTTTGATTTTAATGCTCTTAAAACAACTACCAGGAAAGCCATAATACAGTCCAAATCAAAAACAAAACCAACACAACGAAACATTTTATTCAGACCCATTTTTGTGCTAATTACTTGGTTATTTTCCACCAAATCTTTCACCAAACCCAAGCAGGCAGAAGTACAGGGGGGCCCTATTTGTTAAAAACCCAAAGTAACATCTTGGCTCTCTGATGAATCTGTTACCTGTCTTAAAGTGCCCACAGACACAAACAAAGTACTTAATCTAACCAGCTACAGAGAAATGCACTCCTCACTCAAACTAACTGCTGGTTGCAAAACAATGCTCAAAGCATTTGTTTCAAATCTGTTATGTGCTACATCTCCAACCACATTTCCATTTTTGATTAGTCCAGCAGCTGTGCTTTCCTGGAACAAGACCAGATCATAAACCCAGGATGAAGCACCACAGAACACAAGATGAAGGGAAAAGTGCCAGACACTCCATAGTGCTCTTCAAGTTTTTGCTATTGCTGCTGACTGTACTTGAAGGACAAATATATACTGGCAACAGGAGGCAGTATAAAATCTTAACAATGAGTAGTCCCTGCTTCACCTGTTAAATTCAACTTCTTGCAAGCCAGGAAAAACATCTCTGACAAATGGAACCTGTAAAAATAGGTGATTATTTTTAAAATTCTGGCTTTAATTATACCAGCACACTCACACTGAAGTCAATGAAGTTGCAGACAAAGGATCGTTTGGTATCTCCTGTTAAGTGACAAATGCCCACGAACACGTACAGTGGGGAAGGTGGAGAAGCACCCCTGGAGCATTGGCTCTTGGAGAGCTGGCTATGAAGCCAGAAGCGATTGCCACCTCTCTCCCCACAACAACTCTCAGTTGTTTTTCACCTCTGCAATTTTAATTTTAGGTAAAAAATGTCTAAATCCTCACAGATTTGCAAACAGATGTGCTGGTGGAAGTGGTTAAAGGAACATTTCACAATTCTCATCCAGCCAGAGAGTGAACTAACAAAGGTAATGCCAAGCCACAGCTTCTTTACGGAACCACCCTGGGTAGGAAGCCAGGAGCACTCTGTACTTAGTTACTGACTTGCTGCTGCATTCCTCAGGAGCTTTCCAGAAATCCCCCAGGAGCCACTCAATCTAGTACTTTTTCCTCATACAAAGCTGAAACAACAACTTCCTTCTGCAGAACTACTTAAGAAAGTCCAAGAGTCCTGACCTGAACTGGTCAGTATCACTCCTTCACACATCCCCTCCAACAGTTTTAAGGGAATATTATTTATTTCAATGTAAGCTCAGCTTTGTATATTTTTTGTATCAGTGGTATATCTAAAAGTCATTGTCACTCTGGAGCTGTTCTGAAGTGGGAGTTTTATTTCAGTTTTTTTCTTTGAAAGAACGTGACAATATATTTCTGAAAGCAAACAAACTGATGGGCAGTTTTCAAACAAAATGCATTTTTTACTTCTGTTTACATATCTCAGAGCTGAAGTTCTTTTTATTTATATGATCCAGACTACATCTGCCACTCCTACAAATAAAAAATTGTTCAAAGTTAAGTGAATAGTTTATTTCACTGCCTGGTATGGCAGCACCACTCACCACTGAAACTATTAATTCTTTACACAAACTAGGCCTATGGATAAAGAAATTGCCATAAACACTGCCATCAGCCTTATAAGAAAATATTGGAAACCAACTGTCTGACAGAAAAGCAAACTGTTTCTCACTGGTGGTATGTAACAGCCAAAAGAATGACAAGGAAACAGGAACTCCATAGCTGTTCACCCTACTTCATTTGTACCTAGATCACTTGTCAGAGGCTTCAACAGAAATCTGGTTCTGAGTTATGCAAGGGTTATTGATCCCACACATAATCCTCTGGAAGTATTTTATTTTTCATGCTGTTTAAGAGTGCACTGTATTTGAGGCACCTTATATTGCTTTAAATAGAAGGAATAGAAAGCACCACTGTGTATTCTATTTCTTTTTACCAAGTAGACTTTCCAGTGTTCTCTAGGACTATCTCCAGGCTGGATATTAAAGATGGGAAGAGGAATCAAGGTATCAAGGTCATGACCTTACCCATATTACCAAAGTTTGGATGAGTTCAGATACAAGGTGCTGTTTTTATCTTCTGCCTATGTATAAATAAATAAAACAGCTCAGTCATACCAAGGTGTGCTGGTCCTTTCAGGGTAATTCTCACACTGCGACTCCCATGTGGTACAGCAATCACAGTTTCTTCCCCTAGGAAAATTAAACAACTGTTTTAGAAGTTATCTTTCATCAGGGAATTCGTACATCACACAATTAGACTGAAAACTGTCAAATATGTCTAAGAAAATATTGCACAGCTTTCACAATTTTTCTATTAAAAATATTATGTTATTTTATTAAGTACAGTGTACTGAGTCTGTTTGCTATGTCATGCAACTGTTCTACGAATGGACCTGTAAATCTTGCTTGCTCTTGGAAAATAATTTGCTATTAACAATAAGAACTGAAATGTCAGTAGTGTATTAGGAACATATTTACACTCTGTTGTCCTGGTTTTATTTCCTAATAACTGAATTGACATAAGGAATCTGCTAAGCAGTCCTTCCCCCTTACAAAAATCTGCAGCTGTTCAGTCTCATTTTGCCCACACCTCATTTCCTGCTGCAGGTCACAACTTTAATAAGTGGCAGGACTTACAGGAAATAAATCATCTACTTAACACTAACCCTTAACCAATTACAGACCAGTTAAGAGCAAATATATAATAGCTATAAGGTATATGTTATAAGTGTCTGCATCTAACTTACCATATAAGATCATTTCTTCCAGTAAGAGGCTCAGTTTAAAATGAACTATAAACCCAACCAGTCCCCAACAGGACATGTCAATACAAAACAGCTTTTGGCTTCCTGAAAGGCCTCTTCATATATAAATGTGCAACACACTTACTTCAGTGCATTTTACAAAGGCAGAAAGTTATTACTTTTCATTTCAAATGTAGGAAGCCTGTGATTTGCCCGAGCAAACTGGGTTACCAGTCAAAGCAACAGACTAGAGACCCTCACACCAGCAAAAGCAGTGCTCTCAGAAAAGGGCATCCACAGGGACACCCACAAAAGGAAGAGAGAAGCATCCAAGGAGGACAGCATCACTGTGCTGTCACCCACTTCCATCATGGCCCAAGTGTTCATCCTCTGTGAGGCAGGACCTGCCACATGTGCCCACTGCAGGTACCCCCTGCTCTGTTTGAGGATGGAACTACTGTAACATCAGTGGCTGTGCAGAGGAAGTTCCTTTTTGCAGATTTAAAAAGTAATGTGTGTTGAAGGTCAGTGATACACTGGTTCCGGAATTACTCATAAAATGTTTAGAGGAAGAATAGCTGAGTTTAGTTTTAACTGAAAAATAGTTGAAAAATGTTTCTTTCCACTTCAAACCAGACCCCTTTATAGTAGATGCTAAATTATCAGCTTCTGGTTTACATCTCCTTAGCATAAGCTCGATTTCCTGCCAAATGTTCAGAATACTTCAAGCAAATACTGCAATTATTTTTTCTGAAATAAACACCTTCTTATGTTACAGGTTTTATATCGTCAATTTCTAGGAAGGACATTTAAATATAACAATTTATTTTGGATGTAATAAAATATGAGCTTTATTAATTTCATACTTGGGTATTCCACCAGAGTGAAAAATACTACAGTAAAACAATAATACAACTAAGGAGTCCTGGAAAAAACATTAACTACTGAGCACTTAATATCTTTTTGCATCTTGGTTTTTCATCAGAGGAATTGCTAAAGATAGCCAGGAGGTAGTGGGTGTGTATATCTTTAAAGTAAGGAAATAACTACTGAATTCACATGTGCTCAACAGTATTTGAGAGAAAGCAGGTTTGAGGGGCCCGTCCATCCTTACTTGGCTGGGAATTGTATCCCATCCTGATAACACCCATCAGTCACAGCACAAAACCTCGAGTCCAAGTCGATTATGACCAGTTCAGAATACAGGAACTGCTGCTCTGAAGGGGGACCACGGGCACAGCCCAGGTTTGCAGATGTGCACACATGTGCAGGACTCTCCTCTCGAGAGCAGCCAGGGCTGTCCTGCTGTGCTTCCTGCACCTCCCCACAGGCAGCTCCGCTCCCCCGGCAGACCCTGCTGATCCCTTTTCAGGATGCTTCACATTCCTTCAGCAGTACTACAGACATTCCACCCTCACCAAAGCACTCTCTGATATGGTCCAAAATTCTCACGGGGGTGCTAAATCTGGTGTTTCTCTGCGGCAGAGACAATATTACCAGAAAGTGTTTTATTTGCATTAGAGATGACTAAGCTCACCGCCACAGCAGCAGTCAACCTCTGCAGCCCACAGACCTGTCAAGAAGTCTGACAGCAGGAGAGTTTTGTAACCTGACTGAGATAGTTATGACCTAGGGCAGTCTTTCCTTGAGATGAAGTAAATTATAGGAAAAAATAAATGTGAGATTTTTGGACTTCTGAACAGAGATGAGGATTTGGAAGAAATGGGACAGAACTGACCATAAGGGATTCCTCCTCCTCCTCCTCCTTGGGACAGCTTTGAAACAATAGTTATGTTTGGCCAGGTCTGGCATCCAAAACTACATATTCCAAAGGTCTCCAGTTCTCGGCTGAATGTAATTCATATTCTTAAAGAAACACAAGGCTCTGTAAATCCATTTTAAATGGTTATGCTGTGCATTTCCCATTAAATCAGTAGTATCCACACTGTTAAAACAGTGAACTCTCATGAAAACATAAGGGGAAATTGCTTCCCTGAAATCTATACCGAGAATTTTTGATTACCTTTTTTCCCCCCCTTACAGTATTTCTGTGTCTTTGAAAGTTAATTGCTGACCTTTGTCTAAAGCTGAAAACAAATACCCTCAAAATCATCTGGAACATGCAGAAGCACTAGAGTCTAACATCTGAGCTCAGATTAAGGGCTCACCTTAAAACTGAGAAACAGGTGAGATTTTGTCTCTCTGTCCTAACACTGCTTCCAGGGCAGGGATTCCCAACAGCATGTGAGCCATCTGCCTCCACTCTCACCCAGGGACTCTCTCAGCAAATGTGTGCACACACTACACACAGCACTTGCTGATTAAGCTCCCGGATTGCTTTTACTTTAGATGGCAAGGTTTGATCCTGTTTCTATGGTGTTAATGTGGATTTAGATTTTGGATCTCAATGAGAGCAAGATCAGACTCCCTGCTATGGTAAGACTGGGAGCTAATCCCCAGGATCAAAATAAAGGAGCACATTCCTAAACTCAATCCAATTCAGCAGGTTTTATTTATTTTTCCATGTGGGCCATGGTGGACCCATTTACTGCTTCACATATGGGCCAGTTGGGATTTTTTTCCCTCTCTCCTCTTACAGCAGGCCAGAGGGTTTATTTCAGGTCTATAAAAAAAGTGTTTCTTTCTATGTATTTGCTCAGAACTTATTTGCTGGTTCCCTGGTTCTGATCGAAGGCCTTTGTGCTCCCAAAGTACAAATGATAATCCAGGAACAACTGCAGAACACAAGAGCTAAAAATCTCAAAATATTTGGAGTCTTACTGCAGTGGCTTCCCTCATCCACTCTGGCATCAGGCATAATTTCAGAAGACACTGCTGCTGGATTTAGTGCTGACCTGCCTAATGAAAGCAATCTGGGCAAAGCCAAACACATGCACTGGAGAAAACATAAAAGACATACAGCAAGCAGCCCCTCAAGAAAATGGATCTTCAGGAAATGCAGTGCAAAGTAAGTAATGAAAGAGCCAATGTTCTTACAAAGAAATTTCTTCAAGACAAAAGAGACCATGAAAGTAAAGAAGGAGGCTTCATACTACCAACAGCAGCCCCAAGTAAACCAATCAAACTAAAGGGATGTTGAGGCTGAAAGAGCTGGTGCTGAAGACCCAGCATCCACACTACAAAATTTCAGGTGCCTCATTGGGACTGAATCTAGTCTGGTCCCATGGACTGTATATTCTGTAGCTGGTGGAGAACATCAGGTGCTTTTCTGGGACACATCTTCTGGTTTAGCTTCATCAAAAAATTCCATTTTATACTCTCCAAGTATAAATCGCTGTGATGTGAACTGATGAAAGTATGTTAGGGCCATGATGAAATTTGCTTCAAAAAACATGCTCCTTATCCACACTGAGATGCTAGTGCATTGCATTCTATCCCTCTCCACACAGTTTTCCTGCCAAACCAGTCCCAATTCCCTCCTCTGGCTCTACACATGGTTGATTTTTCCCCTTCCTCTCCACGTGTTTTTGACTCCATCTCCCACCCAGATTCCTTATCTAATCTCAGTCTTCTACTCTTCCTCTTTTCCTTGACTCTGTGTCTGTACAGCCAGTCCTACATCCTCCACCCACCTTCTCATATCTGCCTTTCCTCCACTGCACAAACTAACAACAAATTTTTCTGTTCAGCTCATCTCATCTTTCCCTCTCACATGATCTCATCACTCCCCATCATAGGTCTGAAGCTCAGATGACTGGCAGCTCTCCACAAAATGTCTTCTGAATGCCTGAATGTGAGGTAGGAGGCATCATGGAGTTCATCCCATGGCACCTGTTCCACACTGCAGTAAACCAGAAAGCAAGAACAACCTCAAGGAAAAATTTTAATAGCTTATTTCTGGAAGAGCAACATGTTAATGTATTCTAAGGAGGCTGCACACATATGATCTGTTTGCAGCTAGGACTTGCAACAAGCTAGAGAACACTTAAAAGGATAAGTTTTCAGAAATTTCAGCTGTTAACATCCAAGAAGATTCCACAGAAACTGAAGGAAAAGGTTGGGGGTTTTTTTTGTAAAGGTTGTAGTAAAATATGTGTTGATGTTCACAGACATTGCAAAAGATTTATCCATGATCAGAAGACCATTGCCTGCCAAATTTCAAATCCCTGATCTGTGATCAAGTCCAACAATGGGGGGATGTTAAGATATATTAAAGAAAATGTTTCAAGAATGTTATGACAGTGGGAAACAACATGTTTTTCTCCTCTGTGTCCTTGGAATACACTGAGTTGTTTTGGCTGAATTTTCTCCAAAACACATAGCACCTGGCATGAGAAGTTTCTGACACAACTGTTGAATTTTGGCAAATAATCCTGCGTATAAAGTGAAGTATCAGGCAACCTCGACAACTGGGGTTTCTAGCTCCATGTATGTTGATTTCAAAGAGGGGGAAAAAATGTGAGGCAGGAAGTTGTCACAAAGTTGAGCTGGCTGATGACACAGAGGGCGGAGCTGTGCCAAAGGTCTCTGATAGATAAATGACCAAAGTGAAATTAGGTTTTTGGTTAGGCATGCCTGGGGATGATGACATACAAACAAGTGAGAAGAAGTGACCGGTGGTATATTACACAAGTGCTACAGGAAATAAAGGACAGGGAAAAAGGAAATTCTGTTACAAAGCCATCGCCAGTGAAAGCTTTTATATAAGAAGCTCTTTAGCAAAACATTAAAAAAGGTAAAACTTGCAAGTAGCTTGCAGTTTGGGAATCAAATAAAACCAGATTAAGACAAGTTCATGCCTTCAACTTCACCCCCCCATTGAACCAGCATCTTTCCTTTTTCATTGGTATCAGAACCAGAACACTTTCCTACCATTTCTTGCCAATGATGGCGTAGAAAGGAGATATGAGGGCCCAATCCCACAATTTTTCCATGTGCACAGAGTTCAGTGGAGTTAATGGGAGTTCCATGCATATAGTACTAGAAACATCAGGCCCAAGATATCTCAGTTCCCAATGGGATGGTACATTTTACAACCTATTACACTTTTTGTTTGAATATCATTAGTCTAACCTTTAATCATTTTACCAGAATGTTGGAATCTGGCTTGCTGACAGAATTTTAACTTACTTTGTCTTTCAAAGGCAATTATGTGTTAGTGGAAAAAATAAAGAGCTTTTGAAATGACTGTTCATTTCATATTTGCAAAACAGTAAGCTGCCTTTCAGTGCTGTTTAACTTTCTGATCAAAGGCATTAATTCAGTGTAAAAACATATAAAAAAAACCATAAAACAAAATTAGTCCTTCATGAGAAATCATTTGCTACCAATGCCTAAATGTCTTTGTTTTAAAGTAAGGACTAAGATAACCAAGCAATATTATTTTCCCTTATGCCTCTTTTTTTATACTAAAATCTTTGGCTCTTGCTTTCCTTCCAGTTCTTTAATTTGCTTCATTGAACAGTAAAATTTACATCCTGCTCACAGCCTTAGGCTCCCTCTTAAATACATGTCTGTCATGTGTCGATATTTTCTCAACGCTAGCTCTGAAAGCTTCCAAATGACTCCTCGGAAGATAATGTGCCTCCCTTCACTGATCTTTTACCACAAAGAAAGGATGGCTTTATTTCCACATTTCATTCACACACAGGATAGTTATATGGAATTCATTGCGTAATGTTGAACAACTTGACCTAAAAAAGATTTTGGCACCATCACAATACCAAGAAAAACATCCAGTTCTGAATTTAGTAGCGTGTGTACCATTTGCTCATGCCAGTGGTAATTCATTCATATCATCCAGCCTGCTACTGCACAAGATAAACCCAAAAGTTGGCAAAACTGGCATCTTTCCTCAGAATAGTATTTCTCAGCCTTTAATTTTAAAGGACTCTTAAAGAGACACTGAGTTATGACAGAGGAAACAATGAACCATGGGCATTCTTGATAACCTTCAAGGTAACAGGAGACCTTCCACCAAGTGATGTCAGCTGTAGTCAGCTCTTACCTGAACCAGAATACCACAAGTGAGATTAGTATTTTCTGTCACAAAATGACAGTTTCAAAACCAGATCGCTTTTACCACTCTGTCGTTATTGTCCTTCCATCCTACGCAGCAATTGAATGCAAAACTTTTTATTTCACTTATTGTGAACTATCCAACCAGAGTCACCAATCCAACAAGTTTATTTTGGGTTGCCTTAGAACTAGCTATGGTGTCCCCAAGAATCATCCTTCTCCAGGAGAATCTCTGTTGCTGTAAAACTGGAGCAGAAAATGCAATTCCCTTCAACTCCAGCTGACCTTCACATCAGAAAGGGAAAGAGCTATTTTGTGCATATCTATATCTAGAAACACAAAATAAATACAGCTTAGAGACACTACAAAAATATTCTCCAATCTTCACTGCTTTACAAGTGCTTGCTCTATGCTGACCAGAAGCTCTGAGCATTTGATACAGCAAATGAATAAAAAGTGGCCCTCCATAAAAAAACCACTTTTTCAGCTCATTGTAAACATTCAAGACATTTTCTCAGTCTTTCAGGATGAAAAATTTTATGAGTTACTGAACTACACTCTCCCATCAATAAAAAATACCTCTAGTCAAAGCAAGGCAAAGGCTAACACTGATAGATGATCTAATATGTAAAAAAGGCTCTTTGACTTGTGCAAAATTATCCCGTGGCTTTAGAAGTTGCTGCCACAAAACCAGACACTTTTAAATTTAGATTGTCTTTTCTGTACATGTGTATTGAATTACAGAAATTATGCACCTGCACAGTGGTACCCAACACCCTTGCAGGGCAGTTCAAGACATCACACTGCAATAGGCATTGAGATAAGAAATAAACTACTCCAACTTTCATCCAAACTGAAGCATACTGCAAACAGTGACATTAAAAAACCCGTGGGAATAGTTACATATACTGCAATAAGATTTTAGTGTGATTCAATATACAAAGCTTTTTCAAAATCAGGGCACAAGTGAAATCTTTGCAGGCTGAAATACAACAGTGTTAAAATACAGGCAGCTGTCAGAGACAGCTGCCTCATCCATTTAAAAAAACAAAGTGGTTGCATCTGAACTTTGAGCACTGACTTTAAGAGCACTCCTCTTTCTTGTGACTTTGCAGTAAGGTAATTAACCCCAAAGGCCCCATCTCCATGGGATAAATGCTTGTGAAAAATACACACTGTGAGTTCAGAAAAAGAAAAAATTCTGTGAGGCAACTATTCTTATGATAAACACATGGGACTGTGAGACACATGGGACACACATATGCTCTGAGATTCCAGGGGGCATAATCTGTGAGGGTGGAGAGCACCAGTGTCAGAGGTGAGTCTTTGTATGGAAAACCTTGCCTGCATATCAAAATAGCCAGACTCTTCAGACTCCAGGAAAGGGTCTAATTCCAATACCCTTCCTCTTTTGTATTTCATATTTTCAATACTACTGAGACCTACAGAGTTATTCCCAGTAAGATGCTAATTTTGAGAAAGAACAGCAAAATTTGAGCCAAGCACACAAAAAAGACATGGAAGTATTAGTCCCTTTCACTTTGTGTTTTTTGTACCATACAATTAGCAACCTGCCCCTGAAATTCAACTGTCTTCAGACACCACAAGAAAAAAAAAAAAAAAAAAAAAAGAAAAATCAAAGTTAATTTGAAAACCAGGGACTTTCAAGCACAGGCCACTATTTCCATAAAACCATCTATAAGATGTTTCCATGATTTAAAAACATTGCTGCAGCATCACATACACTGCAACATGAGGATACCCTCTAAAATAAGATGTGCATCTTGATGGTTATTCCTGATAGAATGAATTGAGTAGCTCTATAAAAAAACCCACATATCTCAAATTCTTTCCTAGCTATACCCTAACGTGTGGTATCCCTCATGGAATTTCAACAGACTAATCTAGCACAGACTTTAGAACTAAGTAGCTTTGTCAAACTGCAAACAAGTATATAGTTAAAAGGTCACTGCGATGTGCATGCTAATATACAAGCAGGAAACATAGTCAAGGATAAATTATCATAGGATCAATGTGCAACCTACTTTTTTCTGGTGAGACGTGTGCCTTAGCTTGTCCCCTCACAAGCCTGCATGTTGAGCCATCTCCTGCGCAGATTCCACAGTTGTCTTCCTTGGCATTGCTCCCAAGTTGTCGATCACAGCCTACTGCCTGCCAACATCAACACCACAGTCAGAAGGAGGGCAAAGCTGTAGTAGACATGCTCAGGTTTCTGGAATTTTATTTATTATGTTATCCTTTTGATTTTATGAGTTGGCCTCATTCTATCAAAGCATATCTTGCCATTTAGGATTTTAAAAGCATACTGTCATTTCCACGATTTTAATGATGAACCACAACTGATATATTAAGCTATTCAAACGTAGGAAACACATGAATTCATTTCCTACTACTTATGTGAATGAATACCATTGAGCATTATTCTTTCCAACACAAGGCATAACTATGTTATTTACAATTTGGTTTTCACCACCTGTTTAATTAAGTCTGAGAAAGGATAAATACAATTAAATAATCCAAGTTAAAAATTTAAAGGGCACTCAGCCTTCAGCTTCATAGACAAAGAGTTGAGGGCAGTGCTAATATTCTAGAGTCTTGGCCATTCAGAATTTAACTGGCACTTGTGTAGATCTATTTGCCACTTACATCAATGTCATTACATACACATTTGCTAACCAGCTTTTAAAAAATTTGGACAATTCACTTGTCACCTTTTGATTTTTTCTGGTTTATGAATGTAAGACCCATTCCATAAAACTTTCCAACGATTATTATAAAAACACCCAAACTTAAACACTGCCAAAAATTCAAAAAGCAATTTTTAAAAAAAAACTGTCAACTGAAAGCCCTCCAAATTATAATGAAAACATTTTTCCAGGTTTTTCTTTTTCTTCATATCAGTCAACTCCACAAGAATGGGAGTGAGAATGGAAAGACTAAGAATAGACAAAATTGACTAAAAGCACTTTCCTGCTGAATGGAAGATAAATATTTGGCCTCACCCATCTTACTCTTCACCATTTCATAGAAGAATTTTTCAGGGACTACCAAATGCTGAGCAACGTGGTAAAAAGCTGATCTCCAGCTTTGAGCTTTCCCAAGTCAGCCTATATGCCTCTTATATTCACATATCCCTGAGAAGGGCAGCTAATTTGTCATGGGGGTATATACTTAATGAAAATCCAAACTGACAAATGGATAGAAAACCCTCTGGAAATTCACAGTTAAAGCAGTGCTAGAATTCTGAAACTGGCCAGCACACGCCTCTTCCTATATAAAAATGCTTGGAAGGGGCAGCCTTAGCTGCCAAGATCCACTGCATCTGTGCTGTGCCAAAACTGACACACGATCCCCTTGGAGAGGTGAGGATCGACTCCACACGTAAGAGGCAGGGCTGGGTCTTCCAGTCTGAGTTAACACACACACACAGACACACAAATCACACACATCCACTGCCAAACACGGAGAAATGTAATCTCAAAGTTTCACATGTCTATGGAAAAGAAAACAAAGCAGCCCCACCTCCTCCTTCTGCCCCTTTCCCTTATTTTCCCAATTCCCTACAGCCTGAATTCCCTTTCGAGGAGGGCATTAATGGGGACAGTTTACAGTGCTTCAGTTGAGAGACCTGCTGCAGTGAAGGCATCTCCTTCCTAAGGGCTCCAGATTTACCAGAGAAACCTATATTAGGAGCAGGAAATTATTTTATTCCTGCAGCTGAAGGTGATCTTAATCCTATGTAGCCCAGCAAGGAATTCATTTTTAAAAGAAGTAAGCTGCTTAACACTAAATCATTTCAGTTTTAACAAAAACTTAGTTGTAGAAATAAAGCAAATTAACACACATGTGGACTCAGACCATCTCACAGCAGGTGCTTATTTACCACACAGAAGCCATGTGGGAACACTCTACCATAATTTAGGCTTGGATTACAGATTAAAATATTTCCACTTGAAGATGTTTCTAGCATTACCTCTGGGTTCATTATTGACATCCAGAAAATTGCAAAAACAAAAAGGTTGTAAACAAATTACTATAAACAAGCCTATCTTCCCATTTTATAACCAATTAGCCATACATTGAGAAAATAAATGAAAACACCATTTAAGAAACAGAAACTGACTGGGCCACTCAGTGAATCAGAAAGCAGATGAAATTTCATGGGATATAATAATACAGTGGTCAGCACATTTGCCTCAGCATTGAAAACTCTTTCAGTTCCCAGCTCCACAACAGACTTTTGGAAACTCCTGTGCTTTTCCATTCCAATCCATGGAAGGGGTCTAACTGCAGCTGACATCCCCAGCTGACAGGGATGCTGCATGAATGAATCTCCTAACGTTTCTGAAGCACGCAGATGGTGCAGTGATGGAGACCATAACAGTGGATGAGAGAGTCTGTATTTCTCCTGGGCAGATTTTGAAGTAGTTACTGCTCTCCCCTGATTCTCCTGCCCTTATTCACATAAAGATACTGCTAGAACGTGGAGGTAAATTGTATTACTGCAAGTGTCATCTCTCATAAATGTCTCAAAGGCATCTCCATTGCAAACTGCAATCTCCTTTCCTAAATATTAAAAAACTGTTCATTCACTCATCAATTAATTCCAAAGGAAAAAATAAGCTGTACATCATGATAACCCATGTGAAAAAGTGCTGTTTTTCTTTGTTTAAGCTCTTGTATATTTGTAGGCTACAGATCCTGCAAGTCTTTCGTGGGAGGAGGGCACTGAGCAAGCAGAGCACTTGCAAGACCAGCCCCTTAGAGCCCAACATGACAATAACAAACATCCAGACTGAGCTCTTACACACAGCCCCTGTGAAAACAAACTCTCATTGCGTGCAACAAAAATTACACAACTGTGCAAACACAAGGCATTACTGTGTCCAACGTGGAATGTAAGAAAAAAGATAATCAGCAGAGCAGCATACTTTAGAGGACTGTTTCATACAGCATTATTGCTTATTTTTTAATAATACACAAATGCCACAGAAATAAAACAGGAGTGCTAGCTGCAAGGGACTTGGATGTGGGAAAAGGTTTACAGCTCCCCTGACAGCCAAGGTGGTGTGTTCAGCTAGATGCATTCACCCTCTACAGATTTCCTTCCCAGATTATGTTTACATCAACTGTTAAAAATATGAATTTCAAGCAATGATATCCTGGAACACAATTTAGAAAGCAACTCAAATTATAATCACAATTTTGACCTGAAATGATCATAGAATTCCAGATTTTAACATGAAGCACCCAAAAATTCCACAGGTTTTTAAGCCTCAAATTTGGAGCTAATTCATGAAGGAATTTTAATAAGTAAACACTGGGATGGGACATATTTCAAACTTGAGAGTCTAGAGCCAGCCTTTTTTATCCATTTCTAAACCCTTGGCTGGGTATTTCTCAGGTGAGCTGAACAGCCACAGACCCCACCAAAAGAAAAGGAAGCTGTAAGGTATAGCTTTGGAAACTGGGTCTCAAAAACATCTGGCATTGTGACACCAAATATCATGAATTTAAGGTATTCATATTTCAGCCAGTAACTATTGGAAAAAGTAGTGTTTGATGAAATAGTTGAAGACAGTACATTTGGTTATTTGCAAATAAATCTGCAACAAGGACAAGAAAATGATAAATGGCAACAGCCTTCCTCCACTCACGCAGCACCTCAGGCAGCCAAAGAGGCTGATGATTTTCACAATTAAGGCATTTTGTAGGATTAATTTACCCCACATTGCTTGCTGTTTACAGAGCAAAGGAATCAGCTATAAATATTAGAGGCAGACTGGGAAAACATCTGCAGGCTTTTAGGGCATAGTCAGAAATAATGTTAGGCAATTTTAACATAGACTGAGTAAATGAAACAAGTGATAATACAACCTGTGTAATGGAAGGATTGGGACCCTGTGAATTTAAGAAATCTGTAATCATAAATACCATCATCCCAAAAAACGATACAGGTATTGTAATGACCAGGTTGTAAGTGAGCTCCTCAGACAGCGGGGAGAATATTCACAAATATGTAAAAAAACAAACAATAAGTAGAAATTTAATTTCAAAAGAGTATTGATGAAAATGGGCACTTTGTGAATTTATACTAATGGCCATGATGGGGTATCTGTTAATTTGGGTATGGCAGGATTATTTTCAGAAACAGGCTATTGCTGTTCCTGATCCATTACTATTTTTGGGCAGAACCTGAATATGTTACTTGTCTGTTCCTACAAAGGAAAAAAAAAAAAGAAATACGAGAAAGAATTATATTGTTTTCTCACAAGCAGCTCGGCTAGAAAGCATCTGGTTAAGCAGTGAACAAAACCACTCATCTGCTTCAACAAAGCTTAGCATGGCAGTGCTGTTGTGAAAGACAATACTGAAGGGTGTTAAATACTTTGTAGCATGCTTGGAATAGCTCATGTAGGTTCAGAAAGGCAAAGGATGAGCAAAAGGTCAGGGTATAAAATACAGTAATATAGATGAAAGAGAAGAATGAAATTGCTGCTGATATGTTAAAAGTGACTATGGAACATTACAAGTATTTTTGCAATTATGAATCCAAAAATCACTCAGAAGCTCGTATAAAGCTGTTTCTTTAGGTCATATTCAATTAGTAGTGTTTCAGCTGAGGAATTAGATTTGCACTAGGAAATTAATGTAGCATGTTCATTTTGATTTGTGAAGGTCCAAGAATAATCTGTTAAATTCAAGGATCTTCCTTTGTTAAGACACTTATAATTAAGTAAGACAAGAAAATGGACAGGACTGCAAGGTGACAGAATTTTGACTAAAATTCCAATACAGATGGTAAAAAAACCATCATAGTGGAAAAAAAGGCAAATTCCAGCCCTACCCTCTCCTCCCTCTTTTCACAGAATTCTCTTAATAAATATAAGTACAAGCATGGACTAGAATTGCCAGTGCAGAGCCCAACACAGGCTCAGGTTTTAACATTTCGACATTTGCTTGTTAGATCATTGCTTCAGCCCTCCTGAGCTGTGGCATTACCTCAGCTGGCCACTCACCTCCAGCTGCAGGCACTCCCAAAATAGGCACAGCACCACTTTTTTTGTGACAGCAGAAAGTTTTCTACAGCAGTGAGTTGTCAGTTATAAAAATGTTACATTTCAATTATTAAAAAATGTTCTGGAATGCCAATGACTCAAGATTATATACTTCAAATAAATAAGTTGAAGATACACCTACACTTCATAAAATAAAAATACTTATCTCAAAGATGAGTAAAACCAGACATCCGTGCATAACAAGATCATGTAAGTGTTAAGTGTCATTATTCCTATCAAAAGCACGAAATCATATACAGCAATATAGATAATTACATACAATATTTCTCTTTCAAAATGGGCTTTCCCCCTTCTAGGGTCCTCTGGAGCCATAGGTCCAGGTATAGCCAGAAAAAACAAATATATTGAGTTCTCCTAATAGAAGCGGCCACAAAAGAATAAATCACTGCTATTTTTATTTGTGACAGATACATAAATTCTATGAAACATTAAAACTGAAGCTGCACTGGTGCCATTATTTTTCTACTGACTGTGTCTCAGCCTAAGCTCTTTAGCAGACACGCCATTTAGATATTCAGCAATGTATTTGTTAAATACTAAATCATTTTCTACTTTGACCCATAAATTTATTATTGATACAGACTCTCATTTATCAGTGATTCCATTAAAATGATTAGCTAAGTTTCTGTTTTGCAGCATTCTATGTTTACTTGAGGGACTGGCAGCTCAGTGTCAGAGAGTGAGGCCCTTTATTAATGTGATTTGGTTTAATAAAATGAAAACAGAAAATCAATTCAACAGTATCTCAAAATGACATAATTACCATCCTCCTACAGCTGCTGAGAAAACCCCCCTGGCGCTCAGGAAAACCCACCTGAAGGCTACTCTGGGTACATTTCTGTTCATGTGCTTCCATTGGCCTGGCTAGTTCAAAGGATGCACAAAATGGGTACTCCAGGAATAACCTGCAAGTGGAATTTTAACACAAACTTGCAGATGGCATTTAGTGAAATTCAGATGAAGCAGAAAACCCAGCAAATCATTTATGGGGATAATGTGCTTAAATGTGCTTAAAATGTCAAAGAAGTACTGTATTTCTGCTGAGCAAGGAACTGCACTGAGGAATGCACAAAGGGAGATGATAATTGTGCTTCACAAGAATGGGATAAAGTTACTGCACAGGAGATCCTTTCCCTCAAGGGCTGAACAGTCTGTAATTATCCCAGTACATGTTGTCCTGTGATTTTTATTTTACAACTGGCCAGCAGTAGATCTGTTGGAGCTGTACCTCAGTAAGGGGATCCTGTGTTGGTTGGAGCACTGATCTGCTGAAGGGTGGCAAAAGCTTTGTGCTCCAGGTGCAAGTGCCTTCCACCACCTTTAAAATTTGTCAAAATTTGCAAAATATGGTGTGAAAGTAGACTATTACACCAAACATATCCAATGAAGTGATCTGATTGCCCAGCCACCAGGATAGCAGCAGTTGGACTGCTATAAACCAAATTATTTATTTCAGCCTTACAAGAGATGAGAACTAAGATTAAAATGGAATAAAAACATCTACATATTTCTAAAGGTTATCAGCATTGCACAAAATACAAGATAACCTCAGAATTAATTCTGAATAATGTCTTTTCCAAGTCTTGTGACTTGACTGAGAAAGGACAGGTTTTATTTCAGCATTTACTAGTAAAGGAAGAAAACAGTCAAAAACCCTTACGTGCTGAAAAAGACAAATCTCTACTGGAGTTTATTAGAATCACTCAATAGGGAAAATTAAAATCCTCTGGTCTAGCTCAGAGAAAAGGGATTTCTATTTCCAAAAACACAGACACACCACAAAATCCAAAACTCAGAAAAAATAAGGTGGTGCTTCATTGCACAGTTGCATGTGCTATCACAGTACACAGATCTCATTGCATCAATGTCAGCTATTTGCTGCACTTTCCCCTGCTCTACTTGTCTTAGCACAGAATCCAGCACAGGCAGATGTCAGGACTGATTGTATCCACACAACAAATAACTAATTTTAAATACAGCTATGGGAATTCACGGTAATAAAAACATGAACAAAAAAACCCTGTCATGTGAAAATCCTGCCCTCCCTTAGTCGATGTGTTCCATGTCTCTTTGCCCTGCTGTAAAACCTTGCTGTCATTCAAAGCCCATCTATTCACTGACTTTGCAATCTCTGCTCACATCCTTCGCTTTGTGATAGCTTCAGCTTGCACTTTATTCCTACACAGATAAAATGTATCCTCAGAGAGAACATAAAGAAAAAAGCTCCCACTGTCTCTTTCCCATGCTCATCATCCACAAGTAATTGATTCTGACAAGCAGAGGGAGAGATAGCAGAACATCCCTCCGATTAAGCAAGTTACTTCTTTCTTTCTTTCTTTTAAATTTACTTTTAACAGTAGTGTGGAATCTTGGCTTTCAAACACCGCTTTCAATCTCTGGTTTATCCTCACTGAGGATTTTTCTTGGTCTGAGCCATGATTTTCTTCTCACATGGTCCTGTCTCATAACTCGTCAGTTATGTCTGAGCTAACAAAGGCCTGACTGTGACAGGGGTTCTCACATCTCTGGAATCAGACCAGCACAGGACAGTAGCAGCCCAGAAAAGCTGACACAGGCTTCAGCATGTGCTAATTAATAGAATAAAGCCCCTTCAGGGACTTTGTCCATGCACTTTGGACCAACAGTGAACTTTGCAGCCCATCTCCTCCCAGCAAACGAAGCTGCAATCCCAGCAGCTGTGGTGGGAGGAGGAAAACTTCCTCTGTTTAAGGGTTTTCAGTTCCTCACAGGTAAGAAATCAGGCAGTAAAGGCAAAGTGTGTCAAAATGCAAACCTCAGAATGGAGGTGTAAAATAAATCAGAATGATGGGCACAAGGAGACGCTCCATGATGTTCAAATTCCTGAGCCATCCATACAGAGGAAAGGAACGTAAAGCAATAAAAAAAAAAACCCAGAAAATAAAAAAATACAGTGCATAAAATTCACTGCATACTAAAGGGCTCCTAAAAAGACTTTCCACATATTTCTGCTGACATTTTATATCTGAAGGCAAGAGGCTAAAGAGTGTTCCACAACTCTGTAAATCCACTTCCATCAAATAAAACAAAGTGTTTCCAAAACCTTTAACTCTTACTGCAGGATCTGTCACATGCTAGAGGAGCTGAGAGATTATAGGACCACCCAGTAGGAGAAAGTACCCTTTCCCACATGGTCTCCATTTAAAAAAACACACACACAACTGGAGGATAGGACACAAACTCCCAGCAGGCTTCTTGTTTGTGAGAATGCTTTCAAAAATTAAATCAGTATATGAAATCAAATTACTTTGCTCCTTTTCTGGCTGGGTCCAGCCAAACCTGCCTTGCTTGGTGAAGTTAGCACTGGGGGATTTGAAGGTTGCTAAGGCTCTTCTTCAAGATGACACCCAAGTCATGAGCTTTTCTGCAATCACTGCTCCCATGATTTAGGTCCATGCTAGGCTGGGAAGTAAAGTCACATTTGCACTCAGCTCACTAAAACAAAACAAAACTTGGCAGAGAGAATCCCTTATGACCAAAGAAGTGCAGATAAGAAACCAGAGATCAGAAAAAATCCACTACTCATCTGACAAGAAAGAATAAACTTACACAGTAAGAAATCCCCATAGAGAGCATTTTCCATAAGAAACAGTAGGAGAGAGAATAAGATAAGACCTGAAAAGAAACACCAGTTTCTAGCAGCAGTGGGAAGCTGCAAAAAAATAAAAACAAGTGATTCCAAAAGACCTTTTTAGTGTCTGAGAGTATCCTGTTATTATTATTTATTTATAAAGCACACCGCTGAGTTGCCAACAATGTCACTGCAAGGGAATCACTACACCAAAGTGGGCAGTGACATTCAAAGTGAAGCAAGTGCAGCCCTTGAAGGGTGGCTCCATGATCCACAGGCCTGGGCAGTGCCAAGAGCTTCCATCAGATGAAAAACCAGGCCCCTGAGGCGAGGGAAGGTGACACTGACAGGTCACATAAGAGGTGGCAGCCCCTGCTTAGCTCAGCCCCATCCGCTGGTGGGACCTCTGGAGCCACCACCATCTCCCGGCTGAGCTGCAGCTGGAGCTCCCCACTCCCAGTTTTATGACCCATGTCACACGTGTGCAGTCACATGAAGTTTTTCATATCTAGCTCTGAGAGCCAGAAAGTTTTGTTGGATCTCCATGAGTAACTCCCACAGTGTTTCTGGACAGGGTCCAGCCTACCAACTCTGGTGCAGTAACATGTAGACAGAGTACAGGCATCTACAGAGGTGTTCCTTCATGCTCCAAAATGTACTTTACTCTGTGCATTTGTTAATTAGCAGTATCCAGGAAAGAATGTCAGGTTTAGTATAACAGCTGGCTTGACACAGAGCTACCTCAAAATCAGTTCTTCTTATGAATCACTCAAAGGCTAAAAAGGAGAAAAAGGCAACACAGGCATTTTTCTCTAATTTTTAAATATTTAAAAAAAGATTGTAAATGTTCATTTTGGAAAAAAAGGTGCTTTTTTAACAGCTCTTCAAAAATTAACTACTCAGACTAACATGTGTTAGTAACATGTCTGCAGTAATACAGCATGGAAAGGAAATTTTCCTTTCTAAGTCTCTGCACACCAAATCTCCTGTGCAACTTGGGCAGTCCTCGAACATATTGAAAGGCAAAAAATGTATCTACAGGAACCAAAAGAGAAAGTACACAAACAAGCAGTTTGAGAAAGCAACTCTCAGGACAAGAGGAGTCAAGATTCGGAAGAAATGAATAATCGGCTATAATTTTAAGTTCAAAGCACAAACAAAGCTTATTAAAAAAAAAAGTGCAAGAGCCTTCCAAGAGCTTACAGAAACTGTTTTCAATGAAGACACTGACAGATATTATTTACACCCAGCATAAGAGTGCTTTGGTGGTGAGTGATACCCACTGGCCAAACGATGACATGTGACAGAAGAGAACTAGCATGGCACAAGTTGATGGCGCTCCACTTGACATGTGGGATGTGTTCTGATGTCAGCTAAATTTATGCCATATGCTACAAAGCACAGTGTAGTGTCTGCCTTTTTTGGAACACAAACAACCTGCTGACACTAAATGGAAAGTTCACGGCAGGATTTACATCATCTTTGACCTAATTGTGACAGCCTAGGACAGAACTACTCAGGCTGCTCCTTAGGACTCCAGATTTTTTGGGTGATGCGTGCGTTTGTTGTCCAAACATATTACTCCATATTAGGAAAATTATCACTGTAACCATTTCAGGTGCTGGCACAAGTAACACCCCATTCTGCACTCTGGTAGAAAAAAGCAGGTCTGCACAAATTAAAAACAAAACCCAAGTTGAGGCAGGGCCCCAAAGCAGGCGGAGTAACTGGGTAAATGTTGCCCACATATGTGTCTGACATGCAGATGTTTTTAAATGTCTCCACCCACATCCAGATGGGCACAGCAGGAACACATTATATGAAAAAATGTTTTGGGAGTTGTGCAGAGCCTAGAAAAAATATCAGAAGTGTGAAAATCCTGGCTGTGAAGTTTTGACCTGTCCCCATCTAACACCACAGCCCCAGATATCTGGGCTGGTAACAGAAGCAGGGCAGAAGCAGACTAAAACATGATCAAATGGTTTGACTGAGTTAAGCCTCAAACAAACCCAAAATATCTTACTAACTTTCCCAATAGACTTTTTCCCAGCTCGACCATCTTTAGTTTTCACTTCCTGTAAAGCCTCACACCTCCTATCCAGAGTGCAGCTTTGTCATCTCACAATTTTCTTTGATAGAGCTTATTTAGCTTGATTTTCTTGATGAGGGAAGTGCAAAGGATCAGAACTGAAGCTGGAGAACAAGAATTCACCATCTTTATAAATTCATGTGCTGCCAAGGTGAGTCTGAACAAGAGGCAGAAGTAGTGATGCAGCTCTACCTTACCAGGAACCAGAACACAGATAAAAGTGAAATTATGTTGGGGAGGAGGGAAAGCCGAGTCAACTTTGAGATAATAAATGAGCAAAACCAGCACCAGTCTCCTTATGGCAAGTTTTTGGTGCTCCCAGGCATAGAAGTGAAGATACCCACACACCAGCAGTGTGATGTACTCATTTACAGGAGTTAGCTGTAAACCAGTTGCCAAGTAATTTGCTGGCTGTGCCAATTACATGTCAGAACCCGCCAGACAGATCTTACAGCAACAATTGTGGAGAATCACAACTGTGCTGTCTCTCTCTTAAAAGCAGTTGACTAAATAACCATGTTTTTCTGGGAAAGATTAGACGTCAATTTGTTTTCTTTTCCGGCTCAAACAGGAGTAGCACAAAGCTCTGTGTTGGTTTCCGAGGAGGTCCCCACCTCCCACAGTCCCTTTCACAAGTAAGAAACCTTTCAGTGGGCCCCCAAAAGAGTTTGCAAAGAGGAAAGGTTACTTAAGTGAATCTTCATTTAATTTAATTGAATTTTAATTCAATTTTTTACCTCAATAAAATTATCCAACACTAAATTATCAAATATATACTTTAAAAAGCAGAAATTTTCAATTTGTGCAAAAATACCTCAGGAATAGCCGGTGACTTCAAGAAAATAAAGTGAAAACACTGAACTGTTTATGAGTTTCAGCAATCAATTTTAAAAATTGAGTAAATCACAGCACAGGACACATTCTAAACATGTTTGTTGCAGGTTTTTTCCGGGGAGACATTACCTCACACTGAAGAATATTTTTGTGAAATTAGAAGAAATAATTAAAAAATAAAAATGGGAGATGGAGAAAAGAAATTGATTCTCACCAACAGTGTAAGAATTCCAGTTCCTGCTTCTGGAATGATTAATTTCATCTCCACTACTTCATTTATTCTAAAAATGGATTACTTACATTTCCAAGCATTTTATAACATACATACACGTGAATACTACAAAATGCTAAGAGGAAACACTGAAAGCAGCCCTTTTAAATATTCCTCCCAACTGTTCTTCATGAAATTTGATGCACTCTGGGCAAAGAGAATTTCATGCCTCGTGTGAAAGATGGAAGAAGGTGTTCGAAGTCACAATGGGAGACACTGGCAACCCCACAGCACCCTGAGCACAAGCCCTTGAAAAGCCCAGGGCTCCCTCAGATCCAGCCTCGGGCTGCAGTGGGCACAGACAGCAAAGGCTGCTGTAAAGGCACCTCCTAGGAAAGGCTGGGCCATCCTCCTGGGTGAAAGCCTTTTTATTAGGGTAGGAGCATCACTAAGAACATGGCACAAGAAATATCTTATTTGGCAAGTGTTCCCAGAGTTTCTAGAGGTATATCCTATTTCAAATAGAGGGTAACAAACACTGCTGGATCCCACAGTGAAGTCCTATTGACAAATGCAGTCTCTCTGTGAGGAATTCTTCTGTTCCAGAGGCAGCAGATGCACTCTGTGTTGACACGACTGGCATTGGAACTGCGGCATACACAGAAGTCACATAAAACCCACAGCAAAGTCCAGATCATATATTAATGTTGCTATAATCCATGCACCAGTCTTCTGCCAAATGTGTCAGATTTTCCTCTATAATAGAGCTATTTTTCTCACTGGGCCATATCCTGCATTTTTGAGTCGCACACATTTTAGACATTTAACAGAGCAACAACCACTTGCAGAGAAAGAAAACTAATTGCAATAACATATCCATTCTCTATAAACTGCTCTGTTCATAAAACAAGTTTGCAATATTGCTTTGCTAACGAGACATGGGCAAGGCTGGCAAGCCTCAAATATTATAAGTCTCTACTTTTACATAACTCTAATAAATAAAAAATACATCTAAAAACATAGATTGCCAGTAAAAGATTCAAAAAATCAGTTCATGCAACCACAGTACTCACCCATACAAGACAGACCCTATACATTCACACCTGCCATTCCAGGCTGGATCCCATAAAATGTCCAATTTTCTCCTTAACAGAGATTATATGGGACTCCGAAAAGGAATAAAATGAAATGGAAGGCTCTGCAATTTCATCACGTCCTCACAGATACACTTAAGTTAAGAAAGCTGTAGCTACAATAACTAGGTTCATTAATTTTTACACACATAAATAGAAGAGTGAACGAATTTTATTGACCTTTTATCTATATAGAAAAATATCCATGGCTAAAGCAGTGAGGAAATTGTGTCTTCCTGAAAAGGTGAGTTATCTACAATTCATTTGACAGCACTTGCAGATATATCTAAGCCGATAAATAAAATGAAAAACAATCTCAAAATGCCCGCTCAAGAGCAAAGTGCCTCACAAAAAAGGCCCCATTTAGATTCACACCGTGAACATACCTGGCAGATTCCACTGATGCACATATCCAAGGATTCAATATTGCAACGAGTTCCATCTAGCACTTTTGGGGCAAGCTCCACCACCAAGTTCTTTCCCAGAGCTTGACATTTCAGGGCACACGGTGCAGTAGGATCATTATACACAGGGATCCACTCGTAAAAGTGTCCCTGGTATTTGACATCATTGTAGGCTGAACACTGTTGTGCTCTAAAGTCACCAACATCTGAAGGGCAGTCCTGAAAACAAACCAAAAAATATTTTTTTTAAGCTAGGAAGTACTTTGCATTTGCAGTAAAGTTATCTGATGAATAACACAGAAGCTCTTCAGGCAGGCTTGGTTCAAGAACTGATCTGCTTTGACAAAGATGCCACACTACAAAGTTTTACTGGGTATGTTAAAACAATCTATGTTGCTTAATCCATTGCTTGGAGTGCAAGTACAGAATATCATGCATATTCCAGCAATAACAACATAACTGATATGAGAGGATAATTAAAAATGCTAATTTTTATGACACCAGGTAGTACAATTAAAGTCTGGTTCTATAGTAAGAATTATCTTCAAAAGGAATCTATGTATTTTAAGTGACTATAAGGAGATGTGTGATATTTTATATTCCTCTTTTCAGTAGCTTTTCCCACTAATGGATTTCGGAGGGCTCTATACTCATTCATCAATTCACATATCAGACTAATGAAAGAGGTGTTAATGCTACATATAAATAAAAAAATAAAATTTGTCTAATTAAATGTTCAGCTCTGCTTGCAAAAGGGACAAGATCATTATGAGGAAGTTTCACAGTGCTTAGTCCTGTAGTCTAATTATAAAGCACCTTCACCACCTCATGGAAGCAGTAAGGCTTATTTTGTTGGAATAAAATAAACTTCAAACTGGTAACAATTGATCATGCATTTCCAGTTCTAATGAGACAGCTCCGTACCTTCTCCCACAGAGAGCCTCAGCACACACAGCTGAAAGACCAAATACGAGAACTGCTTCAAATAAAATGTTCTAAAATATTTTTTCTACATAAAGCATTGCACCCGAACAATGATGTTAATGTTAAACCACGGTGACAGCAATGGAGATGAATACTGATTGATTTGAAAATAACTTTGGTAAAGTACTGGCAAAGGAGTTACTGTGTCAAACAATTCCTCACTACAGACTTCATTTGAAAGTATGTCCAGTGTCAGAGAGCCCATATGCCAGACTGAAAGGATATTCTTCCAAGAATTCCAACTGCACATATAAGCCAGATGTGAGGCTGATTTTAACAAAGTTTTGTTTTCATTGGATGGAAGACTGAAAGATTGTGATGTGTCAGCCGCACTCATGGAACTTATTACTAAGTATTAGTTAACAATACTGATCCCAAACACAGCTTCAACCTTATCAGTGAACTGAACCTGCCCCAAATAAAGCTGACAAAATAGCAAGTGTGCTACACAGGAATGGGGGGTAAAATACACAGGAGAAAGGTTTGAATTTCAGTCCAATGCCCCCAACAATACTGCACTCAGCTTGGGGTTTTTTTCACTGTGGCAAACAGTAGTCTAGAGCTCTCTCTGAATTAGTTGTGATCTATGTAAAATGCCTTTAAAAATCAGTATTCTATCTACTGACCAACACATTGAGTTTTTGCAGCTGAGCACTGAGCAATTCACTGAGCTTTCCCAGATAAAATTTTCAGCTCTGCTTAGTGCTACACCTTACAGTGACAATAATTCAGAATGATACTAACACATTTTGTACTATTTTTAATCTGGGATAATGCTAGTTTGAGCCATACTTTTTGAACCTATACAATCATGGAATAAGACACAGGGAGTGTTTTACCTCTACAAAATCCCTTAAGTGAGAGCTTCTACAAATGTCAAGTAAATACTGTGAGAAGCCACACATATTCACTGCAGTGTCACTCCCGAGAAATTCACCAAGTTTGCACTGGTGTAAATGAGAGCAGAATTGTGGCTCTGACTAATCTGTCACCTCTCATTTTCCACAACAGCAGGTCTAAAAAGCAGAGAGGACTTCAGAGTTCATATGGATACCATATGGTTCCCTTCCACCAATGTAAACAGAGGAGCAGCTAAGGATCAAAATAATAGTAAGTGGACATTAGATTCAGGTAAAGTTATATTTGGGAGCAGTGTTACTCAGCCATGCACAGCTACATTTTCATCACAAAGAATTAAAGAGCAATCCATAAAACAGGCAGAGTGATGGCCTTCAGCTGAGGTCTGACAGGCTGTTGTTACAATCCATTATCACTGGGTGTTGATGTGATGCCAAGACACAAACACCACAAAGTCAGGATGTCAACCCTTGGTTACTGTATGTTTCTCATTGATTCGACACAATGCAGCTCCTTCCTTCCACTCCCCTCCTGGCTGCTTCAGAGCAAGTGAATTCTCATCTCCCTATTGTCTTTTGGCATCTTCAAAGAACACAAAGTGATTCTGGCAGCTCGATTCACATGCCAGCTCCACCTGCTTTATGTTTGAGCTCTGTTCAAAAGCAGGAGCATGAAAAGAGCATCACAGAGGGGCATCAAAGAGCTGAAATTATTATCATTTGCATTATATAAGAATTTGGATGGCAACCAAGTCCAGATTGGGATTCAGGGAAGAATAAATATTTGTGTAAAGAAAGGAGTTTAAAGAGGACAACAACTAAGCACAGAATGAATGCAATCAAGAAAACAAGAGGACTTGTAAACATCAGTTTAATTCCATTAGACTGGGTTGGAAAAGTGAAAGGTAGTTTAAAAAACAGAAAGGAAAAGGCATGGCAAAGATGTGAGGGGCACACAAGGGTGAACCATGTTGGGGAAGTGGGCAAGGTCATATCAGACAAAAATACATGGGCCCCAGCCCTCATCTTGTTTGTGCATCTCTTTGTTTTCAATCTATTTCAGACACCAATCAATTCATTGCAGCATTCCCTCCTTCCTCGCAATATTTCACTTTTTTTTTCTTATTATATATTATTAAATATTATTTTCTTCTCATTATATATTATTATATATCAATATTTCTTTATTATTATTATTATTATTATTAATAATTTCAGGATTTCTCCAATTTCTTAATTTCAGCAAGAGCTTTTTGTCTCACGCTCAATCCACCGAAGCATGGCCAGGCCATTTGTAGGTTCATACACTGCATAAGGAGCTGAAAACATATCTATGAGGTCTAATACATGAAAATGCTGGCAAAAATAATCACAGCCAGACCTTGCAGTGGAATGAAGCGTATTTATGACATGATTTATGAACATATTAGACAGATCTGAAAAAGATGCTTTAGACATGACTACCATGCAGATTAAAAACACACACATATATATATATATATATTCCCATTCTTTTTGTGACAGATGATTAAAAACTACTGCATCCAAGGGCTGGCTTCTTATGAAATGTATCTCTGAGTTTTGGCAATGAGCACCCTCAGCCTTTGAAAACAAAGCTGACCTGGGAAATCTGTATCTTTGGAGGCAATGTTCATGTGCAAAATATGAAGGTTGCATCAGACCCTGTGACTCTTGCCAACAATTACTCCACTGAAAAAAGCACAAAAGAGAAGGCAAGAAAATTCCCAGTAAAAATGATGACACCAAAGAAAGTCTAGCCCTTTGTCTAGTTTTATTCTTTGAATCTCATTTTGTTGAAACCCAGCCAAAACTGATGAAGTCATTGTTTTGTTTTCTTTTTGAAATTAGCTTCAGGTTCTATGTTTTTCCTACACAGTTTTCAGGCCACATCTAAGTAGAATCAAGATACCTGAGCTGGAAACTACTCCAGCCAAGGGAGCCTTATGGTGCATCAGCATTATAAATATAAAATAAATAAATGAACAGATTAGAGAGAAACTACATAACTCAAGGTGAAATATTATAGTCTAAAGTAGACACAGTACAGTCAAGATTTTCTGAATGGGATAAATTAGGTGGTTATGTGGATGCTGGGACAATTACAGATGAATGTGCTGAACAAGTGTGAGCATTATCTGCATATAATAAAAGTTTATAATGGAATTAAACATGGGGCTATCTTTTACAAAATAGTGCTTTTTCTGACTGTAGAAAAATCACTCAGGCAAAAATATAACCAACTTTTTGGCACACAAGAATGTGAAATTTATGGGGAAATGGCCCAAATAACTTGTTCTGTGAATAGGACCCTAAAGGATTAACTTAAACACTTCCACATAGTGCACATCATAGCATTAGAATGTAACACTATATACAAAAATTGAAATTTAAAAAAAAGGGGGCAAGAAAGACTGAAAATCTCATTGAACAACATACAATAGATGGTTTATTTCTCTAAAGTTTCTATATGGAAGGCTGAAAGCACACATGCAGTTTTAGGAAATCATGCAGCTGGCATCTCAGTTATGATAGAAAGATAAGCAGGCTACACATATGCCTTAATCTTAGCAATTATTTTGTTGCTAAGACCTTGAATTAATTTTTTGATTGAAATATCACTAATATTATTCTGGAACTATGCTCGGGTTCAATGAACTTACTACTATTCCATTACAAATCCACATGAAACCAATTTTCTGGTAAAATGATTCTTGTTCTTTTCATTAGAATGACACACATATTAAGTTGTGCTTCATTTGTACTCCCCAATATAGATGTTAGTGGTGTAATGTATCATGTAGCAAAATTACATTTGCAGACAGCTTTACACTGGGTATTTATACCAAATGTCTCATGTGGTTACCAGTAATACCTATTAATATGGAAAGAAGCTAGTATAAACGCTTTAATTTTCAAACTACAGTTTCACTCCTATAGTGAGAAGCATTGTTTAGAAATAATGCTTTTGGGAAAATTATATAATTTGAAACTAAACTGGCCTAGTAGTCTCAGATTTACATTAGGTGTAAGGTCCTGTTTCAAGGTTAACTCAGATCTAATGTGGGGCTGGAATTCAGCGATGCCAATTTCAAAGATCAACTGTATTAACAGTGGAAATCTCATTAAATACATTTTTCTCAAGAGTTCTTCATTATCTGACCCATAATCTAGGAAAAACCATTCCTGAGAGATTCTGACTGTATCTGAACTGAAATGGAAACCTGATCCCTTTCAGACATGCCCCAAAAGCAGAACTGTAAAGGCAGTTTCCTGTCTGGAAATTAACATTTGAATCATCATAAATTCAAACAGATTCCCATACAAGGCGCCTGCCACTTATCGCTTTTAAATAAGTCCTAAAGTTAAAAAACAGGCTCCAGTGACTTCAGATAAACTCTCTGGGAGTTCCAAGAGGATATGGAAATCATCTTAATTTTCTCAATGCTGAAGCACAAAGTGCCTTCATTTCCATCAGCTTTCTACTGCATAAATCTTAAATCTAAGATGACCTCTTTGCACTCCTGCAGGAAGCTGCAGCGCACAGGATCCAGCAGGCAGAGGTGTATTACTGTGTACAGTGCACACAAGCAGACATTTAGATAAGCAGTGGAGCACTCAGGGGCAGTTTGCTCATTGCTTACATCCTCACTGGCTGCACGTTATCTTATCACACAGCTTTTAAAGATCATGGTATTTTTTGCAGGTAGCATTTTTATTTATGAGCGCAGGCCATCATGCACCAAGCTGCTGGGCCTTTTCTTCTGAAAGGGCAAGGGACAGGGTTTGTCTCCAGAACCTGATTTATGCATGTCCTGGGACTGATTCATTTATCACTTCCCCTTGCCTCTGCCAGCAGGAACTTCGGCTGCGTGGTGGAAAATCCATCCAACCCTGAGGAGCAGAGTGTAGAGCAACTCAAGGTGTGAGCAAGCCTTGTTCTCAAGGAGGGCAGGAGCCAACTGGCACACCAGACGCTGTCGGTGTGGCAAACTGAAGCATGTTCTCCTAGGAGATGCATTGAGTCAATATATTTACTGGGCAACTTCCAGTGTCTTAAGGAGAACATGTCACACTCCACAGCTGCCTGCTGCTGGCAACAACCACGGGATTGGTAATGGCTGAGCATCCCCTGCTCTTGTCTGGGTATAATTAAACCCAAAGGAAATTCAGGCCTCACCTTTTAGTACTGTTATTAATTACTTATCTACCTGGTGTCTCTGCTGGAATAGGTCCCATGACTGCCACATTGTACTGCAAGGTAAGCCGTGCAAGGGGCTGAGTGCAGACCACAAACCACCCTGAATGACTGTGTTTGCACACGTGTTATGTAGACCAACAGCACCACAAAGTCCTGCCCGAGCTGCTCACCTTGGACAGCCTAGACCTGGGGTGAAGGGCAGTAGCTGTTTAAACAGCACAAAGCAGGACTACAAATCAGTGGAACACGAGTCATGAAGTTTGCTGTGTGTGAATGGTTTTTATAAAACATGTCCATAAAAATGAAATAAAAATAAAATGTGATTGCATCACAGTAACAGCAACTGTATGGTCAAAACTCCAGCTTCACACTCACTCATGGAAATTGTCTGTGCCAGTGCACCTAAATATGCATGTGCTTGCATACAGACATATAAACATAAAAAACAATATAAATGGGTTTAGGCAAACAGAGGGAATATAAGGAGTAATTATCCTATTTAAGATCTAAAAGGGACCCAGGCACCCCTTGCTCACATGAAGAGTGCCACTATATCACTAATGATCACAAATGATCCAGAGCTCAGTTTAATGCTTCATCTAAAAGACAGCACCCCCAGGAAAACCACTTGCTAGTTTAAGACAAGAACTGATTTGTTAATCCTCCAAAATGTGTAACTCTCCTAATAAGTGATATAAAACATTCTGAATCACAATTGGCACTATAATTTCAAAGGAAAATGTCCATTTGGGAAGTCTAAATTTGAGACCTCATGGTGTCATGCAGACTGAAATGTTTAAAAATGGTAATAATGATGGAAAGAAAATTATGCACCATAAGGTTTTAAATAAGAAGCAGCATTTCTTAAACTTTAACACATTTTTGAATGAGTAAAACAGGATTAAAGGCCAGACTCACGTTACTACTGCAGGTTTTGTATCGAATATTCCGACCTTCACAGTTCCTAAAAAAAAGGGTAAAAATGGTTACACTGTATAACAGCAAAACACAACCTTGCCTGTTTCACAGCTAGTTATTCTCTCGAAAATTAGACTTTTATTGCTACTGCCCTACCATAATCTGGACTCAAAATACAAAGTTTATATACAAAGGGGATCTGGGGATTCAACTCGTTACACTGCTGTCTCTCTTCAGCAAAGAACGTGTGACTTTCCCTGTAAGCCCAATTTACTGCAAACCTTATGAAAAACATAAGGTGTGAAAAGTGCCTCTCTAAGCCTGATCTATGCTGATTACAACCAAATTATTTCTAATAAATGGGATGCAACCTAGAGGAGAAGATTAGAATATGTGATTCATAATTTTAAATTAAATAGAATTCTCATGGACTGCATGCATAATGTGCCCAGTGCATGTGAATCCTGAAATCCAGGCAATTCAGACCCTCTGTTGTTAGTAGCAGAAATAACAGGCATATAATAGAGTCATGGTTATTTATTGTGGTCTCATAAATCTGGGGAGGTTGCGTTTCACACCTTTTTTTAAAGATACACTCTGCCAAGCTTCTCAATAATGAACCAGCACTTTTGCACAGTGTAAGATATTCTTCTATGTTAAAAATGGCAAAATCAAGCCTTTGAAAGAAGTGAAAACATATTTCAAATGACTGGACAAGCAATTAGAGTTAGTGATTTCTCTAAAATCAGGAGCAGTGTTTTGGAATAATCCCTTCATACCAAAAGGATGTGCCTTACATTAAAGAATGAGTGCACATATAGCTGGTAATTTACATTTCTTAGACTAAATTTTCTGCTTCTTGCATGAAAATTGATAATAAATAACATTTTTTTTTATAATGTGTGAGAGGGATTGAAAAATAGCATTTGAAAAGGAAAAAAAAATGGATGCCTGAAGCAAGAATTCAACCAGCTCAAATTACAAGTCTCAAATTTCCAATCTTTTGCAAGACTCACTGCATCACAACATGCAAGTTAAAAATGTTTACGATATATACAAACAGGAAAACTTTGTTTCACAATTGTGTGTCTCCTGGACATTACTACAAAAATCAAACATAGAAAAAACCTTTTAAACTCTACATTTGTCAAAGTATGGAAAACACATGTTTTTCACAGGGGAACACATTAAAAATATTAATAAAACCACAGTGGAATTTATACTGCTAGAATTTACTGAGCTTGTTTCACAGTCCCTAATACATTGGTAGAGTATCAAGGCTTCTTACTGGAACTGTTACTTTTCTCAAAGATTTTTGTGCATTTTTCACTAAAAGAAACAGGCAGTGCTTTAATCAATCATCTTCAGCTCTGTATTTCACACAGTGTGCCCTTAACTAGCACATCATGCTCCAAACCTTAAGAAAAAGTGAATTCCTGGATGATACTGCATTTAACTTAAAAAATCTCAACTAAATAAAAATTTCAACACAACCATCGGTTTTAAAAATGTTTAAAAATAGTTCAAGTAAAACAAGCAATTATGGATGCCAGCACAGATGCCTCAAAGCTGGCTGGGACCTCTTCTTGCCTGACTACAGGCCTCGTGCATTACTCTACTTTTAGGATTGTCCCAACAAATCCTACACTAGCCCAGTTTTACTACTGAGGTGAAAGGCTTTCACTGCATGTGCTGTTCTCTTCAAGCCACACTAAGACTCATCCATGAAAACATATGGCTACCAGGACCACTGCAGAGAAAGAACTGGCAGGGAAGAATTGGAGAATCAATTGGAAATCAATTAGAAAAGACCTCTGGGATCATTGAGTCCAACCTGTGAGCCACCACCACCATGTCAATTTAGACCATGGCACCAAGTGCCAGGTCCAGTCTTTCCTTAAACACACCCAGCCAGGGACAGTGTCTGCACCACCTCCCTAGAGAGCCCATTCCAGCGGCTAATTACCCCTTCTGTGAAGAAATTCCTCCTAATGTCCAACCCAAATCTCCCTTGGTGCAATTTGAGACTATGGCCTCTTGTCCTCTCCTTTCCTAACAGAAAGCAGCATTTGATACATCCACATGAGCAGCGGGCACTTGAGCATTATGTCAAACCATGTCCAAGTGCAGGCTAATTTGTACACAGGTAACTCACCATTTGAGTCACATATGAGTAGCATTTGAGAACTCCCCTCTCTAAATACTAAGTAAATCATTCCTGCTATTCCACAGTCGTATTTCATAACATGTTAAAGTTCAGAGTGAAAGCCTAAGTTATTTATCCATTACAAACATGCATTAAAAGCAGTATTTTATAACATTTATCTGTACACAGCACTTGCTCTCAGAAACAGAAGCAACCAGAAGAGGATTGGAAATGTGGCAGAGCTGCAGAACACACACACATCAGCATGTGGCTTACCTGCCATTTAAACATCTCCTTAGAGAGTAGGAGGCTCCCCCTCCACAGGTCCGTGAGCAATCACTCCAGGCCCCCCAGGCATCCCAGGAATCATCCTTATCTTCATCTGAGCGGGTAGTTCTGGAGTTCTACAGGAAAAAAGGAAAAAGGAAAGGAGAGGGGAAAAAAAAATTGTTCTGTATATGTTTTACTGCTTGGCATTAACAGTACCAATTATGTTCCTTTGCTGCTTATTTACCATATTTCAAATTTATTGTTTTAATATATGATAATTATGTGGGCAAAAAGCAGAGTCTTTGAAGATTCAGTGTATATGAGTTTTGCCTCCTGCCAAAGAACTGCTTTGCCCAAACACACTGTCATTCCCAACACCTCTATGCCCAACACACTGTGTAGGAACCAAACAATCTCAAGCACGTGGACAAGGCACCATGTTCAAACAAAATGATGGGCTTGTTACAATGAAACAGAACTTTTAGAATCCTATATTACACCCAGTTTAAGATTAAAACACCAATTTCTCTAACCACCGTGGTGATAGTCTGCACATAAAAATACCGCTAACATAAAGTAATGGCTTTTGGCATCATTATGAAAGCCAGACTGTGGATAAAAGTGAGGCAGTGAGTTATTTTTCTCAGGTGACAGAGAATATTGACCAATATTTACTCTGCCCCAAAAGCATCACAAATGAGAGGACGTGAAGATTTGATCCAAGCTTTAATGAAACAACTATTTACGGCCAATTTTTTTATTCCCATTGACTTCAGTGGTCAACTTGTCAAAAAAAAAAAAGTAAATTGTTTATTAGAGGATTAGCATCTCTGTTTGAAGACTGAATTGCAGAAATTGGTCTAAAAACATCAGTGGCTCCTTAACTTTCTTGCTTTTATAAATTTACAAATTTTACAATCACTTACCGTAAAGCTTTAAAAGCATTCTTAGGCCAATCTACCATTCCAAAAGTTATAGAGCCCAGCTCTGCCAAGATCCCCGAGGAATTTTCACACTGATGTTAGGTTTACTTTATATCAGAAGCCAATTCTGAAACGTCTGACACTGAAAATGGAACCAACTGCCTTCAGTCTTGACAAAAAAATCTCAGCACTTCCCAACAGTCACTCAGCACACGAAAATGAATCAAGATGAACAAAAGAGTCACTTCTTGCAAATTTATGGGTGCAAAATTAGTTTGTCCTCTGCAAGCCCAAAGGAAATGACTGGGTGTTAACATGTTGAGAAATGATTAAACTTGAGATATTAAAAAGGCAACACATGCCACTCTTTTTTAGAATAGCTAGTTTCTTTTGACAAAGTAGTGACAATGCCTAAAACAATCCTAACTTTATCATTGTATTAAAACCAGCCACATGATATTAACAGACAGAATGTCATCTAAAGCCCTAAACAAAGTCCAGTTGTTCACTTCCCAAACTGCTTTGATAAAAGCCATTGTTCTGAACTGTATCTAGTTAAAAAGCTGTAAATACTATGAGGATCAAAGCAGAACTTTATGCCAACAAAGCCTTCTTCAGAATCATTGACTAATTCAGTGCCCACAGTGTTGATTTAAGCTCCAGCTAGTTCAAACTATTTGTCCCATGGGAAAGAGTTAAAGGAGCTTGCACTGACTTAGTAATTTACTAACAAAATAATACTGATTTACTAGCTGTCTGGTTTCATAAACTGTACACATTACAGTTGTCTTCACCATGGCACCAAACTGAAGTAAGATAAAGAAAAGATCACCAACGTCATGATTTACACCAACAAAGCCTTGGAAACTCATTTAGGAATTAAATTGAGAGCTAATTGCAACTGGACACAAAAGGATATTATTGTACATCAGGACTGCATTCACAGCTTGCTTGACTTCAGTTTTTCATGTTTTTATTGTCTTCAGTCATAATTCTAACACGGTTCAGCAGTGAAACTTTGGACCATATTAGAATAGTTTTTCCTTTAGTGGCTTAATTTCACAACAGACGAAGTGCAACACACACAATTTGCATATTCATTGTGGAAGTATTTATGTCCCAGCACAAACATAAATGTGTGCATGGACATGCACATGTGCACCCAAGGATGTAACACAACGAAGCCACAAGTGCTGTAGTGAATCCAGAAAAAATAACTTAAACCAGCTATAAACACAACCTAGATGGTTTGCTGCTCTTTACGTAAAGCTGGGTGGGAAAAGACGTCACACTTCCACTGGACCCAGCCATGCTGGAAGGAGTTGTACCCCATGTGAACACAGGTTTAGATGCAAACATCGCAGCCAGAGCAATAGCTAAGGTTCTGTACCAAGTTTCTGCAGAAATATGGTTTATACGGTAAGGGTAGACTCAAAATATTTCATCCCAATCTAACTCCTTTTGAAAGCAAAAAAGTCACAACACTAAACATGGACCTGGGCAAGGATCACTTGAATCAGGGGGTAAGGGAAAAGAGACTCCTGAGTTTTGAAGCACTTGGTGACATAGGCAGAACCTGAAAGACGGAGATGACAGTCTGCCAAGGTTTCCTCGGGGTCTGAGGCCCAGTAATGTGCAACCTGAGTTCTCTGCTGACAACCCTTAACTGACAGAGACGGTCCTGTCCACAGAGAACTTCACTGAAGTGTGGCACTGGCAGATTTGAACAGAGGGGAAAGTGTTAGTGCCAGTTTCCCTCCTTCTGTCCAGGGCTCTGTTTTTGCTTCTGTCACATATGGGCACACACTGTAACACCATGTTCTGCAAATTATTCCTGTGTATGTGTTCTCAGGCCATACTCGCAACGTACTGCTCAAAGTAACCAAGTATAGCAGAAGTGGGCACTGAGGTAACATAAATGAAATCCAGATGTTAACAGGGCTGATCATTACTCCAAAACAAGGGGATTTTTACTGTCACTTGTAACACCCAGTAAATAACAACAGCTACATTGACACACAATACAAAAATCAAACACAGTGCTGTCAGATGGAGAAAAAAAGATTATTTGGCCAAACTTTTGTTTGGCTGTTATGAAGGATGACATAATTGTCTTGAATTTGGTCATGCAGACTTCAAAGGAGAAGTGGTGCCAGAGAACGAAGGTCAGTTTATGCAGTTCTATTATTATTCAGACATCCATTACATAAGGCTTGGATATGTAAATGTTTAGCATTCAGCATAACAAAGATTCAGCTTCTCAAGAGCAAATGCTCTGATACCTTAAATGTTTGTTTCACAGCGTTTATAGCATACAATTTTTCTTTAAACACAAACAAACATGAGGCAAGTCCACAGTATTTGACACGAGGGTTACTGCAGCAGTATGTGCAATGGAATGTTGAGACCTGGCACACAGATCCATCTGCCAGAGTCCCCAGGTGACAGTCCCTCTGCCATGCACATATCAACACAAATCCTGCCCTGTGACAGCCCCTGAGCACCTCCCCAGGGCCAGGTACCCAGCTCTGTCAGGTCCTGGAAGAGTTTCAGTGTAACCTCTGGGCAGCAGATGTCCCAATGTGACAGAGATCGTGATAGATACATGAGAATGCTCCATTCAAACAGGTTGAAGTGATGTGGCTCACGAAATAAAGTCTTTGACGTTTCAAGTAAGAACTTGGACGTGGAGGAATATTTACCAATACACCTGCTGCTATGCCAGTGTCACTTCAGCTCTCTGGGTGGCTGTGCTTTTGTTTTTCTCATGGCTTCTTACTGAAGTGGTTGGTATTAATCCACGAAGGCTTGCCGAAGTCCGAAGGAGAATCACCAAAAGGAGTTACACTGGCGCAGTTATAGCATATTACTACTTAATAATGCATTTCTTATAATTACATTTCTTATAATTAGATACAGAATTTAGCTTCTTCAGATTAAATTCATCCAAAGGAGAGAACCTGCTGAAGGGTATAAACACCACTTCAGTACCACCAAAGGCCTAAATTAAGCAACACCCAAAGCTCAGTGCTGGCCCTTCTCCCAGGAGCAAATTTCATCCTTGATGGTGTTTTGAACGGAGATGAAGCATTTCCTTTTCATTGCTTCTTCCCAGTCTCACAACCCATAAATACTATTAACACTATCCTGACTTTCAGAGACTTCCAAGGCACAAGGGTACATTGCTCTTCACTAATCTTCATGTGCAGCACTGCACTGTTCCATTTGCTCCTCCTCATGCCTACAACAGCTCCGAACAGAGGTAGCACAAGGAATTATGGCACTGAAGGGAAAAATATCCTGCCTGAGTAGCTCTGTGATGCATTTCCCAGATTCTTCTTTCCAGACACTACACTTGGTGGAAGAGGTATCAAATTGCACTGATGACTGTATCCACGAGCAGGGAAGAACAAGTATTTACCTGCAGATAATCACTGGATATGCCATTCAGCCTCAGAACTGTACCCTTCACTTTTAACTCTGCCTGTTATGTCTAGAGCTTTGCAACAAGCTACACTAGAAATCTCTTTCACTGCTAAGGTCACATACAAAAATGATTTACACCTGTATTTTGCTCTCTAAGTGAGGTGTAGAATGCAGATTACAGATCTAGGAAAAACTATTTCACTTGTGGCAGCAACTAAGTAGAAGAACAGTCAAAACATATTTCCAGACAAATAAGAATTATAAATAAAAGATCTTGCATTACCTAGTTTTAGCTTAAAAACTTCCACTTGTTTCCTTAAAACAGATTTCAAGATATTTCCTGATATATTTCTACTACTGCTGAGTGCATTATGTATTACCTAATTGTGCACTGTATATGTCATTGAGTTTGATAAATCTTTTACTTCTATGTACCAAAGTAAATTATGTATTATTCTGTATGTTAAAAAGAACATATCTGGAATTTTAAAATCCTGGAGAAAAGACAATGCATCATTATTTTAGACTGATAAAAAACATCTGGGAGTAAATGCAGCTATTTTAAGCAGATGTTTAGAACTAATTAGTTTTTAAATTTTTAACATTATTTCAGTTACCTATTCCTTGCACTTGGCCTCAGCACTGCAAACTCACTGCAAGGTGGAACCCGTGCCCCAGAATAACAAGAACTTTTCAGAAACACAAGTTGGTAAAGCTCAGTAACAAGGTGAATCACCAGCAAGGAATCAGCCAAAAGGCAAATGGACTTATTGAGCTACATGAAAAAATACATCTGGGGGCTCAGATGGACTTCAGACATCTCAGTGTTCTATTCTGCAATATATTTTCGTTCTACAGAATTTTTGAATAAATTCAAATTTTGGAAAATAAAGCATGCACAAGTGTCACACACAGGAAATATTTACAGCACAATTCATTTTCATACTAAACTAAAGGCAAATCTCAGCATGTTTTTCAGTATTATACTGCATCCAGATTTTTCCATTGTCAGAGTGTTGCAAAATTTCATATTGACAGCACAGGCCTGCACTGCAGGAGTTGTCAGGACAGAGCTGGAGGTTTTGGCAGGTGGAGCAGGGATACTTGAGGCTTTTGGCATCCAGGAAGGGATGAAATGTTGCTTGGCTATTTGGCACCTCTGAGCTAGTTGAGGCTTTTGGCACTGAAGAGAGTCTGTATCACCTCCTTCCTTCTTTGTGAGCAGTAACAGAGGGAACATGGAATTTGTGGGCATGGAGAAGAAATCGTGGTTCCCTCCCTAACTACTCCAAGCAGAAAGCAACTGCATTAGAATACCTGGCACCTACAGCTATTTCTGCATCTAACTGCTAAGGACAGCACCTACACATTACGCTCCTGCTAAAAGGAATCAGCATTGAAGTACTTAAAGCATAATTAAGTTGCTATTTTTCAATTTCTGAGTTAATTGCATCGTCCAGATGGTTTTACAAAAACTCCACACAAATTCTCTTTTACTCCCTGCTAACAGGTTTTGATGACCTACACCAGAGTCCCAGGGTATCTTTTTTCCCATTGCTGACTTTGACAACAGAAGCACTTGCTTCTGGCTTCTCCTCTGAACAACAGCAAACCGTTTTACTTTCTTGGGTGATATTCCTTAAACTACTATTTTGACAGACAAATGTCCAGCAAAGAGAGAAACCCTTTTAAAACCGTGATAAGCACATCCTGCAAACACTGGTGCATTACATCACTGGCAATGCACCTGAAAATATAGACTTAGTTGCCCAGATTTTCATTCATGCTTGCTCAACCAGAACCATACAAGCCCTGTATCTGCTTATCTGCAGTGGCAAATATTGTCCCACATTCTCCAGTATAAGAATGTAGAGAAGATACAGTCCTGAGAACAGGGAGGAAGGCTATGCACTCACGTGGGTGATATTCAGGCAAGCAGGCAGTCCAAGTCTCTAACCATCTTTTAAGAGCTTTTTGGTCCAATCATCCAGGACAGCTGACCAGGACCAAAAATATGAAAAACTTGTCCCTGAGTTTCCAGTATTTAGCTGTCTTCCAAGATTTAAAAGTACATGCGACTGCGTAGATGGAAATATATAAATCTGAACTTTCAATACATATCCATTCCTCTGAATGTGCCCCATCTTAAATGGAAACTACACTGAGAAATGTTTAACATCACTCCAATTCCCTCCATTTCTAAGTGGTCTGGAGAATTATAACTTGAAGATTTGCACATGCAGCTGGCAAACAGCTCAAAAGCCACAGAATCTGGGAAACACACAGAGGTTCTGAGAGGAAACATAACCAAGAAAGCAATATAACTTTCAGCACACTGCCCACTTTCTCAGTAGCCAGCCTGAAGCAAACACTTGCCAGTGCTTGGAAGAGAGATAAAGGCAGAATTTCAAAATAGGCAAAAAAGAAGGAATGGCAGACTTTAAAAAGTTTATTAGAAACACGATATCTTTTTTAAAATACCATTGATTATACTAACATCCCCAGTGAAGAACCTTAAAGTTATATCCTAGTATGTAATAAATTAATTTATAAATTATAATCACTAGAAAATGTTCTCTACAATATGGTATTTAAATACTCTGTCCTTGCATTTAGTTGTGCAAAGAAAACTTGGCACAGACATAATGAGAGTATTTTCACAATACAAATACAATAAGTCTTTAAACTTTCTCTTTGCAGCTTTTAAGGTTATGCATTATGTCCATTTTACAGATGAGAATCTCACCTCAGGAAGAGGGATGAAGTGCATTGTGAGAGTAGCACAGCTGAGAATTTTATCTTAGTGCCCAAAGGCAAATTTTCATGCATTTTATAGAGCTCTTCCACCTCCAGTTTTGCAACTCTAAACATTGCCCTTTCAAATATGGGTATCTACAGTAGGTACAAAATGTGAAGGGGAAGACAATCTTCAAGACATTTTGACACATTAATTATCTCTGGGCCTACTTATAAATTTGCATTAACATCAGTCCATATATTTCCTGGAGTCCATAAAATAGTGGTAATTCATGGAAGCTTTACTGAATGCATATTCAAAATTTGCACCTGGATACACTGGATTTTTCCACCTTCACACAGCACACCACATGGTCCCCATCCAGCACAAACGGTGTGACAGGTCAGCCAGAGTCCAACGTGCAGAATGCCTCAGGTGCATAATAGAAAAAGAGATTCCAATTTCTGGGAAGTATATCTGGCATTATTTTTTTGAATTAACTTATTAAATGTATTTGCAAACATCCAAATGAAGGTTCTTTTAAACACTTTACCATGCAATTTTAAAAACTGGTCTCACTTCAGCACATGCAGTGGAAAAACAAGAGTAATGAAAGGATGGGCATTATGTCTTTGAAAGACAAGGACCATCAGCTTTCAAAGATCACACAGGGGCACATAGGTGCCACTGTCAAATAAGCAAAATCTTTCCTGTTGAAGTTTATTTTTCAGGGTTTTTTTCCCCCATATTCTGATGCCATATGAAATTGCACTCCTACTTCAGTGATCACATATTTTTCAATGCTTTTAAATAATGTTTTCCCCTTAAAAGAACAATACAAACAGAAAGAAATCCTCCTGATGGTCAGGTACCTATCATAGACTCATCTCCTCTTGCTAAAACACCTGTGGTGGTTCAGGACTCCTCATGTCCTTCTTGATGTGTTCATTTGATGGAAACCCACTTGACAGTAGCTGACGAAATCATGCCAGGGTAGGGACAGCTATGACAGGAATGCTGCCAACCACTGAAGCTCTACATGAAAATGAACAAGGCAGCAAACTTACAGTTGACTGCAGGAGAAAAGTGACTTGTTTCTCAGTCTACAGGGGAACTGTAAGAACCACAATCACCATCAAACTTCTCTCCTGCTGATGTGTGGTGGCCCAGGTGGCATTTGCCCAAATTACCACTGTAAAATCTGAAGTATGAGAAAGGCTGTTCTGCTCCCATGAATGCTCACACAACCCGAGCACACTCCCAGCATACAAGATTGACATAGTGGCACCTCTTGCTCACACAACCTTATTAATTACTGTATTATGCTGAACTTGTTGAAGGGCTGATTTTCCAAGGCTCTTATGTACAAAACTTACAGACAGGTTATGGAAAAGTAAATAAAGAGGGAGTGTGGGCATTTAGAATTACTTATGGTGCATATTATTTCCCTCACAGTTTATAACATCATAACAAGCTTTATTCCATCACAGTGACACACGAGGTATTTGATTTAAAGCAATACCCTAAAAACCATCACTTAAAAATACACAAGTCATTGACACTTATGTACAGTACCTTCACACACATGCTTTTGAAAGGAAAGTCATGTTTTCACTATTTGGTTACAACATTTTTTTTCCTTTTTTAGGAAAATGTTTAGAGAATTTACAATGAAAAAAAACCCACTGAAACCAATCCTTTTTCTCAGAAAAAAATTACTGCACCCCTAACTTTTAAAAGAGCCCCAATACATATATTTTAAAAATTTGTTTAAAATAATTTTCCTGACTTGAGACACTGTCTGCCAAGTTCCTGCTAGAACCAAAATTTCATGGCTAACTGCCAAGCCTATGAATAAAAGGAGTTTATAGGGGAAATACTGACAGAAGAATAAACTGTAGCAAGAGCAGCCAGTATAGGAAGGTCTTTCTTGTGCATTTTGTCTAAACATAATCTGCAATATTCATAACCCTGGATATTGGGATATTGCACTTCTTCCTGCCTCAATTTTATACCAAGATTATCCATAGTGCCAGACCAATGATTTGATTATAGGTATTTATACCCCATCACTGAGATGAGGCATCCAAACTCCTCATTTGTGAACAAGTGATTCTACTCATGCCTCCTGCCTCACCCTGCTATTTAATACTACATGTAGCACTTTTAATGGTAATATTTCTATAAAAGTAATGCAAAGCAGATCACAGACCATAAGCAGATACAGCCTGGCAACAGAACAAATGTCAAAAGGAAAAATATTAAATACATATTGTTAGATGGCAGCAATTATACAAATCCTAAACTGTATTTCTGTAAATGGAGACAAGTTTATAAATTTTGAATTTCAAAGGAATTGTTTTATGCTAATGTATTTGTTACCCCTGATTTTTAAGGTAGATATCACTTTCTGAAGAACTGTTTTGAATTATTATATTGAAAGAGAGGATTTACTAAGCCTGTAACTGAAAAGCAGTCTGACTGAAATTCTGCCCAAAGTAACTCTAAAACTTGTCAGCCTGATCATGGTGCCTCTACTGTGGCATAAATCAAATTTAGCCAGATGAGTTTTCTTCTCAGAGAAAACAGTTCTTGCCCCTTTAACCATGAGCTGATCTTTGGGTGATACTAAGAAATGGCATAACTGATCCGAAATCAAAATATAATTTCAGTGTTTCTTTTTATTACTCATGCTTAAATTAGAGACAAATTTAATATTTGAGTTTGCTCAGCTCCACTGGCTCCAGCTGATTTCCTGCCCTTGAAGAACAATTTCATTCATTGTTTGGAAGGGGTTGCTTTGCACAAGGGCAGCCTGACTGGAGGATGTTGGGAACCTTCCTTGGTGGGCACCTGCTCTGCTAAAAAGGGTCCTAAAGCTGCTGCTGCTCTGTCAGAGGGGTAACTTTGGTTTGATCTCTGGTAATTCACAGTCAAAAGCTTGTACCAATTTGACTTCTCAAGCTTCCTCCAGCTGTGTTCCCTCACAGCCACCAAAACACCCTTAAATTCTTCAGGAAGTTTTTTGGTTTTTTGGGGTTTTTTTAGATAATAATTAAAAAAAAAAACCCAACATTAAAATCTCCTACCTATATCTCATCTTGCAGAGGATATGCAGAAGTTCTGAGGGCAGATTTTGGATCTAACTTATGTACAGGGTAAAAAAAAGACTGTTGCTGAGAAAAAAAGGTCCACGTGCAGAGAACAGTTTCCCAGAAATGTATTTTATGTGGGATTAAAAATGTAATATTCTCTTGTCATTCCTTTCCACTTTGAGTCAAATAAAATATAATCCACTGAAACTCATTTGATATCTGGTGAATAGTTTTCCTTTTATTGATTTTCTAGCTTCCAGCTTGGGGAAGAAAAAAAACCTGTCTAGGGAGCAGTTACAATGGCAGCACAGCTCTAGACCCAATTCCCAAAGAAGCAAGAGAAAAAGCCACTGACTTCAAATAAAGGAAGATGAGGGCTTAATTACACATGTGGGGTAAAGACATATATTTCCCCATTTGGAAAAATGTTAGCACAACTTGCTTTCTCTTCTGTGTCCAAGTTCCTGGCTTTTAATTCTCCAAAGACAGAATTACCCAACAAATAGCATTCATGGGAGAAAAAGACAATTTCATCTATCTTGGGTTTGACTCTGATTTCGTTCCAGATCTCTACTACTGTGGATGTTTCACCACAGTATCTTTAGCACTCGGCACAGGGCAGCAGGCCTGGATATGGAATATTAGCATGACTCTTTCCATATCTGTTCAGTGCCAGTGTTTCCTATTATCAGTCCAATATTTTATGGTTATTGTATGAGCTTCCCAGCAGTACCTTCTCAAGTTCTGTAGCCTGAAACCTCCATTAACAGATGCTAAATACAATAGTTGTTTTTCACTTTTAGATCTTGTGAAAGCCCATAAAAATGACTGGTCAGTTTGTCCAATTTTCTGAAGAAATTTTCCAAGATTTGAATGGGCAACATATAAAACCACTAAAAATACTCTTGGCAGCTCATTCATTTGGATTATGTTCCTTCTGCCAAGCCAACTAATGAATAGCTTATTCCAAGATAGGACTTCCGCATGAATTTTTTGTAGTAAAGGTAAGAATATCTATTTATAAAATTCCCTGGTTGCTTGTATTTGAAAGGTTTGGAGAAGGGAGGCGTTTTTGGGGAGTTTTGTGTGTTCTGGGTTTTATTATTAAAAGGGATATTGGCATCTAGACTTAAGGAAAATTTGTGTAAATAAATCAACCAGCAAAGTCCCTTTTTGTTTTTAATTCTGCCATATACTCTGGTAAATGAAAGACAACCAAAATATCACTGTCAGGCACTTAGTGAATAAAGCTCGATATAAAAGCCATTGAAACTGGTGGAAACTCACTTTGTTGGGTTTTTTATAGGACCTACAAGAACCCCTGAATTCCATGTCAGATACAGTCAAACTACAGATGTGGATGTGTTTTCCTACACATATGGGCAGATAACGATCAAAGAAGAGGGGAAAAATCTCCTACATACTTTTCTCAACTTCCTTTCTTTTATCAGTCTCCCCCAGCTATAAAATATTTGTTTAGAGTCTAGAATTATGCTTCAAATACCCTCAAAAAAGATCCACTTAAGAATATATTTTTACACACACACATAGATTTTAAATGGTGTTTTTTTCAACATCTTTAGCATAGCATAGTTCCTTTTTTGGCATGGAAGAGAGATCTCTTATGTCTTTTCCCATATTCCAGATACAAATTTATTTTGAAACCCTGAAAAAAATTCCTGCTTGGTTGCACACATCTTTTTCCACTGAAATACATAAACCTAAATTAATTAAGTTAAGCTTTCCAAAGAGCTAGGAGATCAATGAGCTGTGCAGTCTACAACACACAGTTAACAGATTTTATATGAGTATATCCACTGTCAAATTTTAAACAATTTTTAGTGTTCCATATTTTATGGCATTACTTATTTTTCTTCTTAAAATAGGTCCTCAAAAGAGGCTTTTTTTTCCTTAAGAAAAGATCTTGCTCGCCATTTATCAGTCAACTCAAAGACCACAACATAATTAGTTTATCATCTTTATCTTGCTGAGCACAAAGGGAGATCAGCACCCATATTTTTTCCTCACTGATGCACTGAATCCATAACTTCCATGGTTTTTCCAGGCACATCATTCAACTCTATTAAAAATTATCAACTCATGGGTTGAAAAATAAAGAACAAACTTCTCAGCCTTTGTAGAGATGAAAAATAGCTAATGGTAAAAGTATAAATTTGGCTTGTGATCTCATTCTCCTTTCCCCTTTGTGTGTTCAAAGCCACAGCAGCAGCTAGATAAGAGTAACAAACAATAAAGGAAGCTAACTACAACAATAATGAAATGCTGGGTTTGGAAGGCTTTGCAATCCTGGTCAACAAAGAGATTTAAAAACAAGCTAGACAAATATCCACGAGGAAAAGTTCACTTGGGTTTGATGCTGCCTTGGAGCCAAGGTGTGGAGCACCCGGAGCCATTCCCCTTTGGTCTGTACCTGAGACTGTGCTAGGGGAGAAGGCCTGAGGTGGAGCTACTCTGAAGAAGCAATCAGGATTCAGAACAGAAAAGTAACGAAAGGCCTGCCACTGTTTTAATCCATAGGCCTTGCAATGGCTCATATTTGGTTTGGAGACAAGGTCCATCTCTCAGCTGTCTGTTTTTTCCAAGATGTGCGTCCTGGTTTATGCCTGCCAGAGGGAGGTCTCTTCCAAAACACCCTATCTCACAATTTATTTCCCACTTCAGGCAGCATCCTTCAAGTCACCTAACTACTGTTTAGCTCTACTCTTTCATCACAAATCAACTTTGTGTTTCTTTTTTAATAGAAAAGCAGCTTGGATGAATCAAAACCATTCCAGTGTCTTCAGGAGGCTGGCTATATATACACCTATTCCCAGGGATGGTCTGTCTGGAAACAAATATATTGCACACCCAAAAACTACTTCTCTTTTGGGGCTTTTGACCTTGCTGGTGAACTGTTCCTGCCCCATTTAGATCATTAAATTAACTCCCAAATCCTCATTTGCACTATAAATACCACCTATTGTACAGATATACTTTCTCATTCTCTTGGCCACCATGGATTAACAGCTTTCTTTAGAAACGACTCCTGAAACACTAGAAAGCATCATTAACACAGACAACAGCTGCTACATCCACATTCATCTTCACTTTGCTCCACCTCAGCTCTCAGCATTTGCATGTGGCCATGTGGAAGGTATTGGGCTGTATTCCGTGTTACACTGGAGAGCTACACAAGTCCCAGGGGAAGCAAAAGGAGTGAAGAGGGGTAACCACCTACCACTCATCTATTTTCTAAATCTGAACTGTTGTAGGGGCCAATCCCTCCCTTTTCTTCCTGACACCTCGTTACAGCAGGTTGCTGACCTTTCTGAAGGCTGCATTACAGAGGGTCTGACCTTAAGTTAGGCTTTCCATTTGTGGTGTACACAACCATAAACCCATAGCACTACTGAGCCAAAGGCATTTTCCTCAGCCTCAGCACTGCCTTTCTGTACATTCTGGGGCACCAGGTAAACCCGGATTAGATGCTTTTATTTTCTCTCACTCAAATAGTTTATTGCTTTTGACAACTGGGTCTCCTGCCTTTTGGGCATTCATACTGCTAGAGGGACAGTTTAACACCATCTATACATTGTTGGTCTGGGTCTTACAGTTACACAATCAGAACTCGTATTAGATGCCAACAGAGGGTTTTAAAAACATAACTATGAAAACATGAGAAGGATTTTAAATCTACTTTGTGTAATTTGGCTAAAGTTATCATGTTGCAAGGAGATCTATTCATAGGCAATCCTATGGGGGTTTTTTTCGCCCAGTTCTCACTAGGGAATGTTTTGGAAGAAAAGTATAAAAAGACATTGTTTCCTTATTATATAATACTCCTGACTTATGCCAAGAATATTCTCATCATAAGCATGCTCATAATCTCAGAGGCTGAGCTATTGCATTACTTGTGTCTATACAAATAATAGGCTTCTAAAAATATGATTCCTTGACAGCTTTTGAAAGGTGACTTACATATGATTAAAAAGCTGTGTGCTTGTGTTTGCATTTCTGATTTGTAAATCCTATCCAGTAATTAAAAGCAGATCTCAAGTGTGTCTGCACACACACAAAGTGAATACCAATCTAATTCAGAGATGCATTGAGGGAAAACACAAAAATCCAATTTTGCTGGCATATAATTGTTTAGACCAACAATTTTCCCAAGTAAGAGAAAGTCCCTCAAGTTAACAGTAAAACTGATCATGTTTGTAAAGGAAATCTCTTCTAAAATTATAACTATAAAATGCTAATGAAGGTATTGATAAGTAAAAGAGCACTGAAATGTACAATTACACCAACCATATTTTGATAAAAATGCATGAATATAACACCCGAAGCAGCCAATACATTCTCTGTTGGAAAACAGGGACAAAGCATTGATTGGCTGATTTGGGAAGAAGGATGGGCTGACCATGTACTCTGACCTCTTATAACACCAGCAACAGAATTTACTCTTCCTGCTTTACTGAGCAACACAACTCAAATATGTTATTCCTTTCCAATTTTTCAGATGGAGAGAAAGAAGCACATCCTGAGTTGGACTTAAGGGATAGCTAACAATTTTTATTATATCCCCAAATCCTAATTGAGAACCCAAGCTATTCCATAGTTCTTGACTAAAATCAAATCTCTCAATACATATAATTTGCTTGTGTCTCTTAAATGCCACATTTTTTGCATTTACAGATGTGAACTCATTCAAATCTGCTCCTTACAAACAAGTTGGCTATAAAGAAGTGTTTTACTTAACTGACACAGATGTCAAAGATCTCAGTCTGTCAGTAAAAATCCTTTGTACAAAGTGAGAGCGCTGAACATTTACCCAGAAAACAGAGAAGTACTAAATAAAAAAAGGCAGAAAGAAAAAAAAAAAAAACAAACTTTCTTGTTTTTACCATACTGAACTCAAATGTTGTCCTTGTCCACTATGCAGGATAGGAGGCTCATACAGTTTGATGGAGCTGGGCAAAGGACAGATTCCTTAACAAGACTTGTGTCTAAGGAAAATTGGATGGGATGTGCAGACAGTTAATAATACATCTGGAAGAATGCATGGCAGCTTTAGAGGACAATATTGTGTGCATTATTTTGCCTCTTCAAAGGAATAATCTTCAACAGGAAGAAAATGGGCATGGTTTGAAGGTCAGTAATCTTGCCACCAGTCACAGCTGGGTACCCAAGGGACAAACTGAGTTTAGAAAATGCTTATGCTCTACCTATTCTCCTGTTTTAGCAAGACCCTGGAGTAGAGGCACTTTGTAACAGAGTAAACCACTGCCTCCCTCATCCTCCTGGCTGAGTTTGACAAAACTGAAAGATAGTAAAAGTTAGACTGCTTCTCCAAAACTACTTTTCCATCCCTTGCAACACAAAAACCTGTGCATGAAGAGGTGTTTCAGATTTCACTCTTGCTGCAGTAACTGCTCCCTCATTCAACTTCTGGGCCTAGCTGAGAAGCTGGGAAGCATCTTCAGGAACAGAGCAGAGAGCTCTGTGCTGTGATCATACCACACAGTGCTCTAGTAGCCCATCTGTGTCGGACGGAGCCAAAATCCCCCCTCAACACTGACTGTAAACCCAGCTTGTCATAATGTTAACCTCCCAACTGAGAAAAAGAATTGTATTTTTAAAAAAAATGGTCCTCTCTGCCAAGCAATCCCTTTAACTGGCCCAGTTTTTTTGCATAAATCCCAGCAATGCTAGGGGAAAAACTCAGAAGACTGACTACGCCCTTCAGTAATTCAAAACCACGGAGCAAAGATATCCTGTTGTAACATACATGGTATTCCAGGAGTATAATTTTTGCTTTGAGCCACCTTTCAACATAGACCAAATGGAAGCAAACCTCATTCCAGAGTGCTATGAAGCCAGTTTTGTGTCTCTCACAATTATGATTGAACCCATAATGACAGATTACAGGAAATGAACATATGGACAGGGTGATTTATAAACACTTTTAAACAATGTAACTTTTATCAGCTCTGCTGCATCAATCACCAATCTAGGAACAATTATTTTTTTGTATAAGATACTCTCAAGAGTGGTCAGGACAGGATTTGCTGACAGCCTATCTTAAAAACAGAATTACAAATTGCCTTCACTTTCTGTGCCAAGGTAATGGTTCCATACAGATAAGGGAAATCATGTGCTTCTCACCAACAGAAGAGCATGAGCAGAGAACCAAGAAAACTTTGCTATGCACACCAACTGAGGGGCAGTCCTGTTAAATAAACCTGATGCCACACTCTGATACCAGGTGTGGCTGGGTGGGTTAATGGTAGTTATAAAACTGTTTAACTTTTGCAGTAACTTTAAAATCAGTATTTACAGAGTGAATAATTTATATGATAAATGAATGTAAAAGAGTGGCAGATTTCAAGTAACTCTCCTTAAGGAATCAACAAAGGGAACTAGGAAGTAGGTGCAATTACTAATTAATAAATAGAAACATCTAAGGTGAGCACTCAGTAGTAAGAATTAGAAAATCATGACAACTGCACTTAAAAATGGTGAAACTGATTTTGAAACACCCTCCACAATTTTGGTTGTTATATTTTTATGAATTGTTGAAAAGCTGAGGGTCCAAAAAGTAATAATAAAAATGGCCTAAGGGCTGAGACAACGTCTTACCTATGAACCTTCATGAACAGAGAGAACATAAGATTATAGTAATGAAATCTTCCCATGAGCAAATCACAGTTACTGGAAGTCTATTTATATCAATAATTTGTAGAAAGGTATAAAAAATACAGCCATTGGAAGATGAAATTGGACAAATTCAAATGAGACACTGGGCACACAATTCTCACACAAAGCACAAACAACAACTGCTTGGCTTGAGGCAAAGGCAAACTGGATTAACTGAATATACATAAGGTCACAAACATCACATAATAGTACTCCTCCTTTCAACTTCTGTGAATATCTTAATAATATGGAAAACCAAGTCTAATGTAACATTTGACTACGGGTGTTCCTGAGAGCTAGAAAAAAAACCACTGCAGAAACTGAAACTGCAGGAAGGAATCTTAATCCATAGATTTTTAACACAAAGGTCTCTGCAGCTGGAGCCATACAGCAACAACAGGCTCCCAATACAGCAAAATGTGTCAGTCAATGGCTTACACACTTAAGGCTTCTTTCTAGAGAACAGGAGTAATCAGTGAATGAATCTACCAAACCAACTGGTATAAAGCAAAAAATTTTAGAGGAAAGGAGGGGCACATCAAAAAAAAATCAAAACCAACAAAACCACAAGAAATGAATTAGAATCTACAATGTAATTCATAGGTGACTTCAAGCTCCCAAATCAAAATTTACAGCTCCTGATTTCAGGAATCTGAAATGGCCCTCTACTTTCGAATATCAGATCTTGTATGTTGCATAGGCAGAAACTTAAGAAAACAGCAATAAAAACTACTTGTGTGTATATATATATATATAAAAATCTACCTTTGCCATAAAACAAGAAAACCTCATGATCTCAGTCTGAATCATGTCAGAATTTCAGAAGCGGAAAAAATGTCTTCAAAGAAAGTAATTATAATTCAAAGAAAGCAACCTCTCACCAAGGGAACTACTGGGCCAATTAACTTATGGAAGAAAAGAAGTAGAGCAAAATTATCCATGTTCCTCTGACAGCAAGGAGACAGCAGTATTTTAAGGGAGCAGCAGAGGGCACCGAAGCATAGTAAAGCTCAAATATCCCGGGAAGGGAAGCTGCCTTTAGGTGACAGCACACGGGCAGCAGGGACAAGCGCTTAGGACAGAAGACCTGGCACCTACTTTGATGCCTCATGAGGAGCAGCTACAAGTGTTTGGATAAATAAATTCCTGACTCGGTTTCCCAAACAATAAGTGGGACTATGTGCAACTAATCCTGACCCTACACAAGGCAGGTTTGTGTTTCAAAAGTTAATGAGGATGTAACATTCACCTAAGTAAAGAGACAGCTGGAGATAGTCCAGTTAGTAACCTTTGAGCGAAAATTCTAATTAGACACTAAATAATATCACTGCAATATACCCTTTACAGCTAACACAGACAGTCCATACTGCACAGTGCAAAACCAACTGTACTTCAAATTATACTTTGAGTTTTACCACTTCAAGTAGTCAAATCACAAGGTCTCACATATCAGGGCATGAAAGCCAAGTGTGTAATACTTCCTTTGGAGAGTTGCCCAGGGTAGAATGGCCTCATTGCTCTTCTCTTTTGCCTTCAGATGTGTTCCAGCAACATCCTCTGCCTGTTCCAAGATGACCATCAGCTAAAGGGAAATATTTAACTGCAGCTGAAATGGTCAACAAGAATGTAGCTGGAGAAGAAATCTGAAGAAAGCTATCAAAAGTAACCTAGTCAGAGATTCAGAGATTGATTATAAACTTCAAAGAGTAAGCTTCTTGTCTTCACTTTTTATCTCCAAATGCTGCTATCACACACAAAAATCATAATGCAAGAGCAGCTTGCAGTTGGCCAGTGCTTTTCCACATTAAACCTACACACAAAAAAAGTAAGAGTAAAATATGACAATCTGTTTTAACACGGAAGTGGCTAATAACCAACACAAAAAAGGGTGAGGGGGAAAAACAGATGTTTCTTATTTTCTTTAAACTGTTTTCAACCTTCTTTTTTATGTGCTTTTGTGGACAAAAAAAAACCACAAAAAAAAAAAAAACATTTCTATTTCTACAATGTACAGCAACCTCCCACAGAGAGGGAATCCCACAGGAAATTTCTATCAGTTATCTGCTACCTAGATTTCTGTTCCATGAACCTGATTTACTTTGATTCAGAAAATTTGCATTTTCTGAAAATGAATTATTCTGACATTCACTTTTCAGCACTCCAATCATGGACTGCTACCCTATGGCCACCACGAGCAAGCTCACACAGCCCCAGAGCAGAGCTGTCAGGCTGTGAAGACACTTCTCAGAGTTTTACAGTGATACAACACCAGTTTATCCATAAATGAGGGTTGGCACACAAGCAGTTGACCCTAACTTTGTTGTGAGGCCTCACCAGAATGGTAGGAAAACAAGCAGACAGTAGAGACCCTTTTACAAGTCCTGTCTGTTCTGGTTTTCAGTCTTAACTAACTCACACTGCTGGGTCAGGAGAACACCCTCTCCCAGCCCAAAAAAGGAGATTTCTCAAACAACATGCTCAAAGGATAGCTATGTCTGCTCTCCATCATCCACATCTTCCTCTGCAATAATAATGAGGTGAGAGAGATTTGCAGCCTCTTAGACCATGGTGCTTAACCCGTCTGGAGGCCTTCAGCAAGCAGCACATTTTGGGCCAAACTGGTAAAGAAGAAAGCACCACAACTGTCTTGCAAGATGGTGAAAACAACAAGTGTTTTCACCACGTGTGAGGTAGGGGCTGTACTACCCTAGTGACACTTTGACTGGGAAAGGCTCAGTGAGGAAAGCCTCTAATAATCCTTCCTGTGCTTGTGCTGTGAGCCACGCATCAGGGACTACGTTGGTGAGTTAGTCTGCTGCATATTCTTCTCATTTGACAAGGGTAAACTACTCCAGAATCTATTTGCTTTCTTACTCTTCATGCACCCAGAATATATTAGCTCAGTCTTCCCAAACCCCAGCTGAACTTGAGTCAATTACCACAGTTGCTACTAATCATTCTTCATTCAGAAGGCAAATTGTACAAGCATGGTATTCAGTTTTCAAAGAAATATCAGTCATACAATTGCCTGCAAAGCCTCTCCCTACTCATCAAAGTAAGCAAGAGCAAAATCTAACCTTTTTTTTTTTCTGTTTTACAAAGACCATCACTGCTCTTCAAAGCATATTTTGGGATTAAACATTTTTAAAACGTATATACAAAACCAGTTAATTTCAAATTCCCACATATAAGAGTTTATCTAAATTTAAAAAAAGGTATTCTTACTCAAGAAATGCCTCTTGCAAAGAACAGTGACTCCTATCTTTCACCGACTTCTAAAAAGCCAACTGTTTTATTTCAGGAACAATGACTCCAAGTTTAATCAGGTGAAAAGAGGTATTTCAGAAAGTTGCCTGGCTTTATTCTAATTACACACAAAAATTGCTGTATGTAAGTGGAACAATCTGGTTTTGAGCCATTTATGGTAACCCATCAGCCAAAGCCTCAGCTGAATGCAAATCATCCACAAGACAGAACACCAGAAGTGGAGATATGAGATTAAAATAACAAACTGGGTTATTTCACTTTTGTGCTGTCAAATAATGCTTCTTCCAGAAGCTTGTTTTAAAGCTGTGCCCTTAAAAATTGCTCTGGGTTATGTTCCTGATGATTTTTGGCACCAAACCCAATGTTTCTCCATATTAACTTATTAACAATGAATAGAAGTAAATCACCAAGTTAAGGGAAAAAGTACTCAATATGTATTTTGAAAGTTTATAAACCATGTTGATTCCTTCCCTTGGCTTATCTCCAGAGAAATTTACTGGGGTAGCTGAACTGATTTACTACCTGCATGAGATTTTAAGGTAGGTCCAGCATAGACACAAACATGAAAGGTATCCTGGTCTCATCATAACAACTGCACTTGCAGAGGAATGTACAAAGGTGCGCTTGGCACAAAGGCTTGAAGAAACTCCAGGAGAGGGAAGCCTATCAGTCCTGGCACAAGGACAAAGCAACTCTTCTGGCCTGATGCTGCTTTCAGACCAGAAGGAGCATCCTTTATAACACTGGGCTCCTCCTGCTCATTCACCACTGCTCTGTGTCTATCTGCTAGAAAATGTGGGCCAGCAGTGGCAACTCCAGTGTCATTCTCATCGTTAACTGTGTCTGATATGTGGGAACAGAGAAGGAAATCAGGGGTATTATATAAAAAGCTGAACTATCTTCCATTTTGGGTGGTGAAAAGATGGAAAAAACACAGATGTTTAAAGCAGTAAACAAGACCAGCTCTTTACTCTGTGCAGAAGAGACAGAGGAGTGTCTGGGTCAGAGTATGTCACAGCAAGGCAGTGAGTGTTACAGCTTGCAGGAATAATGAAGGGCCCAGGACAGTGATGGTGTTGCTGGGTTAAGAAACCCAAAAGCCTAAACCTATACCAGAAAGTCCCTACAAGTTTCACAACTGACTCCAATGACAACAACATTTGTTTCTTTAAAGGAAAAAAATGAGAAACAGCTGTCCCTGGACTTCAGAAGCGGGTGTGATGCATCACTTTAGACAGACAAGAATGAAAAACCTGATGGCAAAAGTTATATAACTTGCAAAAAAACCCAAAGAAAACCACACCAACCAAAAATCTATGAAGAGAGTACAGAATATTTCATTTCAACTCTATTAAGCATGTTATATTTTTCCCCCTCAGCTTGCATAACTGATTCTTAACTTTTAATTAAATAGCAAAAGAAATAAACTTTCCAGTCTTCTTTTAAATGGACATTTTAGTGAAAATTTATGTTGCCATATCTCAGTTACAGCTTCCATAACTTCTTTATTACTTGAGTTAATTAAAATTAACTTTTATTAGGAGAGTAACTTAATAAAAAAGAATCAGTGAGATAAAAATGTAATTGAAATAAGAACCCTGAGATGGCCAACAGCACAAATTACAAAAACACAAGAATGCCGAGCTAAATTTGGTAAGCTGAACTTCAAGGTGACAGAGCAAACAAAGAACCCACAGTGTCCACAATTTGGCTATGAAAAGCAGTACAAGAGGCATTATAAATCTTTCTCTCTAATGTATTGAATTACATGTTTGTCATTCCTAATTAGTTTTGTCATTGAATATACACATGGAGAAAAGATTTATTAAAGAAAAATAACCCTACGTACACAGTGGATCATTTATTCTAATTAAACAGCATTCCAGACAGAAATACAGTTTCAGCTATAGCCCATGTCATCAATAGAAGATGAAAACAGTGCAGATGAAAGGACAAACAGAAATATAGGCTCAGTTCTACAATAAGAGCAATATGGGGGTCACTGGAAGGAGCAGGGGTTTCCTGAGCACAGCAGTGGTGCAGCTTTTACTCCAGCTATTTCAGCAGCTACCAGTGGGTTACAGGAGGTGTTTGCACAAAAGATGTGGGGCACAGCTATTCCACTCACATGCAGTTTGTGCCCCAGCCTGGGGACAGAGCTAGGAGCAGTGAATAGGAAGAGGCACTTAACTGGGAATAAATCTTATGTGAACTAGGGCTCCCCCCTCCAGTATCCTCAGTATTTTGTGGTCTTCTAAAAATACATCATTTACTAGCATGAAAGCAACTACAACAACATGCTTCAGGCACATTTGTTTTAGAAGAGAAACCTGAAATCTAATCTCCGGTCTCAAAAGCAAAAATTAAGGTTTCCTGCATTTCTCTTTCAAGAATTTCCTGACCTTATTCAAATCTTAAACATCCCTGACTGGGATGAAGTATTGTTCCACCACATCAGAGAGTGATGAAGACAGCAGTATTGAACAGGATCTCCTCTGGCACAGAGCTGGCAGAATGATTTCTGCTCAGACCATTAAAGAGCTGTTGCTCTAGTGGGCAGTGTGACAGCACCAGAAACAGTCCATGGCACTCGGAGAGTTAAAAGAATGAGCATGCATTAGCAACGCTGATTCTTCCATCACTGCCACTCAGTTATAATAAAGTACTTCTCACATGTCTCCCAGTAGCTGCAGCTCCTGCACAACCTGACAGCAGGTCATTCCAGGAGGGGCTACTGTAAAACAAACCAAAGCCAAATTATTACCTCACACCGGTTCGTTCCACCTTAAATTAGTAGGATCATTTCTTTAATGAAAGTTTTCTTGGCTTCTGTTGCACTTGGGAGAAATAGATACAACAAGCTGGTTAATATGCAGCATGGTTTAAACACTGGTGCTTGTTACAACTCCCAGGCTGTAGTAACAGCTCAGCCCACAGAGCATCTACCAGAAGGATCTACCCAAATAACTTTCAAGGGGTATGTTTTCATTCTGCAGTAATTGCAGCTTTGGAATCATTATGGCTCAATACAGCCACTCCTGTTCAAAGAGCCTAAACAGTTCTGGATGTAGCAGACTGCCCAGATCCTCCTCAGCCATTGTGTGGTTGCCTAAACACACTGCAATATATCATTAATTCAACCACTTTCGCTCTGTAATACCAGTCAGGCTATTCCAAACATAAAATAATATATAGTGTTATTAACTTGGAAAACAATTAATAGTACATAATCCTTCAAATTTGAAAGGTTTTTGCTTGCTTGGGGTTTAACTGTATCTGCAGTAAGCATTCACTGCAAAAACCTGCACAAGTTTCAAAAAATGACACAATATATTTTGACACAAGACTCATTAAGATTAAGCTGACAGAAATCAACGCCTAAAACTGGTGAAAAGATATTTTTAAATACAGCAGAAGTCAGACAGCAAGACAAAAAAACACAACCAGCCTCGTTGGTAAGCCCAGTGCTGATGTAGAGCACTGTTATCAGGGCAAACAAAAATTCACAAAGGGAAAAGTGGGTATATATTTGGAAAAGCTGATAAGTTAGTGAGTACAACTAAAAGGCCACCTTTCCCACCGTATTAACAGCTCTTTAAAGGTTTTAAAAACTTGACTGAAGTTGATCACAGAAACAGAAGAGGAGGAGTTTTTTCCTGGTACATCCATAGGTGTGCATAGCCTTTGCTTCTCAGATGAAGTCAGACAGTTTCACACATTCGAGCAGGAGATATCAAGGCAGAGGAGTCAAGGTGCACAGTAACAAAATTGTAAGTGAAAACGCATTGTGAATGCTGACTGTACAGATAGAGTTGTGCCTCTACTAGCATCTTTCCTTCGTTTTTTTTCCAAGTCTGCACAAAATTTTTGAGTTTTCCCTAGAAAATACACAATGTGAATGCTGCTCTCCAAGCCAGGGTGCAGTATTCTCAGATTTAATCCCTACATCTTACAGGTAAGCCCTCCATACCCCCAGTACAGAAATAAATAGCATTTTTCACTATGCTTTAAGTATTACTACACATTATTATTTGCAATATGCTTTGCACAGGTGTGATAAGCCATGATGTGGCTTGTAATGATAGACAGTTCAAGGGTAAAAATGTTGGTCTAGCAGAAGTTTAGAAAGCCATGCCCACTTCAGGGAGCAGCACTTACATTCTGAGATGGTCAAATAGGAACACTGAACTTCTCTATAACTCCTTCAGCAGCTATCTCCATTTTCAAGTCAATGTGATCCCCAAAACTAATGGACTCTCCAACTCCCAAAAGTCTCTGCCTAAGGGGAACCATAAATATACTACAAAGGAAGGCACTACAAGATTAATGATCTGGCCTGTCTCCTCCTATTTCCTTGTTTGGGCTCTTACTATCTTCCCCAAGAAACACTTAGAGAGGTTGAAGCCATTTCAGCCACAGAAGAATACTTCAAGGATGCTCAGTTTGGTTCAGCCTCAGCTTCTGCAGCATAATGTCTAAGCACAGTACAAGCACTGTTTGGCAAAACCCAATCACACAGATTTTGAACCTGGAACATTAGAAAGAGTTTATAATATTAAATCCAGAAAGAAAGCCCAAGGAGCAATGAAACAGTAAATCGGGATGGTGCATATTTTCCTGTTATATGTGAAACTATTTGCTTTGACCATAAAAGGGACTTTGCATATAGCTCATAAGGAACTTGCATACAGCCATACTCTCCAATATGCTCCAGCCAATAGCACATTCCCTGCAATCAGAGATGAGTCAAAGGAAAAACGCTATCCAGAGCCACGCGCCAACAGACGGCTGATTATACATCGCTCCCACAGGCTGCTTTGCAGCCAATTTAAAAACCAGCAGCATCAGAGCCAGCCAAAGCAGCACACCAGTGCCAAGTCAGTACTATAATTGTTTGTGCCATTAAGCATAAAGAATGCCATTGCTTCCTAATCTTATAGAGAAAAACGCAGCATGGGAATGATGACAATTACTACATGATAAATTAGTTTAAAACCCCTATGCTCTCATTACATCACTGCTCACACATGAGAAAAGGCATTTTGAGGGTAGTCTTATTTTTAAATTTCCCCCTCCCCAAGAAGTGAATTATTAATTATTATGGATTAAGTTTATTTTTAAAAAAAGGTTTTCAGGGATGGTTCCTGCTTTGTTTTCTCCTATGAAGCCATATAACGTCATATATAAAAATAAAGCAGGAGTGAAACATGAGTGCATTTCATCTCTGAATTTGGAGAAGGCATTCAGCCCTGCCTAGTGCCAGGCCTCCTAGCAGAGATACTCCAGTAAGCCAGGACAGAATAGCAGTAAAGGACCCTTTCTCAGTACAATAAAAATACTCAAGAATTTTCCACACTATGCACAGAATCACCTGATGGGAGGAGCTCTTTTGCCCTCTTTCTGTTCTGTTGTTACATATACTCATTATGGGTGCACTGCTCTGTTATCCCTGTGCCCAGTGGGAATCAGCAGCCAGAGGGGGAATCTGTTACAGATATCTGTTAGAGTAAGGGTGTGCCTATTAGTGCATGTGCTCTGTGAAGTGAACCCAAAGTGTTGCTACACTTTTATATGTCTGTGAGTCCGACACAAACTATAAACTCTTCTCCAAAGGGAAAGATAAGATGAGAAAATTTTGATGCCATAAGCTGAAGTCAATTATGTTACCTCACCCTTCACCATAAACAAGGAAAACATAAAAAGAGCAAAGGGTCCTAAAGAAACTTGGCAAATTCAAGTTTCAAACAGAATACTTATTTATGTATATTTCTTTTAACTTAGAAGTCTACAAACTCTAAGATGACATAAAGCATTTAGTATTGATTCTTCTTTTTAATACCTAAGGGGATAGGAATCACTATCTCATTCTCCTCCAATTCTTTCAGGGAAGTACACGATCTCTACTTACTTTGAACCAGTAATTCTGGAATAAAAGTCTCTAATCCCTTTCACTATGGGCCATCCCATCCCACAGTTTTCAGCAGTTAGGTGCAATACATGGTTTGGATTTTCTCCCTGTCAGTCTGTTCCATTGTCCCTTTGAAAGGTACCGGAAAACCTACTCATATTTTAAAGATCACATCTCGATTCATTTCCCTGCAATGCATTTTTATAGGTGTTCTACCACCACAGCTCTCCAAGCTCCACAGTCAATGGACTTTGGAAGAGAAACAGTTTTGTCTTTCTTCTCACATTGTGTTGCAGGAAACCGTATCACCCTTCTGAATCAAAAAATATAGATCTCTATCCTACAATCTTTAATACAAGCTCCCACTAACTTCAGTGGCTATTTTTGGGCTATCAGGAGCAGCAACACGTGGCCTTTAGGCTGACAACCCTGGTATCAGTCCCTAGTCCCACTGCTGGAGCACTGTTCCTGTTCCACAGAAAGAGGTGCCACATACAGTACATTTCCATCCTGCTTGTATTAACCTTTATTTCAGCACCTACTTAAGCAGAAGTGTAGATAAAAGCATTGAGTTTGCAAAAAGCAAGAACACAACCTCTTCTTGGACCAAGTGGGGGTAACCGCATACAATTTTAATCATCCCAAAAACAGAGTCCTCAGTGCTCAAAGATCCATGCCTCCTTCATTTCACTCCAAAGTCTTTGGTAAAATCCTGTTCTGTACAGAGGAATTATGACTGAATTAGAAATTTATAGAAATATTTTGCTGTCTCTGAAAATACCAGGACCAATTTCTTGATCATGACAATATCTACTATTAGAGTGTCAATGTAGCTATTTAAAGTACTTTCACAATCAACCAAAGGTGATTTTCCAAAGGTTACTACCAAGGACTTCAGTGTTCAGTTGTTCCTTACAGAAGGCAGAAAAATAGCAACTATCTTAGATGTTATTTGGGGGGGTTTGATACCTAAATATGTCATATACATATGCAGATTTTATGCATCTTTTCAAGCTGATAGGATCACCCAGTGAAACACACTCAAGCCAGTTAACATAGAGATTATCTCTAAGCTTTAAGCCACATTTCAAAGCAAAAAAACAATTGAGAACTCTCCACTGAAACCCCCAAGTCTTTAAGACACAAAATTCAGTATAACCCGCAGCAGCATTGCAGCTGATCTCAACTGCTGGATCTGAGCTGATGCCTGCTGCAACCTCCCCCCACAAACCTGTGAACGTGGACTTTAGAATTCAAATTCCAGGAAAAAAAACTGTCAGCCTGGAACCTTCCATGCACTCCATATCCATGCACAGGGATGTGTACACCTGAAAACCATTGCAACACCACTGGCAAGGGAAAACCAAGCATGAAAATAACACCCAGAAAGGCACAACGATCATAAAAGCACCAAAGGCTGCAAAATTCTTTAACTATGGAGTTCCTGAGCCTATACATACTGTTTCCCCAATCATTTAAAATTGCCACATTGCATTCTACAGCTCTTTCACACATAAACTTTGTATGTTCCTATTCACATATTCAAACGAATTACTCAGAATCCTTCGGTCTAAAAAGAAAATTATTTTCTTTTAAATTCTGAAAGCATTACATCATATTGCTTATCTAAATTCTTTTATGAATTCAAACATTAGCCCTGTCACAATCACAACATTTATATTTAAGGCTCTTTTCAGTCATAGCTTGTTCATTTTGTTATTACAGTAGTGTTGTCTCAGGGAAAACTGACTTCACTCACTCAGTTCTCCATGAACAAAAGCTAACTATTAGAGTTTGTATGATAAGAGAGAGCTGGTTTATAAATCAAACTGAAGCCCATTAGTGAGTGGTTTTGAACAAACATATGAACAACTATTGCCTTGAAGTCCATTCTTATTTTCCAGTGAAACCAGACAATCTCCAAGTGATAGTTTTAAAAATAAATTACAGAGATAAGAGAAATGCGTTACTTAAACAGAAATCATGAACAATTATGTACTCTCCTCTTCAAAACACTGCATTAAAAAAGCCCAAAAGCTTACCCAATAATCCCAGATATGCAATAAAGGTCTGCTACTATGAAAACACAGTACCAACAAAAGACAGCCCCATTTAATTTTGCCACAAACTGATAACCTGGCAAGAAAGGAAGGTAGCTCTAAAGAGCTACCTACACATCAGTCAACGGGTTACATTTCTAGATGTGCCTTAAAAAAAGGTCTTTTCAAAGAGCAGTAAAAAACACTTATCATTGAAACTGCTGGAAATCCCTAAAAACACATGTGCACATATACGTTGCCTCTGGTCTTCCATCAAGGACCCCTAACACAAGCCTGAAATGAACTTAGCATCCGAGGAGATTGACATCAATCCCTTTCAATTTTACCTTTACTCTTTGGTTATCACACCATACCTTGGCAGAAGGGGGTGTGTTAAATGCCACATCTGTTTCTAACTGACATCTAGTACCAATCTGATATGTTTCATTAAAACTTCCAACCAAATACATATGAAGCTTTTAAAATATCAGTTTCAGAAAAGTTAAAGACCTCCCAAGTCCATTACCCTGCCATTTAGAAACCACAGCACTTCCAGATTTATAATAAGCAATATACACTAATGTTTTTACTCTCATGATATAGCCCATTAAAAATCTTAAAATAATGCCAAAATAACAAATATACAGAAACCAGTTCCATTGTCTTTATTTTTGTTTAATGGGGCATAGACCCATTAAAAAGGGCAGTGTTCAGAGAATGGTTTAAGTGTTCTGTAATAATGTGAGAGATGTATTAACTCTGTGAAGCACCACCCAGCCCAGGATCTCACAGCACTTTACAAAAGCACTATCTGATTACACAGAGGAGATAGGGATTAAGAAATCCTCCCCTACCCTGAAGTCTTGTAGGGATAAAGCATGCAGAGTTTGCAGTTGTCTGGGTCTAAATTTGGAAAGCTTAGCGTTTATCACATAACACAGGATCCAACCCTCGCAGCTCTGCATCAATGCATGAGATGGGTCATGCTGAATACGTGAGGGAAACTTAAGTCTTAGTAAGAGACCAGACTCGAAAAGGATCAAGCAGTGAACACTGAAAGCCAGAGAAGTCACCCAGACCCACACAGCAAAGGGGCACCCAGCTAATTTGCTCTGTCCATTCAGAGCCACCACCTATGAGAGTCCTGGCATTTATCTGAAAACACACAGAGGATGTCTCAGACATAGTCCTTGTTCAGGCCACAGATAAAAAGTAGTCATAATAGCTGGCCAATTTTTAAGCCATCCAATTTATAGCTGGCAAACTGTTATCTCAATTCAGCCTTAATAGTGATTTCTGCTCAAATGTGAGCAACCACAGAATATCCTCAAATGACCTTATCTACAAAGTGAAGATTTCTAAGCAGAGGAGCTCTGCTACTTGTGCCAAGTAGATCATCCTTTTTTCTTCTGAAGGTGAATGTTGCACATATCAGTAAGTTTCCGAGTCGGTTAATAAATGATACAAAAATATAAGTATTTCCAGTAAAAAAAAAAAAAATTACATGTGTTAACAACTATAAAGTTATATTAAAGCATTAAGAAAAGTAAAAATTGTTTATTTTCATATGATTCTCTGCTTGGCAGAAATGTGGAGTACTAAAATCACTCCCATAACTAGTCAGAATTATATGAGGGCGACTCACTGGCAATATGTCTAAGATAAACAAAAGTCTTTAGCTCCCATGCTTCTGTGCTACCTTTTATCTTAGTTATAGACTTTAGGCCAAAATACTGCCAGGTAAAGTAGAGGTAACAACTCAGGCACAGGACATACCTGCCTGGTAATTCTGAGTGAATGCCTAATGCTGTTCCCCTGCAGTGTTATCAAGGACCTCTTCCACCTCAGAAAATCTGTTCAAAATTTGTCTCCAAAGTAAGAACAAAAAGGCTTTTTCTAGGAGAAAAAGCTATTGCCCATGCTCCCGCAAGTTCAACTCAGCAAAAATATTTGAACAGTTTTAATCACTCTTCACAAAAGTCAGATTCAGCTGACACACAGCTAAGCTTTAAAGTCTCATGGCTGTGAGCTGTCACCCTCCTGTCTGAAACCTGGTGTTTAACTGCACCTCAGAAAGACAAAAACAAGCCTGGAGACCCCTCTGTATAAAAACCCTAGGCCTAAGGGAAACATGAAATTCAAACACACAGTATATGGGGGCAGAAGATTTAATGTACACAGCTTATACCTGATCTAAACCTCTCATGATACCAAGCAGAAACTTCAAAAAGTGTAATGTGTAACATAGAATCTAATTGCACTGGAAATCAGCAATGCCCCACTCTTCAGCATCCAGTCTCAGAGCCAGACTTGAGTCCAAATGGAGCTACACTCAACCCTCTGCTTTTCTAGACCTCTAAGGTCACAGTCCTGTAATCACTGCACATATCAAAGCTGCAGTGCAACAGCCTTCAAACTGGGAGTTATAAAATGCCACACCTCTATGTAAAGAAAGAGAAAACTGTTTCATGATTTAAAATGAGACTCACTGAATTCAGCAGAAGAATTTCCACAGTGACATCCCAATGCTTTTGCTTTCAATAGTTTGGGACCAAATCCTTAGATGGAAAACATAAGGCCAGCCAAAGGAACAGAGATGGAAAAAAGGAGGAGTGGGTAGATCTGCATAATATCATGCTTAATGAAAACTGGAATTAAATTTTTTAAAACTCTATGTATTCTCAGTACCTTCTCCTTTTTATTGCTCACCCATTTTTGTGTTCTGTGTGTGACCTTTAAAGAGTAAAATAAGCATTTTCTTGATCCACAACAATGATCTTTCAACATGGTGGTCAAAAATTTACCAATCAGGAGGTTCAGAAGTTGAGTTTTATTAACATTTCCTATTCTGTACAGGGAATAAGAGAAAGTAATTGATACCTTCACTTGTTGCACAAAAAACGAATGGCTTCAAGCAATTTTCATTTAAGAAATTATATCCTCTGGACAATACTTAAAGCAGCAGAAACCATCCTAGTGTAAGCATATAAACCTATAAAGTTACAGAGCCATTGCCAAACCGACTTGAACAGTATATGGATGCATTTGCATTCCAGCTCACTGGCAAAAAAAGGCTGGAAATTTTCTTCCTCTATGCATGTCACCACGAAATGCTGGGTCAATGGAAGGAATTTTATTTCAAACAAAGAGGTTAATAATGATAAGGATTGCAAAAAAAATTATTGTAACAAGGAAAAAAAAAATCCAGTTGAGCAATGCACAAATACTTCAGCAAGCAATACAGGTTAGGGATGTCCCTGAATCTACTACTGTTAATTTCATACATTAGTTGCTAAATATTTATTAAAGCACACAAATTAGCATGCACAAACTAGTTAAACATTGGAGATACCATTTCTGACTGCCAATGTTAAACAACTCAAATACGTGTGCATGAGCAGCATGGCATGTATTTCCCCACAACTGGTACTCCAAAAAATGCAGTTCAGGAATGGAGCTCCTGAGGCTCCAGGCACAGACTTGTGACAGCATCAAATTTCTATAAATGACTGTGTATCATAATGAAGGACATCAGTTTGTTGCCCCTCTCAATACTGCTGTTGGGCAGCAGCTCCAGAACTTTACTCAAACTGTGGCTAGAACCCTCCCTCTAATTTCCATGCTAAGGTTAACTGAAGGCCAATACAGCACTGGTGTGCCCACAGTGTCTTGAAATACTACTGCTTCTCCTTTCCCAGCCTCAGAGACAGGCAGCAGTCATGTCAGCAGCACTTGCTCAGCCACTATAACAAAGGAACCTGTTGAAAAAGTAACTTTTCATTCCCCAATCAGTCTGAGAAACTTTCTCCATTATTTTCTGAATGTTATTTTCTGTACTAGACCTCAGCAGTACCAGTAAGATAAAATTAAGTTCTACATTATCTCATTTCCATTTATTAGCTCCAAAGAGAAATATTTGCTGATGGTCCCTATGTGCATGACCATGCACTTCATCTTACTACTCCCATCTTCCAGGTCATCCAGTTATTATTGCATTGTTCTCATCTCTGCTGACAGTTCCTCCCACCTTTATCTTACCTTCATTTATATGAAGCATCATGAGCCCAATCGTAATTTTTTTTGTCCCACACTTTAATGAAACTCTAGTCCCAGGGAACTCTCGTGGGTAACCTTTTTCTAGGCTAATACTCCTCTTTTGGCATCATCAGTTTTCATCTTCCTCTCCCTTTCCTTATTCATATCCCACTCACACATGATACTACATCTCCTCTAAGGTAATTTTCACTATGACATTATATTAAGTAGCTTTACCAAAGTCTAGATAAATGAGGCCTCAATTCCCCTCATTTAAGGAAAACAAAAACAAAACCAAAAATAAACAGAAAACCAAAACTAAACAAAGAAAGAAGGGGGAAAAAATAAAGGAAAGAAAGAAAAAAACAAAAAAACCCCACCACAAACAAACATCAAAAAACCAAACCTGATCAAAGGTATAAAATGAGTTAGGGTAGGTTTGATCTTTGAGATAAACCTGTTTTCTTTAGTTTTCATTTATCTTTCTGTTATTAATTATTTCTTCCTCAAAAAGCATTCCAAAAGCTTATACACTTAAGATCAGACAGACACCATCACGGTTTCCTGGCTCTTTCTCTCCTGTGTATTTCAGTACTGCATTAGTTATTCCCTAGCCACTTGCGACCACCCTTGTCTTGATAGACTTGTTAAAAATTCCTGCTATCAGAGCCACTATTTCTTGTGCAGTTCTTCCAAAATTCTATACAAAATTCTTATCAGATCCCCCCAACATGACTGCATTGAAGCTTTAGGAGTTTTGCCACCTTCCTGAATTATGCTAAATAACAATCTGCTCCCAGAGACACCAGTACACATTATACCCTGGTAAAACTGCATTTACAGAGTGGTTTACATGATTGTTACGAGCATTGTTTCATTTAAAAATAAAAAAGTGTTCCTGAAGAAGTAAGACAGTTTTTCACTTCAAAATAACAGCATCTGGGTAAGTGTGTGCAATGAATATAAATGGCACACAGAAACATTTCATCATGGTATGGACAAAGTATTTAGGTCCAGAAATGTTATTGTAATACTGCACAGTGTAACTTATTTACCAAAGATACATAGGGAAGTTACATAGGGAGTGGAAGAGTAAATCCTTCTGTTTCTGGTACTAATATTTCATACTCAAAGCATAAAATGTTACAAAATCTTATACAAAATGGTCTTGAATAAATAGAGCTGACAGTAACCATAGGTTTCTTCTAGAAAGCGTACAGCTGTTTTAACATGAGTATTAAATTCCAACCAAGGACCTACCACATTTAAATTCATTTAAAATGAATTTAAATCTGAAAATACTTCAACTAAATCTACACCATTTATGTAAACTAATAGCTACTCCATAAGGTTTAACTGAATTCACACACTAACTGTACAGATAACAGGGACACAGCAAGTTTGGTCTGCAGTACAAGCACAGCATCAGACCCCAAATAAGCAAACAGACAGCTAGAAGTCTCAGATTTAAAGATGCTTCAGTTAGACCCCCACTCTCCCTTTTCAAATCCCATTATATTTTTGTTTGCTTGTTTCCATCGTATTCCAGTTTTAAATTTACAGCAATGTGAGACTGGGCAACATGTTACTGTACAAATCACCCGAGACTGCGGTGCTAGCACCATGTTTCACCTTAACATAATGTTTGCTTTAGGTGGACACTTTGTTGTTCTAAATATCCATTACTTATAGCCTGGAAAGAGTGAAAATTATTAGTAGGAAAACAGCTGTCTGTGACTGGGGAGACCCAGTAGGCTACTGGAGTGCTTGGGGACTTGCCTGTGAAACACACGGCACGGTCTGGGCAGAAGAACCAGGGAAGAGACAAGATCAAACCAGAAAATGGCAGCAACTCCAAAGGCAAAGCAGTATTCAAGAAATTCAGTCTGAAGAGCTCTGAGTTAACAGTTAATGTTCTATAACCAATATATAGGGAGAGAAGTGAAAAGGGAGCAGGTTGGCTAACAGCCCATGAGACTCTGGATCTCTTCAGACCACTGTTAGATGGAAAGTATTGTAATGGCAGATACCCCAGAAGTGGAATCAAACCAAAGGGAAAAGAAAAAAGCAGAAGAAAATCACATCCTGTGACAGGAGGTACTAGGTTCCTCTCACAAGAATACCTGTTCTTTTTGAGAATGTTAACTTTTTAAGCACTTCCTAGAATCAGATTTTTTACTATTATTTTACATACCAGAGTAAAGCAGCAGATATCAATAGGGATTTCACTGGCTATCCCCAAGCTCACTAAGACAGAGCAAGTTTGGTTGAGCACAAGAAAGGGTAAGAAGGAGATAGTCATAAGATTTGCAAGGCAATCACTTATTTTTTTTCTCTTCTACTTAGAACAATTAAATATTTCTATACTGTTACTGCTATCAAGGAATGAACAGGTTATGCTGTTCTTGTTCTGTATGATATCATCCTCTTAAGCTTCAGTTGCACCACATGCACAGACGCCTGCACCACACACACAACTTTATAATAAGATTTTGTTGTCATTTCCACCAGGTAAACAACAATTAGTGACACTACCCTGCAGACAAATCAGCTTTCTCCTTGTCAGCTGCAGTCATTTCAGATCTGGCCTTTCCACCTCCAAATCCAAAGTGCTACCAAAGTGCAGCTGCAAAAGTCATCTCTCCTCCCTCTCTAGGTCCATCTCCTCTGTTGGTCTCCTGCCAAGTCAAATTCAAGTTGCTTGTCTTCACCTATAAGATCTCACATAGCAATAAATAATATAGAAATGACCACAATGTGCTGAGGAATTCCCAAGTCCTTTAAAAAAAAAAAAAAGGAGCAAAATAAGACCTTAGATTCCACCCCTCTCCATCAACTACAGCCCAGTCAATTCACAGCCTACATCCCCATCCACTGCACACTCCCTTGCCCATCCAGTCACTCCCAGATCAGAAGTGCAGTTTCACAGACTCCCCCTGCTCCAGCACTCCACAGGAAAGCAGCAGACCAGAGAGAGAAGCCCCAAAGCGTCACAAAACAGGAAGGGATCGTGTGCAGAATGGGACAGCCCCACACAGAGATGCTTCAGCAGACTCTCTCCTAGCTGCAGCCTCCCACCTGAGCTGGTTTGCCCGCTGCAGGACGTGGCACACAGCCTCAATCCTCTTCTGGGCTGCACTGCAAAACATGCAAGGTTTCACCTCCGATTGGGACACACAAAGGCAGCCCCAGAGTAGAGGGACTTGCAAGTGTGTGAGTGGTGCAGTCACAGGGCTGCAAACAGAGCTCGTTTTCAGCTCATTTTCAGACCTTTTCACCATGCCCAGGGCTGCTCTAGCAGGTGGCTCTGTCCTGATCCCCGCCTGCAGCTTTGTTGGGCCTGTCCAGCAACACATTCAATTACAGTCTGGAGATTAGACAGTCCAAAGATTAACTAAACACTAAATAGAAAACAAAAAAAAAACCAAAAACCAGGCCTTCTGAGACATAAATCTTGCAAATAAGGTTCCATAGAGCACAAGTCCAGATTCCTGAATAGTTTATTATTCTGTAAAATCTTCACTGTAAAAGACTGCATATACTTGAAATTTGCAAAGGTAGCAGCTTAAGTTATTTCTAGTCAGCTCATAAAAATCTGTCTTTAGCACTTTTTTCCTAAGAAGAAAGAAAGAAACCCAGACATACTCTAAGCTTAGTGAAAAGATAAGATTCTGGATATAATACCAATATGACTTCACCTTTTATTTTTTAAGGGTTCAAAACAATACTGGATGAAAGTTTATATGTAAGCGTAAGGGATCTGCCAAAATGAAAGTGAAAACCCAGCAAATTATATTTCAGACACCTTGACATACTCTGCACCATACATGCTGTCAGCTTCACTGTCCTTTCCTTTGCTGTAGGCCGAATGCTTGAATACCAATCTTATTAAACTACAACTCTGAATTTATCCACTATATATAACATTCCAGATGTCGTACCAGCTGGGAACAGGCCCTTAGGCCATCTTTGGTTGATCTCTTAGTCGCTTTCCAGCGTTTGCCAGGCATTCATCCAAAAATATGAAGGAAAGTGCTAAAAACAGATGTCAGAGTTAATGTTTTTTTCTTTTTTTTCTTCACGGTAGGAAATACAGAAAACTTGCACCCTACACCTATTCTATGAAATATGAATGTTGTCAACAAACCATAAGTTAATTTTAAATTAAATCACAACATAACAGAGTTAATTCTTACACTATTTTTCTGACAACAGGCCAGTCTCCATCAGTCTGTTCCTTGAAAATATTATGTGGTCATTTGGATTTTTTCATTAAGTTGGAAAATCTTCTGATGTCGTCAATCTGCAAAAATGGTTTCAAGTCCCTCATTTAAGAAAAATAATGGTTAAAATGTAAACTAGATTGATTGCAATTCATGGTAAGCTTTATGACAAGGCTGGAGTAATGGGAGTTATTAAATCAGTACACATCTGAGCTATGAAAGAGGAAGACTTGTTGGCCCCATCAGACTACAACAAATTATTTCAACTTCCACTCACTACAATATGAGCAGGAGATGTTCAGATCTTCCCAAGAGATGCTGTCTCTCTTTGGGGTCCTTACAGGAGTTTAAACATGGAATTTCAAAGACCAGGGCTGGAAAGGAGGTCCTGATCCTGCTGACACTTTGGAACATGTGCATCTTTACTTAAGGGAGGTGGTTCTGACGTACATGGGAGTCCTCACAAGAATTAAGTTATGTGAGTGCATAAGTGCCTGGGCTGTAGGCTCCAAGGTCTGTGCAAGAGGTCGTCTATTTTATCTGCTCTAGACAGGGTTCCAAATCTTCTGTCCACACCCCCCAGAATATTAACAAACATATGCAGAACCAATTCTCAGAAAGTCCTCGTGGTGCTGCCAGCAGAGCCTCCCTTCAGCATGCAGGACCTTGGTGTCTCATACAGCAAAGCACAGGAGACCATTTCCATTGTAATTATGCCTTACAAGGATGATAATCTCTTTTGACACTCTAAAGACACCCTTTTTAAAATTAAATTTGGGGCAATAGCCTTCATTTAAAGAAGTCACTTAACTGCATTGAAAAAGGACTATTTCTAAGAAATATTTTCAGCCTCCTTTTCTTTGCCTCACATTCATTAGAATGCAGAGCTGAAATTATGAGAAAAACAGACTATCCTATAGCCTCAATATTGAAGAAGCAGGAGAAGAATGAACATTAACTGGCAAGTTCACTGTAAAGTATAAAAATACCTGCAAAAAAAAGAACAAAATCTATTTTAAATGGAATAAGAAGGGCAGGACAAGTTTAAAACTTAGCCCTAGCACTTTAACAAGAGACTTAGGATATAATTCTGATTCATACATTAGACTGCAATATTGCCCTGAATAGTTACTACTGGAGCCAGCGCTCAAAGGTGATAAAATTTCATGGTTTATAGTCTGATATTTCAACATATTTTATGTCATTTATTAATAATATCAAAAAAAATTCAAGCCAATGCACTATATTTCTTTTAAGTAAAACTGATGCATTCTGAGTCTTTTTTTTACAAATAGTAAAAAAAGTTATTTTGCCATATGTTGTGTAGATGTCATGAGACATTATGTGAGCTGGTTCCTTCAGATTTATACCTTATACAACTATATTACTCAGACAAAGCAAGATCAAGGACCTACATGCTACACATATCAGCAAATATGTGTATTTTTAGCAAAGACTGTGCATGAGAATGAAGTAGTAAACTACATTTTGTCAGCATTTTTTTAGGTGATTAGAGTACAACATAATTACTGAAACAGCTCAAATACTTTGAACACAGGATTCAGTGCAGCATTCATAGGTTTGCTTGTATAAATCACAGAAAATTCTGTGATCCTCACCAAATCCAGTAGCTGGATCAAATTAACAAAGTTCACCCTTCACACATCATTTGGACACCAGATTTGAAAGCACCGAGCAAACACCACTGCACTTGTCTGTTTGCAGAATACTGAGGCTGCAGTGATGCTGGTGCTTTGCAGCATCTATCCCATTTTCCAGTAGTTCCCTGACAAAGGAGTCTGCAGTATTTCTTTTGGGGTACCTGAATGCAATCTGGCTGAAATCAATGGCAAATCTCCTCTTGCATTAAAAAATGAAGGGCTGATCCAAAGTCTTTTGAAATTACTATGATTTTTGGACCGAAGCCTAAATAATCAGGTAAAGGAGAACATATCTTGTATTTACAATTGCAACCATCTCCCAAGGGCTATTTTAAAAACTACAAAAACATCCCACATCATACAGCAGCCTATTAGCACTAATTTTTCTCACCCATGTGCAAATACTCTAGTCTGCTTCATGAACCTGTAAATCAGTTAAAGGTTTGGTGCCATTTTAAAAGTCCTTTTGCTCTTGCGCACCATAAAAATGTTAAAGGAATAAAGGCTTATACCATCAAAGCACAAAAATATCTTAAAGCATGATAACACAAACAAACAAAAAAATTTACTACCAATGAGATAATTTTATAAAGCTAGATCACGTAGGCTCAAGTGGAAAGAGGTCAGGTTTTATAGTCTTAAAGAGTACTAAAAAAAGTCCAGATTGTTTCCAGTTCTCAGAGGTCTGACTGCCTTTCCTTCCAGACCAAGAATCAGCATAACAGTTGCCTGTCTATAGGAAACTGGGGGGAGAAAAACCACAGAGAATAAAAAGGAGTGTTTGATTTGCCAGTAATTCCACAAAACGTGGAACCTAAAATTTGTGACAAGTGCATTAAAGTACTTAAAGCTAATGTTCAAATACGGCATTGCTTTACCAAAGACCATGCTAAACACTCAACCAAGCACTGAGCACCTTCAACTATTGCCTCAAATCACGTGCAAGCATTTATTTCTGTAAACCATTTCAGACATGCAAAAAAAAAATCTATGGACATTTGCAGGACATCCTGCATGCTGGAAGCTGCACCCAAAGTTTCAGTGTTTTCTTGGGGGTAATGGTTTAAAGGGATTAGAAAATAGCAATAGGTTATGGTTCAAACAGAAAAGGAGGAAACTGCTTTATAGAAAAAAGAAGCAGAAAGGGAAAAGAAAAAAATCAGAGCTTCCAGAACATGAAAAAATTAGTAACAAATTCCACATACTTTTCTTTTTTTTTTTTTTTTTAAACAACAAAGTCTCCCAGCTCTGTTTCTGAAAATCATAGACGCCCTCTGTACCCCTAAGCCTCCAAGGCAAGGCTCAGCATCAGAGCTGGCTGGAAGCTACACCTGCACCTGACACACACAGCACCAGGATGTTTCACATTAGGAGGATTAAAATGCCTCAGATCCTGCAGTACCACAACCTGTAACACATTCTAAGCTCTGAAAATGAAAAGTACATTTGTCAGCAGTGATCCTCTCAATGAGCCTACATTTACCATTTTTGCTGTTACTGCCAAAATTGATAATTAATGCTTGCAATTTCCTTGCTCGTAAGCAAAAAGCTTTTGAAGCCTAAATAGTTAGTAGAAATAAATTAGGTTTAACTGGCAATACTGACAATTATTTTGAAACAGTACAGAGCTAAATAACTGTTGGAAGTTGTAAAGAGATTGTTCTTTAGTTGTCTCAAGGCTGGTTCATTATGCAAGTGTTAATGACATCAAAAACCATTTTAACTATTTCTAGAAACAAAGCCAAAATATGCAGATTTTTAAAAGAAGATTTTTTCACTTCATCTTCCACAGTAGTGGCATACAAATTGGAAGAAATTTAGGTTCAAGTACATCTCTACTAAAAGGGTCATTGTGACATCCAGTCTCTCCTATAAATAATTTTCCCATGCTGGATGGGCCTGACTGTTAGGGATGTGAGGGATATTATCCACATGATCAACAATATAAATTCCATTTAAATTACCCACTGCCTTGCAAAACAATGTAATTCTTTCAGAAACACACAGGATGAACCATTTTATCAAGCAAGCAGTTTTGCTAATCATTATTCCAGGGACAATATAAACTGAAACTTCTTTTTCACTAAGGCTTTCCATGTTAAAAGGGAAAAGCTTTTAATGGTCTTTAAATGCTATCTGTGGCAGAAACAACACAGAAAGAAAAAAATAACCAAATTGATCACATTCATCCTTCATGAAAAATTCTGCAATACAATTCTATCTTCTCATTTGTGCAAAACTCAACAGGAGCTTAAACAGCTCAAGAAGTTCAATAAATGTAGCTGAATTATCAAAAAACTAAACACAATCTGCTCTCCCCTTGACTAAGACCAGTGAGAAGAGATGGTTTCAAAATGTTTGTGCTGTGTGAGCAAAGTGACTAATGCACCATTAGGCTTTATCAGCCTAAGACATCCTCTCATCCCTGTATATCTGAAGAATGACTTTCCAGTTCCAAGCACCTCATTTCCCACAGTACTTGAAATATATCTTTTTGATTTAGAAGCACTTCTCTGCTGTATCTCAATGAACTCTTATTGATAGATGATAGCAGCACTACGTCAGAGCTGTGCAAGCACGGGATTATTTCTGTTACCTCCAGACCTTTCAGTCTTAATTTAGAAGGCTGAACCTAAGCCTTTATCAATGTCAAAATTCTTGGATAAGAACATGTGCCGACTTCTGGAGGTTCACTGGGGGCATGAGGAGGTCAGTGGGAAATTCACATTGCATTGTATCAATCTCTCATGATTTAATCATTGGTCTCCTCTAAAGAATGACAAATGACCACCTAGTCTGTATAATGTCAATTCATTTCATCAGGTGTCTTGTTACTAACCCAGTGCAGCAGAATTGAGTTAAAGACTTTACAGTAGAATATTTGCCCAAGTACACATCCTTCTGTCTGTTCCCTGGAGAATGAAAGGTTAAAAAAAGAAAAATACTTTAAACCTTTTGCTAGAAACTGAAAAATGTATTTGGGAAAACCTGGAGTTGCAAACATTAGAACATGAAATACTGAATGTGAGTTGAAAAAATTCAGTCTTTTATGAAAAATGTGCATGGTAGAGATGCTAGAAAAGCAAGGCACTTTGTATTAAAGTGGGGTTTTTTTATATATTGCTCAACCTCAAACTGAATAAACATGAATTTGTGGCCCCAAAGATACATCTAACAAAAAAGGAAGAAGATCAATATCCCCTGCATAGCCTTTTATCATCCACTGGAGCAGCCTCAATATCTGTCCAGCGCCCAGGGGAGCAAGAATAAGAGAAACAACTGAAAGTTTAGGTCCATTCTCTTTTCTCCCTTGAGAAATCATTCTTGGGAATGACCTTGCAAATGAGGGGTCACTTCTGCTACCCAGGAATCCTCTACCAGCTGCTGAGGTCAGTATCATCACAGCCACAGAAGGACTAAGGACCCAGGCCAGTGAGTTTCACCACAGAATTTGGTGGAATAGGATTACAGCCTTGTAGAACGTATTTGATCCAAATTGAAATGATATAAAATGTGTTTTCTGCAGAAACTGTATTATTATATGTGAAGGCTGTTACACTGCACAAGGTGAGGACCTACTGGCTTCTGTGAGTATGATTTACACACAGAGACGTTTGGCAGGGTTGGGACTAAGGTTGTAATAGAAAACAAGAAAGTCCGTAATTCTCAGTGAAACGTGGACTGCACGCAGCAGTTCCACTATTTTCTCTGAACAACAAAACCCTGAGCTTAAAATGGTAGTTGGTGCTTTAAAAAGTGCCAGTTCCCCATTCCGTTTGCCAACAAACAAAAGTATTTAAAAACAGTTTTCAGCTCACTAAACAACCTATCACACACAAGTAATGATATAATTACTTGTGCATATGCTACTCACACACTGCCAGCCAGAAATTAGCCTAAACAAAAGTATTGTTTGAATAGGATCATGCCTGACTCATGCAGTACCAGTCTCTGTAAGAGTAGTTTTGCCTGAAATTGTAAGTGGTTTTCATTTTCTCTTAATCCTTGCCTCCTTTTCCTCCCTTCCACTCCAAATCAAAAACACATTTTGTTTGATTATGGAGCTAATTCCCTTACCCAAAAAAAAAACCCAACCAAAGAACATACCCTTAAATATAAAGAGGCCAAAATTAAACCTGCAAACAAGAAAATAAAGGTATACATTGGGGGAAAAAAAGGAATAGAATTAAAAATATTAGGGCGCACCTAACATCACCTTCAGTTAAATTTTCAGAGAAACACCAAACAATGCTTGTTTTATCTTCAGCCTTACAAACACATGGCTGTAAACTCCTTAACTGTGATTTAAAACTTGTTACGAACATCTGTAGGATTAGTATGGAGTACCACAAACCTGACCTAGTAATTTCTTCCTTGCACAAGATGACCCAGCCAAGAGGATGTAATGACTTGGAGGATTCAAGTCACTGAAATCAGTGTTACTCTAACATCAGCAGACTGCAAAGTCAGTCCTCTACACAGCAGAGGAGCAGTATTTCTAACACAGTGCTGAAATTCCCACAGCCACGTATTAGCAGCTGCACTTCTGGTGCTTGGATAAAATTAAGTTTATCGGTTCATTCTCTGAATACACAAATGAAACCACCAAGTGTTCCATAGTGGAATGTTTCCATTATAGAAGAATGCCTGAAATAGTTTGCGGCCACTTGAAAACAGTTTGCTTATTCAAAAAAAGAATCTCTAAATGAAGAGCTAGACATTAAGATTCAAGACGTTAAGTCTTTTTAATAGTTCTGAGTGTTTTTTCAGGGTATCAACAAAAATGGCTCAACAGAGAATAACACAAGTTTCAGGCTCCTCCTCAAATCAAGAGTACTGGAGCTTTATGTACTTGGGTAGCAAGCGAGCCACTGACTACAAATCTTCCTCCCTTCTCGGGATTAGAGCTTGTCCTCACTGATGTGTTAATTTGCAGTAATGTCCCTTACATGATTCATCTGCAAGCCTGAAAATGTGTGGCTCCATTTCTCTGGTGATTTAGATGCAAACTGGCTGGCAATGGAATAAAAAGGCTCAAACTGGGAGCAGGAGCCAGCAAGCAGCTGATACTCAGAACCAGGCTGTGACTCAGGTACTGTTCCAGGGGCAGAGCATGGAGGATGGCAATCAGCAGCAGGTGGAACGGGGAAAGACATGAAGGAAATTGTGGGAAAATGGCTGTCAGCCCAGCAGGACCCTTAAGACAACTTCTGTCCACCCAAGAGTTTCCTCGGTGTAATATAAAAAACTTTCAGAGCAAACACAAACAATTATTGCTGCCAGACTACAAATAAAAAGGTGGAACAATAGGTTCCACCAGTTTGTTTCAATGTTAATTTTTTAAGTAATTCAGACCCTGGGTTCCACTGCCTTTTTTTTTTTAATTAATACTTTAAATGCCATGCTCCTTTTCCCCCTGAAAAAGCAGAAGCCAAGACAGACTATTTCTATTTGTGGAAGACAAGGCTTAAATGAGAATATTTATTTTCTCAATTTTGGTCTTCACTTTATAGCAGGTCGCTTTTTCTAGCAAACCCAAAGAAATAGTGATTAAATGAACTGTAGCAGCTGCAGCCTGTGTGTTACAACTTGCACATCTAGTTGAAAACAGACTGACTGGTTTCTACCTTACCTTGCATAGCCAAACACTCACAAGTCTGATAGTGCATATTTTCATTAATATTTGTTTAGAAATAGATTTCTTTGCCAAGACTGAGCTACTTAGAGACATATATCTAATTCCAGAATCAGGCTATCCTTGTTGGGAGTTTAAACTGGTAAACACCATAAAATTTAGAAGCAGCAAGGTCAACTAGAAAGCTAACTGGTCAAGCAAACATTTTCTCACTTGAAAGATAAACTTATTTTCTTCTTTCTTTCCTTTGTTTTACCCACACCCCCAAGAGAACTCTCTTTCAGCCAGCCAATCAAAGTGGAAATGTACTTCAAACACATTCAACTCAACCAAGTTTTCACTGCTGTCCTTCTTGGTGGTCCGTCATATGGAATGGTTTTAATACTTGGAAGCAATACCTTAAGTGTCAGAAAACAAGAACGTTTTATTTCTGCAAGAAACCTTTCCAGTACTACTAGTATTTTGGAAAAGAAAAAAAATTCCTTGTAGTAGATTAAAAGGTGAAAAGCCAAAAGAAATCAGAAAGAAAACTAGGAAACTATTCCATATGGCAAGGTTCAACATGTATCTCAAAGTTGGAGAAAGGGCTATTACTTGTATATTTATTTCATAATTTCATTTATTTTCATATATTTATTCTGTTATTTATTTTTTTTCATGAATGGTAGGAGAGGGGCATACTTTTTTTCAATCTCAAATTTCTAACAGGAGTTGAAGTCTTTGGCTATGCATCAAAATCTATTTGGTACCAAGTTTTAAATTGCATTGACTCAGTAGAATTCCAGAAATGCAGGACGCAACGCACTGACACAAGACATCACTTGGTGAACAACACAGGAGCCTTTAGAAAACGTTCAGTTTAAACATTTCTACATTTCTGTCCTTTGGGATCCCTCAAAAATATTTGCTTTGAATCACTGCTTTTCCCTGAAGATACAGCAATAAATGTGTCAAAACTATAATGTCCCACTCTATGCAGATGTCACCCCAGTGAATCAGGCTGGCAGTATTTAATCAGATCTTAAAAGGTATTTTCTTCTCTAGTCATAGAAGCAGTAAAAAAAGATACTCACTGAATTTTCGAAATATCTAGCCAAAGAATTTCAGCTGCATGTAATTCTTAAAAACACATACAGCAACAAAATATGCAAAGAGGTTAGTGCAGTCCTGTACAAAAATGAGAGCACAGTCCTGCCAGATTAAACCAGAACAAAATGTACTATCTTGCATGTACAACATGAATCCATATGTAATTCTGCTGGGCTAGAGCAGAGTACAGTGTGTTCCTATTAATATTTACTCATCTTTCATCTCAAGCTGTAAGCTTGTCATTTCAGATAGCAAATACTTTTGAATATTTAAGTAACAGCTAGTTCTATTTTACTGAGATTACTTACTAACAAAGGAATGAATGATTCTGATTAAACTGGCTCCCTGCTTGAAAAATATCACACACAACAGCCAAAGAAAACCCCTTTGAAACATTCCTGTGTTTGGAGGATGTAAGGAAACTAATCTTGGATCATGACGATGATGATGCTGCTATATAAAAATATTATCCATCTATCCCTGGAAATTGTACTGGCCTGGATAGAAGGAACAGTGCAAGGGGGGAAAGGGCACACTTGGGAAGACAGGGGTAGGTGGTTTTCCTGCAAGTGTCTCAACATTGGTTAGCCAAAAGAATAGAGGTTGTGAGCCGCCCTCTTCTGCACCTCCATACCACAGCCTCAGGAACCTCTCACCCCTTTATCTATTCTGTTCCCTGCCATGGACACAGAAGGAGGAATGATCTCCAGAGCAGACCAGATCACACTGATCTCTTGTTTTGCTGGAGTCAAGTGCACAGAGTTATTTCACTTTTCCAATTTTCCAGTGTAATTTGGGATGTACCAGAACACCAAGACTTTGTAGGATTGCCCACAGGACAGTTCTGGAGATCAGGGGAAAGGAAGAAATGTATTTCGCACAGGCCAGCAGCCCTTCACAGTAGGACAAGATAGAAAGTGAATTGCTACAACTAAGTTAAGGAGTTAAGGTGTGTGAGAAGATGCTGCTGCGTTCTTTATTCATGTGGCAACCTTCCTGTACTGGTTCCATTTCTGTGATGGATAGGTTAAAATGGACTTTCAATGGGCATAGATTCCTCTCTTTTTATTCACCTGTGCATTCTTATCACATTTATCATGTATCAAACCTATCCATCCCAGTTTGAAAAAATTCAAGAAATTATCCAATGAAGGATTTTCACCCTCTGGTTTTAAGACTTCCATCCATTCATACCAGTAAACATCAAAAGAAAGAGTTGAATGAAACACAGAAAACAAGAAAAATATCTAGTTTTCTGACCCAGTTTGACCACAATACAATTGAGTTTTGTATTAACATTTCAGCAAAAGTATAATTATAACTGTATGTTATACAAACTTATGATCAATTTCCTAGAAAATCAAGGAAAATCTTTCTATTCATGAAAGAAATCCTGGTTTATTTGCAGGAAGGTAAAGCTAGAGATACAGATCAGCTCCCATCTGCATTCAATGTATTCATAACTTTTAATAAATAATGCTTACGGACTGAATTCCTTACACAAGAAACTACTGCTAATACAGTTGCTTTTACTTTCAACATTTTGATGTTTCAGCACCACTTTCAGTTCCAGGAATTCAAACTTAATTTCATACTGCTAAGTGCCTGGGAAGAGCAGGCTTCAAAACTAAATCACATTTATGAAAGAAGAGAAGCTGGCCATATCCTAGATCCAATTCAGATCTCAATGGAATTAATGGAAAACTTTCCATCAAATGGAATTCTTTCCATCAAATGGAATTGAGCTTGGAACCAGCTTCTGTATAGAGCTATGCTGGTATTTGAGGGTTTTTCGAGGGGATTCATTTTGTTTGTTTTTTAATCAGCTATATTATTCACATAATCCAAACAGTCTAGTCAAAGACTCAGACTAAGCCTCTGTTATATTTGATTTATCATCTTCTCTAAAATGTGCTCCATTAAATGGAAACTATTTTGATCAAAGTGTACAACCTTTACAGTGTTTTTCAACTACTGTCATTAAATGCAGCCTGAGTTGCAGCTGCATTTTACTGTCCTATAAGTTATTGCTTTCCCAGGTGTTTGGTCCAAGGAAGGTCTTATCCAAGTACCTTTTGTGTTGATAATCAAGACCCTCTAGGGAAGCAAAAGTATGAATTATTGTAAACATTTAAACTAAATTCAAGCAGTTCACAATGGCTCAGCATGCTTTCTATTGTATCTTTTCTGCTTCCTTTTGTCTGTCTAAAAAGATTGTCAGTTTAAAGCTTAAATAACCTCACCTCAGTTCTCTCTTTTGGGGTAGTGATGAGTAAATTATTTTCTTCAAGTAGTTCCTGCGAGGAGACCATCTTTCAAAATACAGCTACCCCTCACAGACAGATCCATACCTTGTGATGCAGGGAAATTTTGGCTCTTCTCTCACTTCTTCAGGGACTTTTTCCTAACAAATTCCCTCCTCTTACATTAAGAAACGTACTGTAAGTGTCTATGAATGTAATTCAGACAGTTTTGATGTGAAATTCAACTGACTCCTGGAACACATTGTGTTATGAGTAAATTTCCACAGCACGCCACACATTTCCTAGGTTTACTTCAGATCTTTTGCCAAGATTAACAGCATTTCTTTCATGTTGCTTTCTTTACATTTATATCTATATTCCATGTTTAACAATGTTTCTATGGGTCTGGAGAAAGCATTAAAGATTTTTACCTTTAAAAAAAAAATTGTTTCTTTCTAAATACTGCTCCATCCATTACTACACTTCCCATTTGTTTCTTTATTATTCACCCAACCTTCCCTTACAAAAACTTCATTAACTAATACAACGTGCTGGAAAATGCAAGGTCTGCCTAACACTGATTTTTCCATTAAATAAAGCAAATTAGGGTTAAGTCAAACAATTCACAGAAAGGACAATCACTTCTAATTCTACGCATTTTGCAGATGTAACTATAAACATCTATTAACACATCACTAAAATATTGCTGCTTTTGTCTCCATTACATCCTATTAGTATCTTCCAAAAGTGGTTTTACTTATTTACGCAACTAAGTGCCTTAAGTTTGATTTTGCATAGCGTGTTATCATTCAGCTTGCTATAAATTTGATGTGCCTTCAAAAGATAACACATGCTCTGTGTCTTTAATCTGTTTCACAGCGATCTGTATCTCAGGGTTACACGAATGTGACAATCTCTGTAATTTTCACACAGGGCACACTGACCTGGTCATCATAACGGTACGTGAGGAACTGTTCCCCCGTGGTGTCCTCAAGAAAACTCCCCTGTGGAGAAAGTGCAAACTCAGGCAAGAAGTATGCACCTTGGGATTGCTCTGCTCTTGTCTGTAAGAAATTCAGAAAGGTCACGTTACACCTCCTACATACACAAGTAATTTTTTTTTTAAAACTATGCATATAACTACAAAATCTAGACATGAACTTCTGGAGAAAAAAAAAGAAAAGCGTTGTGCTTTCAGGCACGGTATTTTTGGGTGGATGTTTTGCTTTGATGAAGACATGCTGAATGCCTACAGGGGTTCAAACCAAAACAAGATACCCCAATAGCAGAAAAATCTACTAAACCAAAGGAGACCATCTCTGTCTTATCAACCATCAGTGCTCAAAGACATCCTTTGTCCTCAAACACAGAGAAGTGGCTACTGCAGGTAACAGGCTTTTGGGTAAACATAATACATATATTTTTACAGGAAGAAACAAAGACAGAATCACAGAATAACACAGCTTAGAAGATATCTTGAGGGCTCATGTAGTCCAACAGGGTTACCTATGAAGCCATGACATTATGAATTACCTTCCTATCTTGCAGGAAGATACTACTGCAAAGAAGAAATAGGAAGGGAGTGGGAATGACTGGAGTGAACACAGAGCTCCATATTAGTTCAGGATGCTATTCAGAACTGGGGAAGAGCACTTGAGAACATGCTGGGAAAGAAAAGGGCTCATTTCAAGCTGCAGGGGAACTAATTCTGTGAGAATCAGAGTTGGTACCTCCAGCTGGGCTGTCTGACACCTGGATCCTGATTAGAGAAACAGCTTTTCCTCAGAGGATCAGTGCCTGGTCAGCAATCACAACACACCTGAAATTTGCTCAACACACCAAGCACACGCTGGGCCAACACCATCTCACTGCACTGTAGGTCTCAAGCAACCTCAGATACGTAGCAAATGTTCTGCACAGACTTTTCTGCCCTTATTCCTCCTGCATTCCACACTGCCCTGAGAAGCCAACTGGTTTGCATACTAGAGAAAATAAGCAATCACCTTTTGAATGCAGAATATTTAGTCCAGCTGTGGTACTGAGGACAGGGCAAAGAGATGAACGTTACCTTCCAAAAGGTTGAAATCTTTCAGGGAAGATAAAAAGGCCTGAAATGTACACATTGCTGCTGGATGTTTAATAATGAATAAACTTAATAAATAGGGGTGTAATTAAACTGGATATTTTGACATTTACACAGCAATTTTATATGAAAGCTAGCAGTTGCCATCACCCAGTTTCTAGACTCTTGGCTAGAACTGTACCACATATAGGTGCCAGCTAACTAGAGTTTTCAAAAGTAATCAACATAATTTAACCAGCTTGTGGTGGAAAAGGAAGGTAAGACCTACTGCACTTTCTCTCTTGCAGTAAGTTCACTCTCTGAAGCTCACAATTTATCTCATAAAAAGCAGATGGCATGTCATTTGCAGGAGGGTCTGGAGAGGCTTACGGTCTTTCGCTTACTCTGTTGTGAGCTGTCAGCTTCTCAGACTGCAAACCCCATCAGTCGTGACAGCATCAGATTAACATACTTGGTTTAAATCAAGGAGTCTTCATATAAACTAGAAATAGCTTGCAAAGGACATGTCTAGACTAGGGTAAAGGTCATATTTCAGCATGCAAGACTGAACAGGATTGTAAAGAGGATTTTTTCATCAGGCCTACAGAAGAGTAATTCCCATTCTCACCGTGTTATCGTGACATTTCTAAAGCTTATTGCAGCAGAGCTCTCACTGTTACACTTCAGCCAACTGATTTCATTTATGCATAATTAAGTAACAAAATGTGGAGAACAAATCTACATTTTACAACAGTTTCCCCATAAGGCCACCAAAAGAGGGCCACAGTTATGCTTCCCTCTGAATCCGAGCTGGCTGCAGCTGATGCAAGCCTTGATATGTGAAGCATAACCCAGACATGAAACGGGCTGACATAATCTGGCATCCTTCCCCACTGGTTTCAATGGACTATCGATAGATCCTGTGTGAGGGAATATGGCAATGATGTAATCCTATGATTTCAGCACAGGACTAATGGCTAAGAGATATGCGTTCGAAATCTCAGGTGGCCTGGGTTCAAGTACTTATCATTTCTACCTCGATTTCACCAGGTGTAAAACAATTACAGCACCTACTGACCTATATTAATGGTGTATTGCTAAGTTTATTTTGTAGTTGTAGAATACTTTGGAAAAGAACACTGTTAAGTGCTAGTGATTTGTAACAATATTTTTGGAAGAGCTGCCTAATTTACAGGCAGAAGAGAATCAAAATTACCCCACCATACTTCTTAGCTAATTGTATATATCACATTGTTGCCTAATTTCTCACAAACAAATTTTTCAGTAGGATATGTAGCAATAAACTTGCTTTTATTTCTCATCTTTGTAAGTTAAACATTTTAAATATAAAGTCTTTGGACATTAATCAGCATCATGCTTTGAATATAAAACATGCCAATATTTGAAGCTGAAATACCAATTTGATAAACATAACAAGAAAAATTAGGGGCTTCTAACACACATTCCATTTTGTTGTTAAAAGCTAATGAGCAGCTAGGCACTCGAGAAGCAGAGAAATGCTTGCTAGATTCAAGCAAGCAACATCTGGCTTCCAAGCATGGAAAAATTCAGTGTAAAAGGCAGATATTTTATAAGGTTACACAGGAGGTTACAATGGAAACTGATCTGGCAGCTGCAGCAATAGGTACTGCTACCTGTCTAGTATAATTCAAGTAAGGAAGAATGCAGCAAAGCAATTAATTAAAAAAAAAAAAAAATAAAAAAAAAAA
>NW_024581133.1:3647049-3673958 GCF_017639235.1 Corvus kubaryi | reverse complement strand
AAAAAAAAAAAAAAAAACAAAAAAAACAAAAAAAAAAAAACACAACACCACTAAGAACATGCTATGAGCTGTCATGGCAACCAATGTTGAAACCAAGGAATTACATCTGATAAACAACCCAAACTGAGAATTTTTTAAAAATCAAATCTTCAAATGTTCTAAGAACTCTTTTGTATTCACTCACCAAAGTAGCAGAAAAACATTTTTACCCTCTAGATCCAGATACCTTCAAGTAAGCTGCATGTTCCCAATGCACTTTCATTCATACATTGTACTGAACACGAAATAAAATGTTTCTACTTAGTCCATTTTATTCCCCACTGAGGAATCTACCAATGCTTCTTATGAGGCTTTTTATATTTCTATGGGCACTTTGGCTTAAACATAATTCAAATTTCAACAGTCTGTGGGCTTACAGTATATTTGAGATCATCTCTGAATGACTTAGCTAATCTGATATAAATTCATGTTTTAAAGCAAAGACTGTAAGTGCAAGTTTCAGAAAACAATTACCTTTCATGCTAGTGTTTTCAGTCTGTTTAATGGCCAGTTTAATCTCAATAGCTTTAAATTAAATGTTTCAAGTTACAAGTACACTTAAGATTTAGAAAAGGCATTTTAAACCAGCTTTTATGATCTTAAGCATATGAAGACAGTAGAAGGTGATAACGTACCCAAAGCAGATATAATACTAATCACATAAAATTCATTGAAATGAATATATCCTGTAACAAGAAAGTATATATTACCTACTGACAAAAATGAAAATACAAAAATTGGAAACAGATCAGTGCTTGAAAATCTTTCTAGCTGATCAGGACATGTAACTTATTAGTCAGAAACTGAAAAAAACAAAGTCTTCCGTGCTACATCTTTCTGCCTATGTGATCAAGGAGAACTATCAGCATAAGTGGGAAGTGGGAAATGGCACTGGTTTTATTCAAGCCTTGTGCTGGAGGCACAGCTTTGATCTCAGGCTGTGATTGCTTCCTCACTCACCACTCCCCACCTGAGTGCTGAAAGACCACATTACTCTTCCACTTTCAACTGCAGAAGACACAAAGTATTGCCTGTATCCAAGCCTCTGGTTTTTAGATCTCCTTCCACCAAGAGCTGCGTGTTGTTTTTACTGCTGCCCAGTTTCATTTCTCCATATAACACTGACTAGAAGCATCTGCCTGAGTTGTTGGATTTGAGGATTTTATTTTATTATTGAGAGTAAGAGGAATGGTCAGTGAGTGCTTCCCAGCCAATACTGCCATTAGCAAGTAGCACAGCTGAGAAGGACTGAATGCCCACACACAGCTGAGCATCTCCCAGTGACTGAGCACAGTAGGTGCTGCTGGGGCACAACTTCTGATTGCATTTGACCCAAAAGGAATCCCAGGGACATACTCTGAAACCACCACACAATGCAAAGTACTTTAACTGCTCTTTTTTTTCCTTGATGCCCAGGATTCATGTTAACTATTGCCATCCAGCTCACCCACAATTACCAAATCAGGGCAATCACTAAACTGTAGAGTTTTCCTATTACTAAAAAATTATAAATATTAATCATTGGTCATTCCTTCCAAGTTAGAGAGAAACAATTTCATCCAAGGACTTAAACTGCTATTGTAATTTCAGATAAATTAAAAATCTCGTTTAGTCTACAGTTCCTGGAGGTAATTTGATACTAAGGCCAAGACAAAGCTCAACCAAACCTCATTATAGCATGCTACTATTCTGCTTAATCATAGCCACCAGGAGACTTGAAAGTAATTGTTCCATATTTATATATAGACAGCAACAGCTTTAGAAAGAGAGATTTCTACTAAATCTGAGCTGTGAAGGTCAAGAAGGCGAGAAAACAGAGATTTAATATCTCAAAGAAATGACTTGAACATAATTAGAAGTAAAACATTACTATTTCAGGTACAGAGGACTTTTTAATTTTAGAGTTTCTTTGCACCAACAGGCACATACAGAGAAAAGTAAGAACTCTGCTGTTATGTACACTTGAGACACATAAACATTACCTAGACTTAAATCAGTCATTCCCTAACTAAGCCTGTGTCCCTGCTAAACTTGGGAGCATAATGAGAGCAAACTGGAGTAATGCAGATGAAAGCTTCAAAATGATTTATTTAAAACGCTGAAAATGACAAATACCATGTTCTTCCTGAACCTGCCTCAATATCTTCCTTTTAAAAAGAAACACAGACAAAAGATAAAAAGGTCCAATCAACTAAAGCTTTACAGTTATGCACAACTGCACTACCCTGCCCTAAGTAAATTCTATAAAGACAAATACAGCAAAGGCAGTTTGCTTTCCATTGTTTTGTGGCTCTTTTATTAGTTCTTGTTGGAAGCAGAAAATGGGCAGCGTTCATTTCCAAAATTGTTATTTTAAGGGAAAAAAGACGGGAAAACCAAGAAGAGAAAAACTATCTGCATTCTTAATGACTTGTAAATACATGTTTGCCAGATTAACATGCACAGCAAGTCCAATCATATACCAAAATGTGTGTATTCCCATTTAATTCAAGTTAAATATCTGTCTCCTAAGCTGCTGCAGCATTTGATTTACGCCCCAGGGAAGTAATACAGCAGCTAAGTAGCAGTTTAGTTTAATGGATTTTCAAGGACTGCAACACAAAAATATTAGATAGAGCACAGCACTCCAGCTTCATCACAACATGAGAAAGTGTATTTGCAGATAAACAATGTCACATCAACAGTTCAGAACTTCAGATGTCTCCAGAGCAAGCAATCGTGATGAAGAAATATCTAGTAAGAGTCAGATTAGCTTTTGTCATGGCCAAGATCTACAAAAACAGCTTCCTAATGCTAGACACTCTGAAACGTTTAAAGACCCTGCTAGTGAACCGAGTTTCCACAGAAGCTGCCAGCAGCTTAGCATTTCTGCAGACTAGGCCAATTATTTAATTATTAATATTAAACTAAGAGGCCAGCATTCCAAATCAGAATTAAAATATAAATGTCATTTCTCCTAGAAAAATGAAAGAGGACTTGGCTGAACTGAAGTCAAGCACTTCTTCATAGAATAACTCTGAAAAGAACTTGGCTGTCACATTTCATCAGGGAAGTCACAGCTGAGACAATCTGAAAGACTGAGTCAAAAGCTGTGCCGGGGACAGAATTAGTGGGAGACTCAAGGATTGTTCTTCCATGTTGCATGCTCTGTATTAGTTAAAAGCAGACTTAAGACATGTCTGATTTAAGCCCAGATCTAATGATTTTTTCCTCTCATCTCTCATTCTAGGCCTGTTTGAACATGAAGAAACAAAACAAGCTTGGAAAAATGTGCCTCTGCGTTGAAGATACATACAAAGATAAGCAAAAGACAATTCTTAAACATTTTGGAGAAGCCACCTTTTTCCAGAACAGGAAAATGCTGCCAGCAAGCAACTTAGAAACTGATAGTTCAGCTATTGTTTCAAATGTCTATCACTGAAAACTGAATCTAAGCTGTAACTATAATCATATTCACAGCTGCTAGAAAGCAACTGCCTACATCATCTCTGCTGCTCAAACCATCCTGTGCCCATTCAAGCACTAGGAGTCATTCCAGTGACTGGAATGTGCTTAAGATCACGTCACCAGAACAAAAGTGCTCAGCCTAAACCTTTCTTCAGGCTGTTGGTTTGTACAACTTTAAGCCAACACTGAAACAAAAAATAATGGAGATCATTTCGTTTTTAATTCAGATCCTATTTTTCAGTCTTTTCAAAAGGACATTTCTTCCACCATTTTTCTTGATTAAATGTAAATACATTTTCTTTGGCATAGCTTGGGCTGCAGACTGAGATCAACACATTTTGAAATCTTTTTCTGCACCTTCTAAAATTTATACTAGTGATTAAGCTTTTGGATATTTATCAACAGTTACTTATGTTTTCTCTTGCTATTGTCTGGCTAAAAGATTAAACATTTCACTGAAAGGCTGCAGCAGTATTTAGCCAAAACTTCATTTACTTTCAAACCCCAGCTTAATAAAAGAAATATGAACCCTGAAGTTTTCCTTCTTCCAATGAAGCTTCTTCTAAACTCTGTGTTAGGCAGACACGACCTAAAATTTGCTCTAAAACGAGCAGCACTAGCAGACTGAAGCTTCTCCCAGTGGTATCAGTGGCAAAGCTGCCAGTGCCATCCTTACAGAACCAGGGCCCAAATCCATCTGCAGCAGGATGACATCCCTTGCAATACAACACCTACTGTAAGGTCTGTGAGTAACACTGCTTACTCAATTCTCTCTAGTTTTGTACAAATAAGAGCCAAGGGGAAAAATTCAGCACCCAGACAAGATAACCCCAGAGCAGTTCACTTCCAATTATTGTCAGAAAGTTAGTGACTGTGGATCAGATCCTGCTTTCAAAATAATACAATACCCAATTACTTCCCCAAGTCTTTAGCTTAGCCTTGGGGAACGGGGAAGGGGCTCAGCCATGTTTAGATCCAACATAAAAGCGATTTACAGCATGTAGATAAAACAATCTATTCTGCTGAGGAAAGCTTCTACCTGCCTGTTCCCCCAAGCTTGTGCTTTGGGGGCATAGGAGTGGTTGGGGGATGTTTTCACTCTTTTTTTAAGATTGAATCCCCTTTATCAACTCTTCTCTGTGAGGAAACAGTAAAAGGAAGGAATAGCTGGAAATGAGACAAAATACCTCTGAGAAAATATCTAATTTAAACCTCTTTTTAAAATCTTGTAAGACAGACATAGGTCTAAAAAGATTTTTTTTTTACATCACTTCTTTCACTGTATGTTCCACTATTCCAGACAAAACCTTCTTTTTATTCCTTACATAGTAACCTAAAAATTGGTAAAATTCTTGTCATAAATAAAGTCCTTTCAGTATTATTGGAGCATATTCTCATGGAATTCTATCTTTTATTCATTGACAGTTTCTAAGGGTTCTCATAATAACCACAGAAAAACAGTATGATACAAGAGTACTATGGGCATCCTTAGCAAAGAAACCAGGATAATCTGCAATACTTTTTTAAAGTTTTGTGTTGCAGTTTAACCTAACAGGCAGCTAAACACCACACAGACATTCCCTCACCCCCACGGAGAGATGGGGGAGAGAATCAGGAAAAAGGTAAAACTCTTGGCCTGAGATAAAGACAGTTTAATAGGACAAAAAAAAAAAAAAAAGGAAAATAAAATAAGGAAAACAATGATGATAAAAGAATGTATAAAACAAGTGATGCCTAGTGGAAATGCTCTGTATTTGCTCACTGCCACCCAGCCAGTCCCTGAGCATCAGCCACACACCCCTGGCCAACTTCCCACAGTTTTGTTGTCCAGTGTGATCCCATACAGTATGGGACATCCCTCCCACTGGCCACTTGGAGTCACCTGTCCTGGCTGTGCCCCCTCCCAACTTCTTGTGCACCCCCAGCCTCCTGGACAGTGTAAGATGGAAAGCCTCAGCTTAGTGAAAGCACTGCTCAGCAACAACCAAAACACCATCATTCTCATCCTAAATCCAGAATACAGCACTATACCAGCTACCAGGTGGAAAATTAACTCCGTGCAGCAAAATCCAGGACATTTTGTTAGTGTCCTTTATCATGAACACCATGTGGTGAAGGATTTTTTTGCTGTTGTTGTTGAAGTTACAAGCTGCTGACAACTGCACTCCTTTGCAGGAAACAGACAATCCTGCTTGTCTAGGACCACGATTGCAGGTCCAGTTACATACTGGAGGAGACTGGAAGCATAATCATTGAGGAACTGCAGATTTCTTTACAAAAGGCAAGAAAGAGGCAGAGTTTAAGGCTATGTAGGATCACTGTCAGAGGCAGCTGGATTATAAAGCCCAACAAATCAACACGTGCACTGAATGAAGATTCACACTGCTTAAGGAACAAAGGAAAGAGCAAAATGAAATGAGGAAGGATACAGGGTCATTCCTTTAGTGGCTGGAAGAAGCCTCCACCATGAAGGGCCAAGACACCCCCTAGCTCTGGCAGGCCATGCATTAACATAGACCTTAGGATTACCCAATAACACCACAAAAAATTGATGAATAGAGGCCTTATGAGAAGAAAAAGAAGCTGTAGCAGCCTAATCCTTTCCTGGTGAGATAAACAACACCCAGTTGGCTTGCAAGACCAACATCACCCTCTTCTAATAAATTACTTCCTTCTCATCCCCTTTCACAGTATCCAGACTGGATAACTATAATTCTGCTGAAGAAAGGTTACAAGAAAGGTGTGAGTGCTCTCAGGTAACCAAAAGTTGCAGCTAAAAAAAAATCCTCCTAAAAACTAACAAAGAAAAAATTCTGGGCAGCTGAGACATGATGGCACCATTTTGTTAACAATCCTGCACAGTACTTGTAAAATGCCTCTTTGCTCTCATCTGGCCACAGTGACATGCCCACGCTGGTGTGACAGCAGGACCCAGGATTTAAGGAAAAACACCCTCCATTCCATATGACCAGCTTCTCTACGTGCAGGTCTAAACAGCCCAAGGAAGGCAACACAGGTGGTAGCAATTTGTATATTTATATTTGAGCAAAATGGGACCCAGGACACTGGGGGGTACCTCAAAAGAGTGTTAGCCACCATCAGATAAACAGGATATGGATGAGGGAAAGTAGGATACAAGACTTCACACAATACTTAGCTCCCACACAATATATTATACAGAACTAAAATATAACAGTTAGTTCTTATAGTCTCCAGTGTTGTAGTACTATTCATCAAGACATATTGTGTGACTCAAAGTTGTCAATATCCTCATTTACAATGGCTGCTCTCAGGAGAGTCTGGGACTTCTGACTCATATTTTCCCAATTCTTTTTAATTTAAATTATAACCTTAATGTTATTAATGTTATGTTATGTTAGTATGATTATTTATATTTAATTTCCTTTTGAGTTTTTTCTTTAATAGTGATATAATTTGAACTGACACAGTAACATGCTTTTCATATACTTCAGTTGAAATTGTGCCTAAGGGCAGTGAAATTCTCATCCATAAGCTGCGTGAAGAAAAAAACTCTGGCACTCAGAAGCCAAACACCTGCTAGAACTAGTGGCAGATCCAGATTTTTAAGAGAATTCCTGTTGCATAATGAAAACACAAAGAAGGGAAATGTGTGGGGTGATAGAATGGTATTAAAACCACGGCACTTAGGGGAAAAAAAAGAATCCTAAACCGCTATACACTTCAGAGCTAAATGCTGGAGATTTTGATATTAAAGTTGTTCAGGAGTGCAATTAAAACCAAAGATTTTGTCACGTGAGGAAACCTGAACAGTGACTCTATCATATATGGCAGGACACTGTCATGCCTTTCATTGCTGATAACAGGGAGTTTTCTCCCTCCCTCAACCTCTGTACATCTGCTTCTGGTTCAGGTGGCAGGGAAAAATTGGCAAAGAGTCAGCCCCCAAAAAGGCTGCCCTAGCACTAGTAATTTTTCTTCATTGCACACTGTTTATACAATATTGTCATCAGCAACAGTGTGGTGTTTATCATAAACTAAACAGGTAGAAGAAATGGATGGAATTGCTCTGCTACTGTAAATGACTACAAATTCTCCTAATAGAAATTGACCTGGAAAGAGGCGAAGTCTCAGCCACCAAGAACTCAAATAATATTTCTCAGCAGGAAAATACATCTTTGGCACAACTCTTTTGAAGATAAAATAGCCCAAACTCAAGTAGGAGAACCCAAAGGGCATGCAACTAAGCAACTTGGACAGATCAGGAAGATAGAAAGCTTCTGATAATCAGTATCTACCATCAGAAAGATTCTCAATGACCAAATAGGCCTGTAAGGACCACAGGAGAGCTTAGGCTAACACTGCTCTTCAGCCACCTTTCTCAGCTGAGCACTGAGAGTGCCTGCTACCATCTTGTCAACATTTCTCTAAAGAGGGGCTGGGGAGGGGGGTGTATCCCCAAATTCTACTTACAGAAGACAGACCACCCTGAATAAGAGTGTAAATAGTCAAAATAGTTCTCCTCTCTGTTACCTCTAGCTGACAAAACCTCTCTCACCTGGAAGAAACCAGACTGTAGAGAAATGCCCCAGCCAGATGTTCACTCCCAGCTCACTCAGGATTTCCAACAGCTCAGCACACGAATGCATTTAACACATGGTGAGGAAAACGTGATTTTTCCACTGTTAGTTTTCCACTACTTCTGATAATTTTAGTGATATTAACCCAGTTCTTTGTCTACTCTTCTTTCTCCACTGCAATAAGTCCCTTCGCAGGGTTTATGGACTGAGCAGTCTTACACATTGAGTTGGTCAGGCACATTTTCACAATAAGGAAGCGGTTAAATGGTCACGGTTCTGCTGTAGGAATGTTGGTTTAAGGTTATTAATAAGGCACATGAGGTGAATGCCTTTCAGCCAAGCGCCCTCCACGTGTGCACACCTGTTTCAGCACGACTTTAAAGAGAAATTCCGAAAGAAACTGTTCGTGGCACGCAGCCTCTAAGTCTCAAATGCATTTCTGCAAATATTCTAAAGGTTTAAAGCTTTTTGTGCTTTACTGGTGTCAGGAATTCTGATACACCAACAATGAGGCAAAGCATGCAACTTCACAGTAAGCCATTTTTCCCTAAGAAATTACTTTTGTCTTATCATTCATCTGCCACTTTGAGATTATTGACAGTAACTTCCAGTACCATCATTCCCACCTGAGGTGCTGCTGCTGAAATGGTTTCCCAGACTGAGGTCCACTGTTCAAACACCACGACTCGCTCTCCAAGCACTCTAATTCAGCTACCTTTAAACCTCAGCTTAACTATTCCCTCAATCCAGTGATGCCAGTCTTGATATTTATCATCCATCCGTTTTTCAGTTTCCTCTCACTTTCTGCAGGGGAGAAAGGGTGGTTGTTCAAGTGTATTTCATCGTTCTCTCTTGCCAGTGAAAGCATCTCAAGCAGGGCAAAATTTTAACTGTGCATTGCACTGAGCCAGACACACTATCCAGCATTAAAAATTAAACACTAACTAAACAAAGGTTCAATAACTGAACAAAAAGCAAATAGTGCAACTGTGTAAGAGGACATACCATTAATCTGAAGATTGTTCCCTTCCTGGTCACAACTCATTTGCCAGCATTAACTGACAGCATTTCACATGTACACTCACTAATAAGCCACTACTTAGATTACTCTGCTTTAGCAGCAAACCCCAGAGCAATTAAAAGCTCACATGACAGGCACTGCAGGCATCTGTTCACTGACAACTGTTAAGACTAATGGTCATTAGTTTAATGACTCATTTTTGTTCTTCTATACAATGTGTACAGTAATGTTGGAGGGCTGATACGGTGAAGGAGAAAGGGCTCTTACTGAGGTGAGAAAAGATAAACACAGGCCCTGCTGCTGGAAAGAATGAAATAAATCCTCTGAATGAACCAGAATTGCTGAAATGTTAAAAGACACAGCTGAGCCAGTCAGACATAAAATGAAAATAGAAACTGCTAATTCAGAACAGGGTGCCTGCTCTAATCAGGATAGTTTCAATACTACAACTTGGTCACCCATCTTCCACTTCCAGCAAAGAAATTTCATTAAGCAACTTTAAAATTATCCAGGTGATTACAGAACAGCATTCAATGAACAAAAAAAAGGATAAAAAATGGACAGCACTTAGGAACATCTGTAATTCAAAGGCAAGACATTGTCTAGAGTTTTGGAATTTAAAAATGTATGATGCCCTATTAAAGGCTCTGCATTTTCTTTAAATATTTTAAGCACCAGGTGTCTTTCTTGCGACTGATCTCATTACATAGCATTTTTAGTCTTCTAATGGTCATGATTTCAAATGCAGCAAGTAGCAAGTATAAGTGAGTGAAACAGTTATCACAGAAGGAACACAGAAAGATGGGCCACGTGGTTGTATTCCTACTCACTCATCTTGTATTCTCATCCGAGCAGCTGAGTGAATTGCTTCACTCTGTGTGCACTGCTCTGGGAACTTGGCCCCCACATCCACAATCCATGATTTGCCAATTCATACCACCTGCATTCTGAGGGAACGGAAGACCTTCCTGTGGAGGAATATCTTCCCATCCTGTGTGGGTGTACAGAAGCAGATGTGTACGTACAATGGATAGTTCCCAGGACAGACAAGCTGAGACATAAGTCATGCACTGCTTTCCAATTGTGATTATCTTTCTACAGGAAATTTAACAGAATAATTTTACTCCACAATATCACGCTGGATTTACGATGGCATAGCAGATGGATAGTAGGATAAATGGTCTTGTCTCCTTCTCTTTAGCAGCAGTTTGAAGAAGCTGACTAGAGGAGGTGATAACTTTTCAGCAGGTACCAAGTTCCTGGCATTTCATTGAATCCACCAGCAGCTGAAACTTAGGGATCCACAGCTGAACACAAAGCAGAGACTGTAGTTAAGCTACTAAAAAACCCTCCTGCTTTGACCAGTAAAGGCTGTGGAGGAACTGACTTATTGTTACTGCTGGTACAATCAAATCTCTTCACACATCTGCCTTGCATGCAAAATGAGCCACCAGCTCTAAGTGTCATGGACATCCTTTAGAAGGCGAGTCCTTCGGCCTCTCCTGCTCCAGCCAAGTGGAAAACACCACTATTTTTCTCAGAAGTAGGATGACTACTAAGGAAAAGCTTTTTGAAGGCAGTTTTTATATACTGAATTCTAAAAGAGTACACATAATCTTGTTCCTTTCCCTTTGACCCTGCCTTTGAAAAACTGTCATGCTTCTTGTAGGACATGGGATACTCTGCTCACTACTTCTAAAGCCAGCAAGGGGAAGGGGGAATGTGGAGTCCCCAGTACATGCCTCATGTCTAACCAGTGGTGCAAGATCATCCGCTCTTATATCTAGCAGCTGCTCTTTTACCACTACCATTTGCACTTAAGGTTAAACAGAATTCTCGACAGCACAGTTTAATTTTGAAGATTTACAGAGGGGCACTATTCCTACAGAATATTTTTCAACTATTCCTGAGCATTTTTGGAAGGATCTGTGGCAATAACCTCCCCTGAATTTTCTTATCCGCAGTCAGCTCTTAGTTTGCCAGTACAAGCTAATGTGAGCTCGGAGGCCAACCCTAACAGCTCAGTATCTAAAGCTTTAGCATGGTTCCAGATTCTCATATGTTTGTCTTTAGCATTCTAAGACTTTTCAAAATACAGACAGAATCCAAGAACAATGGACTGTGCAAAGGGAGGGAAATAAATTCATCTGCCCTTTTATTTAATTGCAGAAGATTCCTTTTGCCCTATACATCCATGACATCTCAGCCTAAAGACAACCATGACACCAGAAACTGCTGAAACTGGAACCTTCGCTGGTGAACTTGCAGTGGTGTGAAATACTGTGATCTTACTGATTCAGTTGATCTATTCTTATCCTGCATAATTATACATTTCTTCACATCCTCTGCTGCTTTGCAAACTGCAAACAATAAGAGTCTCACTGTTAAGCCATGCTGGAGTTATCTGTGGCAGTATTCCTCTTTTCATTTGCACTTTTTACAGGCCTGGTTTCCTCTGCACCCTACACAGAGTAAAACGCTATTATAAGAAGCCTAAACAGCATCCATTTTAAATAACAAGATCCAAATTTAATCTTAACCTGTGTATTTCTCTGCAAGATTGGCTGTACTTGGAATTATCAGTCCAGAACATCTCTATTTCATAGCCCAGTCCTTTTGGCCAAGAAAGATGTTCTTTTATCGTGATTATAGTGAAAAAGCCAATTTGCTGGCCTGACTCAGGCTGTAATTATTCTGTGTCTTTATACAACCTTTTTATAGTTCCTGGTGGAAAGGCAGAAGGAAATCCTACACATTGCACAAGGGCTAAAATTTTCTGTCCTCTTGCAGAAAACCATTCAAAAATGACTCAGTGAGACTTATCCCTTCCCTATATGATTTTTCTTTCCTAGAGTTAAGATAATGCATGCAGCAATTTCCCTCATTTTGAGTTATTCCAGCTTTAATAACAAAGGTACTGACTGCAAATTGTCCTATAAAAAAATGCAACCAATTTCCCCCCAAAAAAGCCTGATTACCTACTTATATAAAACCCTCAAAGAAGCAGATACATACTTTAAAAGGAAGTATGGGACAATAATTAAATCTCCCAGTCAAAAGTTCTATGCCAAGAAGATTTAATATGGTCTCTAAATCTCAAAATAGACCAAGACTCTTCATTTCTGCCATTTACAGACACAGAACCATTCCTATTTTTATTACCTAAAAGCCATTAGAATCCAAACCAGTGCCTACTCTAAATCAGTGTGCTCTGTACTACTACTTCCTGGGAGGCTGGGGGTCAAAGACATGTAGGAAAGCAAGAGGCTCCCTTCCAGTTCTTTACAAGGTATAGAAATTACATTTTTTTAAAAAATCTAGTAATGTAACAGGAAACCGTGTGCTCAACTCCTCAGGTCTACTGTGAGTGGACAAATAGAAAATCAGGGCACCCCACTTAAATAAATAATCCACCTACTGCTACTAATTGTATCTTCATCTTCTCATGTAGATGAAAAACAGCCAATTTGTACTATTTTCAGAATAATATTCAAGGAACAGAGGAAGTTATGTACGGCACATTTTAAACAAAGTCAAAATACAGAAACCAAGTTCAACTTCAGATGAGAAAAGTTTTAAAGAAATTAAAGTTAATAGAATAAACCCTTCCCTGTAAATCTCTTCTTATAATTTCCTTTAGTTAAGGATAACAACATATTGGATTTAAGTCCATACATAACATATCAAATGCTTTTTTTTTTTTACAGAGGATCTATTCATAGCAGCTTGTATCTGCAACACATGCAGCAAATTATACTATTAAACACTTAATCCCAATAAAGTTTAAATTTCACCCCTAACAATAAAGCTTGTACAGTTCTTGCCATCCTTGAAATCAGATTCTAGAAATAAACAATAAAAGTCACAGGTAGGTATCGTGACAATTAATAGTTGAATATTTGAGATATATCTGAAGTACAGCTGTTTATGGGGAAATGTTCTGACGAAATATTAAGAATAATCATTAAATTTTTTGCAGTTGGCAAATAAAAAAAATAAAGTAAACATTACCAAGATGTAGGAAAATAACAGCTAGGTGAGAGCCTTGCCATTCAGCTTACATGACTCTGAAAAACACAAGCTCTTATGTGCCCTTCACAGCAGCCAGCACTGATCCCACTGAGAGGCCCCTGCAGCTCCAGAGCCTTGGGGAAGAGCTGAGTACCTCACCCACAAATCCACAGAGGGAAAAATCCCTTCTGCAGCAGAGATCCTCTGGTGCTGCCAGCCCATGGAAACTGCACTGGCTAGGGCAGCCCTCCAGCAAGAGGAATGGACACAGATGAGCCACACCAGCATCTTAAAAGCTGAATAGAACAAGTATCAAGGAACAGAACTTGACAAGTTTCAACACAAATACCTGCACAGAGTAATGCATTTCTGAAAGCAAGATCCATTAGAATCAAGAATGTCCTGAGAAATCGAGATTTTATTTCTATTCAGGTGCTCCATATATTATTTCTGACCTAAATTATATTAATCATGGAGCTCTGAACAGGATTTTTTTCTAAGCTACTTTATTCCAAGAGTCAATTCCAACGCAAAAGAGATCCTGAATCAGGCCCCTATTTTACAAAACCAATCATGCCACTGCAAGCCCTGGAGCAGGTATTCAGCCTAGCAAAATGCATCACCCTTCAACATGAATAATTCCTCATTTTTATCAATCGACCCATATCCTTATTTAGCTGTGAAAAAAGCTCTGATTGTGTCTAATTTGTCAACTAAAAGTAGTGCTGGGGTAAATCACTGTTTTATGCAGCAGCCCTTTAACTCGTATGCAGGGCAGATTCCATCAGGAACCTGCAGCTGTCTAAAACTTAGTTCAGACTAAAACTCAACTAAAGACAATCTCAGTTTGCCTGAGACTTCATTAGTGCAATCACAGATGCTACACATGCAGGTATTTCCACACAGCATGCACATAGGAACAAAGTTTAACATTTCAGCAGTGGACTGAGATATTGCACAGCACCACTGAAGAAGAGAGTTACATTTTTCTGGGATTGTTAAATGCTCCTTGTGAGAAAATGGGATAACTTTTCTCTGCAGGCAAAGGCATAGACTGTTTAACAGGTACTAGGTACTTTGGATTTCACTAAAAGACACAGATGTAATTTCTCACAATACAGATGTCTAACTCTTTCAAATCGATCCAAGACACTGAAAAAAAGAATTGGGTCCTTCATCACAAGAACAGGTTAATGGAACTGGGCCTGTCTCCTGTCAGCTGGGGAATCCCATTATTAAAGTCAATAAATTGCTTCAGTAACATGGAATAAATACATGAAGGTGTTCACAGCAGTCTGATTTTGGGAAGAGCTGGGGTAGAACTAACAGGTGCAAGGATGTTGCAGTCAGAAAACTCTTTCTCAGGAGACTGGATAGAGTTGATGACATGGGAAACATGGGTTGCCAACTTTCTACAGTGTATAACTCTGGGAAAATTAATTGGATTATGAAGGTCGAAGAGAGAAGCCAGCACGTTATTGAAAGATAATCTAATTGAATTTTGCCAATTTTATCTGAATGATTACTCTCCAGATGAAGAGCTAGTGCCACTTTTTCTTTGCTGCTAGTCTTTTTTCTTCACTTCTCAGCTCCCTTCCTTCACAGACCCATCGGGAACTAAGAAATCAGATTCATGGAAATTTCCCACAACCAAAGGGTTGGTTTTGTGCAGCCAGCTAAGCTTTCTCCACACTTACTGCAGCTTTTCTTGAGAGAAAAGCCAAACTCAGCATCCTTACTCTCAGAGTAAGGCATTCTCAAACAGAGTAAGACACGTTTGAGTGGTAACAGTGGAACCTAAAGGTTGGCTTTGACTATTCTGATGTACAATAATGTACATTACTGGTTAATGTTTGCATAACTCATTCACATTTTGTGCCAGAGGAATCTTACTCCATGAGTTAAATTTTATTCATAGCTCAAGTCTACATTCAAAATAAGACTGGGCTATTATGGAAGCAAAGACATAAAAATTGAAAACTCCCTTTGAAACACATGCTTTCCAGTAAGTGCAGCTAGCAAAATGCAAAACACGGTCAACATTCCTACACCATGATGTCAATTTTCATATGCACAGACAAAATGCTGCTAACATGTAAAAATCAGCTCTGTCTTCCTCACTGGTGGTGAGCTCGTGTCTCCCTCTCTTCACTCTCAGAACTGTACCATGCAGGAGGAGAGTGCAACCCCTCAAAAGGTTCAGAGACATCTTCTGAATATAATAATTCTGGCAAAAAGCCACATTGATCTTTAAAAAGTGAGTTTCCATGTTCTGTTTCAGTTCTCCTGAAAAACAATGCACGTGCTCTAAGGACCAGTTTTGATGTTTCCCTCTACTGCAGTTCAGAGGAATTCCTGCCAGCAGGGATGGACTGTAACCCCTGATAAAAAGGTCTTCAGTGACACACAAAGTAAAAAAGTGACATGCAAAAAAATGGAATGCACTTCAACTTTTGCAAAGTTTATAAGCAACAGGAAAATTATCTTTATTAAATCTACTTTTTCTTTTTTTTTTCCCAGAGAGACAAATACAGTCATTTTTCAAGAAAACAGCTGCAGGCAACACTTTAAATGCCATCTGTCCTTAGCAGTTCTATGATGAAGAGATGGACTGATTCACACAACACAACAGGAAATATGATAGCCAGCTATTTAGCACTAATTAAATTCAGCCTCAGTTTGCTTCCTATAGGCAGGTATTACTCCAGAAAAACTCCCACTGATGTCGCAGGCAAAGTGCCTGCAGACTTCACTTGGTACTCAAGTGCAGAATGTTGTACTGTTGAAGCAGAAAGCCTGAATTTTACAGAATAAGGTCTCACTTGTGGCACAGCAACCTCATGAAGGATCTTGTGCCTCTGGAGTACAAGAGCTCTCATACTATCACTGATTTAAAGTGAACTTTTGGCAGACAAGGCATGATGAGATACTCAACAGTATGGCTGAAGAGGACTAGGTCTTTTCTTCAGTGCTCTCAAGGATTGGCCTTAACATTTGAAATAGTGAAAAAGAAAGTTTACAGTTCCTACATTTCCCCCATTTCTAAATAGTGGCATTTATGTGACACATTACAGATGGCTTACAGAGGTCTAAATTCAGCAAGAAAAATAAGCAATTACAAACACATACATCATTGATGTCTGCTAAGGACATAATTCAAGCAAGTTCAAAAGATCAGAACAAAACCCGCATGTTTTGTTATCCCAACTAAGGCCCTTCTCAAGATGGTTATCTACAGGAAGAAATTTTCTCCAAGAAAAGCTTAGTGTTCTGAGAACATCTCTGTTTCCCTTGGAGAAACCATGCAAGTTGGGGGGTTTTAAATTAACATTTTATTATTAATTTTCATTTATGAGTTAAACAAAATTTTCCCTTTCATTGTCACACTGCATAAGGGAAAAGCTTTAAAAGGTTGAGTGTTAAGAACAGGTGATGCTAACAGGATATTGGAAAGGCCCATGAGACTTACAACATTAAGTAAAGTGTATTTGCCCACTGACCTAATTGCTTACTAATTTTCAAATCTATTCCCACCAGATAACTAACAGCATTTTAAGCCCAACTCCTGGCATTAAAAGTACATTTATAGCTCCCTCCTAGCAGAAGATAAACAGCTGCATGGTAAAACCCCCTACACTGAGATAGCATTCTGGAGATTTTCCTTATAGTTTTAACAAACCTATTGTGTTCCAAATTTAACTGAAAGAGGGAGGAAAAGGAAACGGGAAAAGCATTTGGGTGTGCAGCTTCACACTGAGGGGAAGGCAAGTGCTCTCTCGTGCAGGGAAAATATCTGGAATATTTGTGTTTTACAGAAGGACTAATCACATCATGAAAGTGGAACTTAAGACAAGCCATATTTAGTAAAACATCAGAAGCTGTTTCTCTGTTTATCTTCCTCAAGGAAATACTAGTGTTTGTTTAAAAACAAGCAGCTATTCCAGCAATTAAGCCTGAATTTCCTTGCATACTTTAAAAATCATTCTAAAATTCTAGCATTTGAAAATATACCAGAAGCATCCTAAAAGTTTTTTCATGAAAAAAATTAATAACAATATAAAAATAAAAAAATATTTCAGGCAGACACAAAAAAGCTCCGAATGTAGGCACCCATTTAGGTTTAGAGCAAGTTCTTACGTCCAGGACAATCCTCCAGATACTCCTGGAGTTTGGAGAATGCATTTCTTTGTTAATTTTTAAATTGTGAGTCATAACTGACAGTACATCTAGAATTGGTTCTAGCTCAATGATCCTCAAGTGTAGCCCCAAGAAACACCAAAATGACCTAAAAAACAGCTGAACTGGTTCAGACCAAGGAACAATGCAGTCTATCAGCTTCCAACAGCAGCCAACAACTGGACCCAAAAAGCATGTCCAGAGCAAGAATGTTGCAATCCTTTCCTGGCCTCACTCTTCCCAGCCTGCTGGGGTTCATCTGTATAGTGTTATGGAGTGGATCTTCCCTGAAATCCATGTAACCTTCTATTCAAAAAGTATGGGAAGGAGTGCCAAATACCATTACATGGAAGAAAGCCACCTTTAATTGTTTCAATCTCCCTGTAGCAGTTTTACTTAAAGGCACTCAGTTCTTACACTGAAAGAAAAGTTACCAGCTGATTTCCTGCCTAACCTTTCCCCCCCCATTCATAAAGGGATCTGAACTGTATGCAGTGCACAGCACAGGCAAACCAGAAATTCATACAGTGAAAGGATGAAACTCTTTGCTTTGTCTTACACCTTCTTTTCGTGTAATTTCCTAACGTTCAATCAAGATTGTTAACTGCTGTTCTATGAAAAGACTTACCTGAGAGTCACCAGTCTAGAGGAAACATGTAATTTGTTAGCCACATAAAGCACCTTATATTTATATAAATAAAGTTATAAAATCAGGGGACAAAACCAGAGCCTGTTCAAGCAGTCTCATCAGTTAGTGGCTTTAGCAAAATCCCCAACATAGCATACAGCACACACAGCCCATCTCTCCAGGGACAGATGTATTCTCCATCCTGCTTTCAAAAGAAATGTTGATGAGATCAGCTGAAAGAATCCATAATATGTCACATGTACCTGGCAGTTTACAACTAGGATATCACCTAGCAAGCAGACAATACTGAAGACACTACCGTGCTATTGGGTTTTTCAGCCAACATCCATGTTACTCAACCAGGGAACAGTTTAAAAGTATTTGAAGACCCCAGAAAACAAAACACCAAATGAGTAATGAGACCTTGAAAACATCTAATAAGAGAAGGCTCTCAGGAGAGGAAGCCAAATCATATATTAGCATATTTCATTTGTTATATGTCTACAGATGTTCAGCCTTCTGCTTCCACTGCTACACCACAAGAGGCTGCAGTAGCTCAGAAAGCAAAGAAAATGTCCATCAGAAGAGGCAAATCTGAAATTATCGGAACCAGAACCCATCCTTTCCCATTTCTCCATCCCAGCAGATGGCCTCAAACAGCCACGTATACAAGCAGGGAAATTGCAACAAAACCAGGGGGGTTGGAGTTAGTTAATTTCTTGCTGAATCAGCCAGCTGGGAATAAAGCCAGTTCCTGCAATCTTCTCAGAGCTTCAGCAAGGTGCAGGCCAGGAAACACTTATTGCCAGGGACTGAGAAAACATAATGCCTCACTCTTCACACTCTGTAGCAGTGCAGGTGTGTCCACGCCCATCTTTTTTCTATGATTCTAAAAGGCAGGAGATCGGGCAGCTAAAACTCTCCTCTTTACACCTTGATTTACTATGCAGTGAGCCTCTACAGGTCCTTTCACGCATACACACTGTAAATGTTACCCTGCTTTGCTTGCATGCACTAACAGGATGCATCCTGTAAATTTTAAGCAGCTTCGATTTTTGGCAAAGCACCTGATGACAGAAAAAAACGCCATTACATAAACACAGAAATACATGATTCTACATATAAACAAAATTTCCACTTATTTAATGCTACAAATCAGCCTCATTAACCAGTTGGGACCTCCCACCAGGACACCAATGACAACAGTTAGCATACAACAACAATCTAGTAACTGCAATCATAAATGCTGTTTTAATATTATTTCACAATTTTGTCGAGCTGCCTTGCATTCACTGTGTTTCTAGTGCATCCAGAAGCATGACAAACTGACAATTCTTGGAAACCACATTTCTCAAAACAGACTGAAAATACTGTTTCCATTTTCCCTCCATAATGATGTTAAATCTAATAAATACAAAATTAGAAACAGAAATAACATTGTTGCTAAACACTTTATGTAATATGCTGCCTGGAAGGGATTTATTAGGCCAAGTTCTCAAAAACTGCCCTCCCTTTATAAACATGTGACAGTTGTACTTGCACTTCTTAAATATTATCAAATATGCACTCAAATACTAGAATCTACACACCAGAAACCTATTATTTCAAAAGAATTTTAAGGGTGGAAGTTCTGGTTTAATCAGCTAAATATGATGAAAAATACTTAGCCAGAGTTTTCAGAAGTGCCTAAGGCACCTAATGCCTGGCTCCCATTAGATTAATTGAAATTTACCTTGTTTTGAAAAAATCCAGCTAAGCACTTAACCAATGCAATTGAGTACTTAACAGTGTTTGCATTTAACGTCTCAAGTCTTACTGAAAGTCATCAAAACAAAGACTCCACAAACCCTTCTGAAAATCCTTCTCTATCTGTCATCATCCAAAAGGGAGCTCACAGAACTGTCCTTCCTCCTACAAGCTGGAGTGAGGGCATTTTGAAAATCTGACCCTTAAATGCAAGAGCACTTGACAGATTACAGCCTTCAGCTAATATCAAGTGCTCCCCTTATGGGGAGGAAAGGTATGTGCATGATGTCAAAACCTAAAGGAGTTATTGTCTATCACTGACAATAAAGTGAGTGCACAGAGCATATCAGAACTGCAGTGCTGTACAGCTCCCATGTGGGTCTCAGTAGCCTCTCCAGAGTTGCCATGGCTATATCCAATGTCCTTTCCGGAATGTTGTGCTCACTATCAAACTGTACTTCAAAAACAAATCCATTCTTTGACCATGCACAAACTGGCTCTGTTTTGCAGAGATTTTGCCTAATAAGAATTGCACTGGAATTGTTCAAATGTGACGGTGTTGGACTGTTCACAGCCACAAAATTACCATCAGTATTATCAGCTGCATAAAACTGTGATGACACACAGACTTGACTAAAGTACAACACTTGCACAATATGATATACCTTGGAGAGACTTACAGTACAAACAACTATAGAGGCACAATTAAGACTCTGTTCCTAGTATCACTGAAATTAATATATTTTACTACTTCATTGCAAGCCACATTAGAGCTCCTGGGGATTCAGGTGAACATGCAGAACTGTTTAAAGAAAAGCTTCAAGTCCAAAAACCGAAGGTAAAGACAAATATGTGAACCCTACAGGCTCTAGAAGTAACAGCAAATAAAAAGGACTCAGATTTTAAAATGTATATACTTTTGAAGCAAAATGCATTCTTTTGGATGGCTAAATCTTGAATTTTGGATGAAAAGTAAGAGCTTTAATATCAGTACAACAAATCATGTACATTTTGTGTGATGCAATGGCAGGAACAGAATTTGGTGCACCGTGCAGAACTGCCACCTCAGAGCTGTTTATGCCCCAATTTGGTAAGGAATATGAAGGACCCAGCTGCACAAAGCAGACCTGAATGAGTAATTATCAGTGACTAAGCATTCCAGTATCTTCTGAAACCAAAGATCATCCTAGAGCCATTCCTTCATTTCTTGACTACTCTTTCAAGAGAAATTAGAAGCCACTGGCAGTTGTTAGATATTATTCCTGTTCTTAAGGCTTCTCTAAATGTGCCAGAATCTTGGATATCTGGTCTTGGAAACAACAATTTGCAGCTCTACATACAACTGATCTGAGAATTTCTGTCCAACTTTCAGTGTAACTTCATGAGAAATTATCATAGTAACAAATAACTTGGAGAGTAAAGGGATGCCTTCATTGATGACATCTGTACTCTTGGTCACCTCCCATAGCTGACTTTAATTTTTTATGACTACATTTTAAAAAGTATTCATACATAGTTTGTGTCTCAAGTCACAAGACACATGCATCAATTTTTCAGGCAATTCCACTCTTGGATTGTAAACTGAGGGTAACAGCAGTTCAGATTCTATGAGCACTGGCTGAGCAATCATTACCAGTCATAAATTTAAAGCACGTTCAGAAACTTAAACGTAAGTTTTCTGGTAATGCAGTCACTGAGTTGCAACCTTGTCAATAGCAATGAATATTTTAAATCAGAATACTTGCACACAGTTTCAGATGTGTTATTTGTCTTTAGAAGCAGCAACTCAATCTTCACACTAAGAATGAAACCACAGGCCTTTTGAGGCTGATAGCAAAACTCCAGATGGGTGCAGAATTGCCACCTGCCTACAGAAACAGAAAACTGCTTCAGATTTAACTCAGGACTTGCCAATCTCATCCTGATATTTCTGATCAAGGTTACTGGAGACTTAAGGATGTGGTAGGGCACGTAGCTCATAATGTATTTTCTGGACATCAGTGAGCAATACATTGAGTGACTGTAAAACAATAATCCAAAGGTTTCCCATGAAGATGGTCTCCAAGTCCACTAGGTCTTATAATGGACACCAGATTTTTGGCCTTGCAAAGCTCAGCCTTAAAGACATTTACTATGTTGGTAGTTTTTGGCAGATTGGTTATGGCAGAATCATTTTGAAGACAGCAATGTTTTCAGCATGTATATCCTGCATTTCCAAAATATCACAGATAGTTAGAAAAGACCATAATACAGGCAGGAATTGCAGGAACATAAATCATGGAAGCAACCAACAATTTATTGAATGAATATATGACCTATGAAACTTTCCCTTCCACAGAAACCAAGACCTAATGCTTCTTAAATATCCAGACATGGTGTCTTTGCTGTTATTCCCTCTGCACACATTACCAAAGCCATGGTCTTTGGAGACAAAATGTACTGACTTGTAGAGGGTTTCATTTGGATTGTAGGAACCTACAAAAATATCAGCATATTCCCGATTTGAAAACAACATACCAGAGAATAAATCTAAAATGAATCCACGTGTAAAATTCTTGATATATATTTGCCCATACAAATCTGCTAGCCATCATTTCTTCCTGCCAGTAATCCATTAGTAAGACCATAAAGATATACAGTCCTGCATACATTTCATAACAAATTTAACAGCATCTAGCTGAATGCTGTAATAAAATACCATCAACAAGGTTAAGAAAGATTGGTTACCAGGCTGAACATCCTGCCTTTTCAATTACCAATACGAAACAACATGCACTCAAGAGATCACTTCAGAATAGCAGAACTGGACTTGGACACTTCTACTTTGTTAGCTTAACCATCCCCTAAAATCTGTGGAATTAATAGCTCTCCTGCTACAATGTGAGGAGAAATTAGGAGCCTTTTACCAAATATTTAACAATAAATTCAAGTCTAGGGATATAGTTAACATTCCCAAATACATATAATCTGTAGACTACAGTAACTTCTTTGAATAGAGTCATCATTTAAATCTTTAGAAACAATTAATTATTCCATGTTGCTGCTATCATTTGATAGAGGAGTATCTTTTTTGTTTTCAAGAAAAACATACAGATTTGCTTGTATTACCACTGGCTTTAGACTAATGCAGTTCCATTAATTTCGTTTATATTGGCACATAGGAGAAAAGGTCACCTCTATACTTGGCCAAGGCTTACCCATAAGTGATCTCTTCCTGAGTGATTTATGTCTCTGCTCTTGGTCACAGAGCAGATTTACCAATCAGGCAGCTCAGCAATGCTCAGGGGTAAACTGTTCCCTGGGTTGTCCTAGGAAACCTAATTTACTAGTTTTATTTGCTACTAGTATAGCTACTAATTTGCCACTGACAAAAGAATTTTGTCAAATTTGAGACACAGCACATCTGCAAGGGCAGAGATAATTTTGGAGCCCAGCTAAACACCACACTGCTTGCTACCATTCTGTGAAGAATCAGAAGGGACCCTTATAACCAAAGTTAAGTTCCATTGCTTCTCAGGAACAGCTACCTCTTTTTCACAACTTCTCATGTTAAAGTTTTCTTTGCATTACATTCATACCACATTCCCACCACATTCTTTTTAAATGGTCATTATTTTATTCTGTACCTGCCTCAAGCAGGATGAAATTAATCAATTGCACATAAGTGATATGACATAGACTTGTGACCTTGCCCAGCATCCAATTGTTTCTAATTGATTAGCTCCAGACATAAGCACTTTAATAGCCAAAAACAACAGAAGTGGAAGTTACCGTACAATATTAGGGTAAAATGGCTGTGTGTGGTCCATACAGTATGGCCCCAAGCAACCAATTAAAGAATTAATGGTTATTGGATACCAAAAATGTTATGTTAAATAATATAAAATATCTTTAATGTGCCTAAATTTGTGATAAAACACCTAAACCTTAGGAGCAAAAAGGCCGCCTACAAGATTGGGGTTAAGTGCTAATGACTCAAATATGCCAAACAGATTACAGTATTTTAAAGGACAATCAAGACCATAAAATTTGACCTGGATTGAAATGTTCATAAAGCTATTCACAATAGCCAATTGATTACTACAATGTGTTTGGGTTGTTTTTATTATAAAGAGACAAGTGAAGCTATGCCAAACCATTCGTGGAGAAGAGGAAACTATGCCACTACTGGTTCCAGCTCTGCAATAAGAATAACATGAAAGAAAAAATACAAGAAAAATACTGTAAAGGCAAAAAAATGGTCCCTTCATAACCAAAAGGCCCAAAAACGAAATTGACATTTCCCTTCTCCGAGCTTCTATTCTCTTCTTGAACAGAACTATTAAGGGAACTTCATAAACTATTTTCTGAGTGTTTTATAGGGCTGGTTATTACAGCACCACTCAACTGCTTGCACACAAAAATACAAGCTGAACAGGCACAGCAAATCTGTAACATTTTTGTCCTTGCACAAGAAACATGCAGGCAAAAAGCAGATCCCACTGTGGCCCTGTCTGCTCAGACATGCATTGAATGCACTGTGTTTTACTGCACAATTAATACAGAGGTGAATTTTTTCTTTAATGGCAAGTTCTTTACTCAAGTAACCAGTGTACTGGTTAGCTGCAACCATAATCCACAGAGAGGAGGTGTTCATCATCTGCCAAATCACTCACAGCACACAGAGCACTCAGCTGTGCTACTAAGGATGCCTTGGAGCCCCATTCCCACCACCTCGAACCTCAAAGTCCACCTCAAAGTCCACAGCTTACTCAGCTGTCTAGTGCAGCCTCCTCAGTTCTTCATACTCCTTCAGACTTCACTTTTGCCTGCTGTACTGTTCTTCAATTCAAAATTCATCAGGATGTATGTTTGTATACTGCCCAGCACACCACGCTCCATTTTTCCACATTGCAATAGCACAAACAGTGCAACACATCAACACTGATTTTATTTAAAGACTTCACTTTTTTGTTGAAAACTACTGCAGTGCTTCAAAAAAAGTTTCCTATTTATTCTAAAAAATAAAACTCAGTTTATTTAGCCATCCTTTTCTAAGGATTTCTGGATTTGTGTGTATTTAAGACTGAAGAATCCTTGAAACATTTTGTGCTGTGGGAACTATCCGTATGGAGAATGACATACTATAACAACATCTCTGTGGCACGCCAGCACACCATATTTCTTGAAATACTCACTTCTTGGAACTGATTAGGCTCATGTGTCAGGCAATAGATCAGATGGCATCTATGGTTTTTCCTCCGTGGTTCCTGTATTCACTGAACACTTGGAGCAAAGACCTTTCTGGGCCACCTTCCCTGCCTTCCCACTTCCAAATGCTTTAGATGTTTCTACCCAGGTATTTCTATAACGTTTGTCCCTTACAGTACACCTTAACATTTATCAGGTGCTTGAACTCCCAGGGGCAAAGAACAGCTGTGCTGCCTAGAAAGACCCATGGCATTACACATCTGGCAAGATCTCCCTTTGGTCACCACCCTTTGGTAAAGTCAGGTACAACATACTGAGCAAGACAGAGAATGTTCACTTCCCACACTGATGTCTTTGAAGGTTTGGTGAAAGGAAAATCTTCTCATTGGGAGCCTTTTAATTACAGTGCAGCCCCTTCAGCAGTTTTCTATTTAAAAACAGCCATGCAAAGTGTGCAGCAATATCACCTGAGAGGACCAGGAACGACAACAGCAACAAGTTCATTACCTACCTGTAGGTGAGCACAGAGAGCAAAAGCAAGCCAAGTGATCTCCCAGGAGAGCCCAGTGGCTTTGGGGCTGGCCATCCTTATGCCTTGGGGCTCTGCTGAGAGAAATTGTTTCAAGTTACAAACAAAATCAAGTGGGCTCCGCCAGAATTTCAATGACTAAAGCAAACTGGGCCGGCTGCTGGAAGCAGTGCAATGCAAACACTGGAGAGCTGTGCTGGCCAGAGCAGCAGGCGTGCAGCGCATGCCATGAGCACAGCCTGCAGGGTGAGGCAGCTCCAATTAGGGAACAGAAAAGGACCAAAACGAGAGGTTTGGGGAAGCTGGCAATAGGGGACAAGCTTGATTATCTCCTGAATGTAGGAGAATTTATCAAATTGGGAATCCCTCCATCTTGATCTCTAGAATGTAAAATCCAAGGAGCATAGAATTTCTGATGTACTTTCCAGCACTTTCACCCACTCAAAGATGAGAGCCCAGCCCTGGGATTTCAGCAGTCATTTGCACTGCCTTTGAAAACTCTGATCATAACAGCTCAGAGACTAAACAATCAGGGCTTAATCAGAGTTCAGAAAAAAAAAAAGAAAAAGACATCAATTTAGTGATCATCAAAATTACAAAGCCAACATGGACTTGCCAATTTAAAATTGCCAAAAAAACCCCATCATGTAATAATACTACTAATTCTGTTAATTCCTTGTGTCAACGCACCTTATTAGACCATACTTTACACGAGTGATCTCAAAACCCTGCAAGTTTCATGCACCCCCAACACACACACAAACAGCCCTCCCTCCCCTCAGCCACCACCCCACACGTGAGCCAAGCCCCACAGTATATGCAAAATACTCCTTCAAATAAAGTACTCCTTTCTAAAAAATCAGGCATCCCAAAGGAAAAGCATCTATCCAAACAGTTCTTGCACCTGTCAACTGAACATAATTAAGATTCCTTACAGAAAGAAGCATTTTATTCTCTCCCTCCAAAAACATCCTGGAGTTCCCCTCCCTCCCAAAATCTTTAGCGCTCCTGGATGCTTTTGTCATTCAAAAGTATCAACTCTGCAATAAAAGAAGACTTCTTATTTCCCCCCCCCCCCCTTGTCCAGGCATTGCCGAGAAACCCAAGTGGCCAAACACACCAGGCTCCGGTATTTCCCAGGTGCGGGTGCCTGGCCTGAGTACCGGACAAGCACCAGCGCCCCGTGCCCCGCCGGAGCCTCCCCTAGAGCGACCCTCACCCAGCACCGCTGCCGCCCCCCGCTCCGCCCTCTCCGGGCAGAGGGCCGGGGGCTGCCCTGCCCTGCCCTGCCCCGGGGCTGCCGCCGAGCTCACCCACCTGGAGCGGCGCGGCGGGGAGCGCGCAGCGGGGCCGGGAGGGCGGCGGGGAGCGGGCCGGGCACCGCCGGCGCACGGGAGAGCCTCGTCTGTCACGGCACCGGGGATGCAGCATCCTGCCCCGCGAGCGGCGGCCCCTCCCTCACGCCAGGCTCCAGCCCACCGCCGCGCCTCAGCCAAGGTCCTACAGGCTGCTGGCAGCGGGCCGCCCCCGCCCGCCCGCCCGCCGCAGCCCGGCCCCGGCCGG
>NW_024581133.1:3434561-3646649 GCF_017639235.1 Corvus kubaryi | reverse complement strand
CGGGCGCCTCCACCTGCGGCGCGGGGCCACGGCCCGGCCCGGCCCCGCCGCTCGCGCGGCACCCCCCGCGCAGCCTCTGCCTCCCCGGCCAGCAAGAGCGGGCGGGCGGCCAAGCGGGCCCGTCCCCCCCACCCCCGGCTGCGGAGGCACTGGCGACGCTCCGATGTCGGGGGCCGGGACCCCGGCAGCCCCGGACCGAGTGGTTCGTCTTTCCCCGAGGGGCAAAAGCTACCGTGAAGTCAGCCCCTGCTTCTGATGCGAAGCGGCTTCCAAAACCACAACCATCCTCTGTCTCATCTGCAAGTAACTCTCACAATACAGCTGCAAATCTGCTCGCACCGAGGAGGTCTTCAGTCATGCTGCCCTCTACAATATTTTTAGGTTTCCTACTGTAAATCTGACGAGTATGTCTCGTACGATAGCTTTGCTCTCGTTCTCCCTCTGAGCTTCGAGCTGCTAAACAGGACCGCCAAAATCCTCTACCTTTGCACCACGGCTTCCACTGATGTTCCAAACTTTCGTCGAGTCCGCTAAGAGCAGCACGTAGAGAAAGGGCTCTGATCCCTGCCACTGAAGTTAAAAATATGCTCCAGCGAACTAAACATAACCGATGAAGAGTTTGTTCAAATATGTTGCACTGGAAACTTTTCCAATCTGTTTAGGTTTCTCACCAGCACTGGAAGGCGCCTCCTCTATCGTTAGGAACAGAGTGCCCTCTGCTGAAACCAGCCTGCAGAGCCCGGCACCGGCAGCCCCGAGAGAGCCGCACGCCCGGCCGGGAGCAGCGCTGAGGTTGGCTGCGACCTCGCAGAGACACCTGCGCTGCCCGGGCTGCCTCCTCCGTGCCTCTGGAACTCACGGGCTGCTCTGTCTCAGGTGCGCCCTGACACCTGAGGCAAGCTGCTCCTCCCAGTGTGTACATTATGAGAATAGGCTGTGTAACAGGCAAGAGCGCTGCTAAGGACCCGATCCTCTGTTTTTCTAATCCCTCTCAGCTGAAAGTGTATCCACTTTCTGTAAAGCTTGGCTTCCCATCCATTTCAGTTGCCACAGTTACTTAAACAGTCCTTTCACTGTGCCATCAGTTATAACCCTGTAATTGTTATCTTCCAAAATGGCATACCCATGCAGATAGCATATACTTCAGACTTGATCACAGGTGATTTTAAAGCTAGAATTTAGTCATTAGATCATCTAATGTAGAAAATACATTTTCCTTTCCCAAAACCATGGTGATGAAGCTGACCCTCAAAACCTGCCATCTTAGGAATGTACACAGCTGGCACCATCCTTACTCAGAATATTTCTTCTCTTAAAATTAATATATGCAAGTGCTAGAAACGTGTGTTCATCTGCAATAAATTTGAGTGTAGAAAAATTGTGTACTAGAAAGCAGCCTAGCTGACATCCAATTCAGCAACTCAAGCGAGGCTGCTGTTTACACACACACACACACACACACTTAATTCCTCATGTGAACCTGGTCCCGGGTTAGAGATTCTATGTCTGAATTTTTACAGCACATAAGAAAATGGAGATAAGCAGCCACAAGCATTAGCCCCCAGGGAGATTTCAGAAAGCAGCATTACAGTAAACAACACAAGTACCTTGTGGTACCTACCTCGGAAAGTAGAGATCAGGAAGGTCTTACCCCAGCTGCTGAACTTACTTGAGTGTTGTTAATACCATTCTCTCCCACAATCCATGGTCTGTTTTTGTTACACTGAAATCATCCTTTTCGCAAGGGAGATGAGCTCCCAGAAAATAACAGTATTTGGAGCACAAAAACAGCTTTAGCCTACTACCAGAAATTACACAGGGTTTTGGACAGCACTTTCCTATGTGAAAACAGGGCATTTTCCTGTGTGAATCTCATTCTCATTGAATGCTGATTTGTGTTCTCCTTTATCTAATTTAATTTCTTCACCTCAGCCTCACGTTATGCTCCTGCCACTTCACTCTTTTCTCTCTAGACTTCCAGTGAATCTAGAAGCTTTGAAATATTGACTCCTGTTGGAAGTCTCCATAACCCCTTCTGCTGAGCCAAGAAAAAACTGAATGACACTCAGGTGTCCAAGCAAGATGTGATTGAAAACAAGCACTTCAAAATTCACAGCACCTGCAGCTCCACAGCAGACTCCTTAGCACACACCCTAAAGTTAAAAGGGCCACAAACTTAGAGGTTCTGTTTGCTTAATTTTCATACCTGGAGAAGTTTGTCAGCAGTTCTGCAAAAAATAACTGACCATTCAAGTTTAAAATAAAACATCATTTTCTAAAGAAATACTTGACTTCCTTTTTGCTTACTCCATCTTGTCCATGTGGATTATAAACTCTTCAAGGCAGAATTTCTGTTCTTTGCCTATTACGTTATGTTTGCACATCCCTGGTCCAGTGTCAAGTGCTTTAAATATTACCTTAGTAGCAGTTTTTACCACACAGTCTTTTAATTCCCACTCATGCCACATTAGCCCAGCAGAGTCAGTATACAACTTTTGAATAACAAACTATAGCAAAACTTTTAACACTCAGTTCAGATGTATTTGTCTCTTGCTTTTAGCAAGGTGTTTTTATTCCACACGTGCTTTGTTTTTGCTGGTCTCTAAAATATGCATAACTTAAATTACATTTAAAATGACAACTCTAAAGCCCTTACTGTTCATAAAATTGTGAAATACGGACGTTTGCACTCATAATTTCATTGAGCACATAATGGCAATGGCATCTATCTGTACAGCTGGCACAGGCTCTCATGAGGAAGAAGATTGGAAATATGATGGTCTTATCCTTTGCTTTACACAGACTTAAGTGAAAACCATGTGTCATCACTATCAAACATAACCATGAAATATTTTGTAATTTCTTGATTTATGTCCAATTGTAACAGAAAATTTCAACTTGCACTCAACAGCACAGGCAGAAGTGCCAGAGAAAAAAGATTCTGCAAGATATAGCTGCCAAAGGGCCAAACTGAAAAAAAATTAAATCTCTGGTCTGGCAAAAAAACCCCTCTGTTAAATCACATGATAACCACCAAATTTCACTCCTTGAATATTAATAGAAAACATTCATATTTAAAAGAGAAACCCCATACTTCTCTATTTAGCTTTGTCCTGAAATGCAGGTAGACATACCACTTCAACAGATTCCACTTTATATATATTATTTCCCTGAAACAAGTTCAGCTAAGGAAATCAGATGATCACAAAGGCCATTCTTTCATCGCAACAAAAGTCTTTACTACTCAAGAGAAAATATGTTTGGCTAAACTACAAACTTAACATCCACTGAAACGGTGCAGAACAACTTTAAGCTCATAAATCAGCATTCTGACTAATGTATAGCAAAATTGGAAGTCTCCTGCAGAGGCCCCACACAGAAACTGCGTTTTGGTTCAACATCTCAAAGTTATCAGTAATAGAGCTGCTCCCAATTGATTAATGAAAGCAAAATGTTAAATTTCCTCTAACTAGAGTAACTAAGAACCCTGGCACAGTCTGATCAGTTCTTTGGCCCTGCATTGTATGTGCACAGGGTCCTTGTTTACCCTGAAATAACAAACCCTCCAGGGCAAAGAGCAATCACACACTGTCGCCCTTCACAGGTATGTTATACCCTATAAAGAGTAAAGCCTCTATCAGTATAAAGTTCAGCCCCAGCACCCTGTCTTTCGTTTCTTGGTGTTATGGAACCCATTGCATTCCATGTAGATCCTTGCCCTGGGCTTTGGAACCAGCTCCATCAATATAGTAAGTAGAAAAAAATTCTTGAGGCTTACAGAAAGAAAAACTACTTATGTATAGACCTAAACACTACAGAAGAAAACTACTGTCTTCCTCTCAGTTTGTGTTCAAATGACTCCAGAATTAACCAAAAACAATATATTCAAATGGTCACTATTTCAAGTATTTGAATAAATATTTGTCCTTTCTTGTCTGTCATATTCCTTTGGTGCTTAAGCAAAACAACTTGTGGCTCATTTGCATATTTATGATCCTATACAGTAGGAGCAAAACAAACATACCTTCAAATGGCACAAACTTACTCTTTGTTCTAGTTCACAGCCTTAACTGAAATGTTAGAGTCAACATTTTGAGATAAACTTACAACACACTTACATGATCATTTTGTGGGTTTCCAAAAGATACTCTCAAAAAGATTTAGGTGATTATGTTGGGCATAATTAGAAATTATGGATTTGTATAGATAAAGGTTGAATGCAGATAAAGCAAAATGAAAAATTCATTGCAGAGGTAAAATAGTTTCAGTTTATCTACACGTAGCTATGTGTTAACAGATATTCTTTCTAGCTTGCAAAACAACATAACCCCACTGAGACTATGGATATGGCATATTGGATTCTTGAACTCATCTGCCATTTTCTTCTCATGCAACAGTGACAATGACCTGTTGTCCTCATTCTGGGATGGCACTCACTTCTGTGATTGTTAAAAATAAAATGTTATTGAGTGCTATGTGAAAGAGGCAACATTTGGTGAATTAACAGGGGCTCTGAGGAAATCAATTCTATTGCAAGTCATGAGCAACAAAGGTCAGCAGGACCTGCCCTCTCTGTAATGGCTCACTGGGGAAGAGCAAGAGCAAAGTAGGTGGACTGTGTGTGACAAGATGAGTCACTACATGTGACATGTCACTACATGAACATCCACCAAGATGGAAATGGAAGAGAACATAAGCAGCAAACAGGGAGAAGGAATCAAAATTTAAGAAGTTGGAAGAAATGCATGCTACATCATTGGGATGAATACTAGTGACACACACAGTGAGGTTATGAAGAGAGGATGAATGCACACTCCACCATGCACCTTCACACTGCGAGCCAGGTGCTGGGCACAGCAATACCAATATGCATAGCAACAGCTGCTGTGTTTGTAGCTGAGAGCAGAATTTGGGCACTGGCAGCTGGAAACCAGGACAGCCTAAGCCAGAGACTTGCCCAGTGTCACCTACAAAATACTATTATCTGGTGTATTTTCTACATTTCATATTCTACTAAACAAAATCTGTTATTTACGTTTGCATCTCGTAAGGCCACAAATAGATTAATTTTTTCCTCTGTTACCAACTTATAGAAGGAACTGTCTGCTGTTCCAAAGCAGACAAAAGCCACTATAAGCCAACTGACTTGTACTGCTTAATTTAACCAGGCAAATAGAGGCATAGGCTGCAGTACTGCAGAGGAGGGTCATTTGTGCAGTGACATGTTCTGCAAAGGCCTTTCCCATCTCTGTGTACTACCACCAATGACACAGAAACTGCCCTTTAACCTTTCTGGTGGGTGAACTCTAATTTTCTCATGGAGAAGTACCTAGTCTGGTACTGTGGCAACCATTATCAGGCCAACAGAACTCAATTTGTCCTCCTTAGCTCTGGTTATGTGTGAGTCACTACCAGCTATCTGTAAAGAGGCTGCTTAGGAAGGTGTTTATTGATACATTCCAATGCCTCAGAGTAATATAGTTTGAAACAATATTACTGCTATGTATAGTGACTCCTCAAAGTGTTATACTGCCCAGTGATGCCTTAATTTACTTCCAATGGGTATTTAGAAAGAGACCCTCAGGATTTACGCAGCAGATTAACATTCAGCAAAAAACACTAAATTGCTACAAAACTTTCTGTTGTTTATGCTGATTCTGCATCTATGCCTATGTTTGTCAGCAAAAAAAATGTCACAATAGCCAAGCCTGACTGCTTACTATATACAGACTCAACTGCATTTAACCCTTGAAAAGTAAACGTGAATTCAAGCATTTTGTATTGGGTCACCAAAAAAAAAAAAAAAAAAAGTCTAGAAATTTCACTCACCTAAGTATTTAGCAGTCATTGCTCTAACAAACTGTCATCCAAGGAGTGGTGAAGTCCAGCTGTTTCCCAATGGACAGAAAGCCCAGTTAGGTAGGCAGGAGGGAGGAGACGCAAGCTGTGGCCCTGTCCCACTGCTCCTAGGTAAGACACACAGGGGGCTGTTGGGGACAGCCAGGGGTGCAAAGAGCCCTGGCAAAGGTACAGTAACCAGGCTGGTCTAAAGCAAGCCAAAAAATCAGTTCATGAGCCACCAGAGCCCACAGCTCAGCAAACCACAAAGGAGGTTAAAGGAGGGGAATTGGGGCCCAGGGCAGAGCTTAAATGGAGCTCCAGCAGCCCTTGGGAAGCAGCGTGGGCAGAAGCCTCAGCTGAGGCTGGTCAAGGTCGTGAAGGCTGTTGGTGCACTGGGAGCCCTGATAACATTTTGGGACCAATAGGGACACATTGCTTACACCTGGCTGCAATTAGTTAGAAGATACCTATGGAAAAGGATAACGAAATTTTACCTGACTTTTTCCTGCTTTTTATTGTATTTACTTCATTGCTGTATTCTTTTTTTCACCTAATTTCACCAACTCAGGATCAAGGGCTCATTAAGATACTTGAAAAAATCCAGGTTTTTTTATGCCAACTTTGTGGCATCTGCTAATAGCTTCTAAATCTCCCATATCTATATTTTACTGTAAAAGGACTATTTGTAGAATAGTTTTTACTGTGATTTAGTCTGGGATATGTACTTTTTCCCACATTTTTTTCCTCCCTATCTCTTAATCCTGGAATATTCTTAGTATCTTTAAACTTGAAACAGTAGGAAAGGATGGCACAAGCTTATCTCTGCAGGAATTCCTCAGCTATATTTATGGTCTAAGCAGTACAGACTATCAAAGAAGAAGTCAGAAAAAAAGGTCACAAAGAAAAGAATCAGCAACAGACTTCCATTATGCTTTTCTTAAGTTGCCTCCTTCTGTTCTCGCACAGGGAGAGTAGGTAAAGAACACAAAAGATAAAACTAGCTCAGACTATTTTTGGACTATTTCTTTCAGCTGTTTTTGTTTGCATTATTACAAAGCCTTGGCAGGCTAGAAAAATATTCTTAGAATAGCAGATTTCTTGCTTTGTTCTGCATCTGTTCCAAAACCATACAACGTATTTGAACAGCTGGCCAGTAACATGCAATGATCAAGCATGGCAGTGGCATAGGATCACAGTGTTCTTTGTAGAGGACTGAGGTATCAAAGCTGAAAGAAGCCCTCAGATGTACACATCTTGGTCTTAGAGGTACATGTTCAGATTTAAACTGTACTTTTTATTTTTCTTGAATTGAGATTTCTATTGGCAATGAAGGACAAACAAGTACTCATTATATCAAAATAAAACACTGGAACAGCTCTGCAGGAAAGAATTTCCTGGTGGTGTTGCTCGGACAAGAACCAGAGGAGCTCAGTCTGGCTCTGTGTCACTCCTATGCTGCACATAGCTTTAGAATCTTGAAATTATATCCTGGGTTTTTATACAAATGTGTAAAGATGGTCAGAAAAAAAAATCTTTGATGTGGATCCATACATTCTTCTATATCCTTCTCTATTCTGTAACTTTGTATCCAGAGGTATAAATGACTTAATTCTAAACTCCCCAGCTAAACTCTTGGGGCCAGCTATGTTGTTCTCCTAGGTTACCTGCCTGTCCACCTATATAAAGAAGCTTGAATTTATGACTACAATCTTCATAAAAATCTGTATTTACATTTAAAGAACTCTAAGATGATGCCAAGATTATTTTTCTGTGTATAATAATAAGCTAAGATCTTAATTGATGTTTCCTGTAACTGCTACAACAAACAGCGTAATTAACAGTCACAGTAATGTTCAGAGATTTTTATGCTCACGCTGAATGAGTTTCCTACAGCATCTGCTCTCAAAAATGTAAGTAAAAAGAATAAATTAATTAGCTGCTGGAGAAAACTGACAACTATCACCATTCACATCACTACTAAAGAAGTGCTGAAGCAACCTTTTTACTAAACACTGATTTTTATTAGATATAATTAGTGTAAGGCTTTACAGACTGCTTCAAACATTTGTCTTCATGCAGTTTCTCTTTCCACCTCTGTTCGTCCTTTTGCTCACACAACATCAGCTTTTAACCAGAACACTATATAAGTGGGATGGCTGACAGGAAAGCTTAAAAGGCCCACAAAGAGCACAACAAAAAGGGCTATTTTCATCAGCTGAACAATTTGCAAAAAAAAATCCCAAACACAACAGGCAGAGCACTGACGCAGCAGCACGCTGGAGTGTGAGCATCACTGCAGCTGCCATGCATTTTCCTTAAACTGGGATTTTGGTTTCGCCCCGGCCCCTTGCACCGGTCTGTGAGAACGCAGGGCTGCGGTAGGCTTTTCCTTCCCCGCCCTCTCCGGGCAGCACCATTGGACTGATAAGATGTAGCAAGGCACATGCGAAAGACAAAGCAGAAAAAAAACAAATTTAAAAAAAAAAAAAAAAAAAAAAAAGTGTTTTCTACAGGGCTCGGCCGGGCCTGGGCGGCTGCGGGGCACAGCCCGAGCCCTTTAAGCTGCCCACTCTCGCCGCGGGCCGGTGGCAGCTGGCGGCTATTTATACCGGGGTGGCGGCGGGCGCTGGGTGTCCTGCGCGGGGCGGTCCCGGCGGCGGCGGCGGGGCCCGAGCGGAGGCTGCCATGGCCACGGCGCTGCCCCCCACGCCGGCCAGCGGGAGCCGCTCCGCCAGCCGCGCCGCCGAGTCCCCGCTGAGCCCGGCGCGGCTCAGCCGGCTGCAGGAGAAGGAGGAGCTGCGGCAGCTCAATGACCGCCTGGCCGCCTACATCGAGCGGGTGCGGGCGCTGGAGGCCGACAAGTCGGTGCTGCAGCAGCGGCTGAACGAGCAGCAGGCGGGCAGCGACCGGGAGCTGGGCTGCCTGCGGCTCCGCTACGAGGCGGAGCTGGCCGACGCCCGCCGGGCGCTGGACGACATCGCCATCGAGCGAGCCACGCTGCAGGTGGAGCTGGGCAAGATCGGCGAGGAGCACCGGCAGCTGCACGTCAGGTCGGTGCCCCGGCCCCGAGCAGGCCTCCCTGCCCGGGGACGCCCCGGGGAGCCGCCTCTTTTGGGGTGTCTGCAGGGTGAGGGGAAGGGGATGCTTCTGGCAGGAGCCCGTGGGTTGTGGGAGGAGTGCGCGGTGATGTTGCGTGTCTGGGTCGTGCAGGCGTGATAACCCCGAAGGTGTTGCCCTCTGGGGTTGGAGCGTCTTGGGTTAGGAGACGTCCGGCTGCCTGTTCTGAAGGTGTGCTGGGGGCACGCTGCCGAGTACCTCCGATGCTATGGGGTCACATCAGCACCTGCCTGAGATGGGCATGGGGCTCCTGCAGAATGTGGGGTGCTGGGTGTCCTTCTGGGCTATGAATTCATAGCGGCATGGGTTTGGCACCACACCCGTGTTTACAAACACTCAAGATGCTGGAAAGGTTCTAGAAAGTTATGGAGCAGTGGAAGGAGTGTTTGTATGGAGTCAGCATGCATCTTTTTTGGGCTGTTTAGCTCAGACTTTGCCCAGAGGGGAATACAGAGAGAAGATAGTTCTGGGAGCAGTATGGCTTGACCTGGTCCAGGTTGGTACTGCTCAGAAGTTTTCCTAGTTGCTTTTAAGTCTCAGATGAGCTGCCTGCTGTTCTAGCTTGACTTTCTTGTAAGATGTGTATCCTGAGCCTGGAATCGTTATTTGTCTAGGCTTGCCAAGCCTGGAACAAAGGCAATGTAAGTGCTATCCCATTGTCTTGAAGGAGGAAGAGGTGTGTGAACAAGTGTCCAATCCCAACAAGCTTCCTTTATAGAAATACACAGCCTGCTAGCACTGCTAGTTACTGTAATGCCCCATTGTACCCCTAGATCAGTTATGGACTTGTAATAATTTGGATGTCCACAGGCCCCTTACGTCTTGTTATAAACCTGTGTCAGAGCAAATTTAGCCACCAGCTTCTTTTAATGCCTGGAGGTAGTATTGCCCCTTCACAGACTCAGTAGGACTCAAGTAGCTGTTCTAGTTAGGAATAACACATTTTTACCGTAAGCTTCTGTTTTCAGCTGCATAGTTGTTGGGCAGTCTCAGTCATGCTGGATTTTTGGCTCACAGACCTGTTTCGTAAATCTAACCAGCCACTTTGAGTGGACAGTGAGGAGAGGGGTAATGCCTGTTCTAAGACTTTTCTGCTGCTCTTTGTGTTTGTATAACTCTGGCTTTGTTTATAAAGCTTTAGACTTGGCAGCTATGCAATCCTCTAGACTGTTGGGTTGGGTTTTTTCCTTTACAGTAACTAGTTCTTAGAAGTGGTTAAATGTACAGCCCGTGGGAAATGATACCTGGTACCTATTGGTTTCTGAAAGGACTAGACTGAAGTCCTAATATTAATGTGTGTTGTATCTGGGCTGCCTTACTGCAAATGTCTCAGATGACTTGGAACAAACTTTGAGGCTATCGTGTCCTTATATATACACCCTTTAAATAACCTGGTGGCTGTTTAACTCTTATAGAATGAAATGTCACCAGATAATTTCCCAACAGCATTAACTCTTGGCTCTTATTAATCCCTGATTAAGAGACTCAAAGTTTTTGACAACAATAAACTGATTGCATTTGGTTTTTTCTTGCTACTGAAACTGGTGACTGGAAGTAGGCCAAAGATGTTTGGGGAGGAGGAGCTGTAGATAAGTGTATTGGTGGAATTCAGAGCCTCGGGAAGGTCAAAGCAACTGCAGTAACACAGCAGAGAAAGACAAGACCAGTTCCTTTCTGCACCAGGGAGTGTGGATGTGCATTTTGCTCCTGAACCTGCCAAACACAGTATAGCAACTGATGTTGTAAGAATGAATTCTGTACGTGCTGCTGACATCCTCTGGTCTTGACAAACTGGAGTCTGTTTCAAACATACCTGAAATCTTTTGGTAAAATTATTTAAATTCTCCAGATCAAGCATATGTGACATCCTGATTTACAAGGAATGATTGGCAGTGCCTCAAAGTTTTTGCTTGTAATTGATAGTCTGTAGGCCACTCTTAGCTCTGGAATGGTTGGTATATGGAATGTTGCAGAGTACTGTAACTGTCACTGCTTGCTGCACAGGGCTGTAAAGTGGTGTTCTGAACCCCAAACTTGGATTAAAAGGGTAGTAAATGCTCTTGTCAAAGAGAGACTTCTTAAATTGTTGTTCTTAAAGATGAAATGTCTTTCTCCAGGGCTTTTTGAAAATAGTATTTTTCGGGAAAGAATATCCAGGAAACCTGAGCCTGGCCATCAGATGCTTACATTGGAAAGTGGACTGTTAAAACAGATACTAATGGAATTTCAGTTTTGCACACACTTTGATTGCAGAATGAAATTTATATTATTGTAGGATGAAACAGTCAATATTAAGTAGTGTTATTGGCATACTTAATACTGTATCTAATACAGTAAGTGGTAGTGATAGCAGAGACTCCAAAAGGAGGGTGAATAATTAATACCTAGAGAAGAAAGATACCTGTAAATACTAAAACTACAGCATGTTATCTTGTTTTTCACTGTTAGTAGAGTTATGTTTTTCCTAGTCTGAGTAAAGAGTAAATGTCTCTGAAGATCAGGGCTAGAAAAGGCCTTGAGCAAGCACCTGATGTAGCCCCATGCCCCAAGCATGTGCTGAAACTGGCCATACCTGCATCCCTTCCAGCAGATTTTGTGTAACCCTTATTTTAAATTCCAGACGATGGAGATTCCAGAATATCCCCCCCCAGGCAGTGTGTTTCAGTGGTGAACTGTTAGTTTCCTCTCCCTAACATCTAACCCACATATTCCTCCCTGCAATTTAAGCTTGGAGCTCCCTGTCTTCTCCACAATAGACATGGAAAACAGATTCCCTAACTCTATGTAGCAGTCCTTCATGTATTTAAAAACTGTTCTGTCTCCTGTCACTTTTCTCTAGACTAAACAACCCTTAGTTTTTTCCAATCTTTCCTTGCAGCTCAAGCTTTCTAGAGCTGATCAATCCTGCAGAATTACTTTGGACTTTTGCCAGCTGGTTTCAGTTATCCACTGGAAAACTCATTGTACGAATTGACACAACTTTGCCACTTGGCAGAACAGATGTTGCCAAAATAAATTGAGAACTTCCTTTACTCTTTGTAATCTCAAATACGCGTTTTGAGCAGGGGCTCTGGACAGTGGGCAGGCAACTGCAGGGATTTTAAAAGTTAGAGCAGTCTGGGGAATTATCAGTGCGTTCTTCCCTGAGAGGAACTCGTTGTGGGCCCTTCTCGCACTCCTCCCCTGTGGTGCCAATGGCAAGTGAAGTGTGCTGGCCGTGCAGGTGGTACCTGCGCTTGCAGTACCTGGGCACTGGTCTGCAGATGGTCTCTTCTCTGCTCTAAAGCTCCCCTCGCCCTGTAACTCCGCTGCGGCGTGAGGGAGGGCAGGGAGTCACTCGCGGCGGTGGCTGAGGGGCTGCGGGAGGCAAAGCCCCAGCGGGGCCGCGGGGCAGCTCCCGGGCGGGCCGGTGGCCTCCGGGGCACAAAGCTCCCTGTGTGCTGCGGGCAGGACATCCCGGGGGAGGCGGAGCGGCACCGCCGGCGGCCTCAGCTACCCCGCCCCGTGAGGGACCAGCGCCGCCGGCCCCGGGCTGCCCTCACGGCCCGGCCTCCGCGGGGCTGTCCGTGAAGGCGGGTCCCGCTCCGGTCGCTGAGCGTGCCCAGCCCTCCCCGTGGAGCCGGAGGCCTGTGCCGTCCCTTCCCTCTCTGGCTGGGAATGCCGTGGAAAATAGCTGGCTTCCGCATGGGCTTCGCACAGAACGAGCTGGAAAATGGGTCAGGAATCTCTCTGGTGTAACAAATGATGCTTGTCGGAGGGCCCTGTCTGGTTTGTTTTGTGCTCTCACCGTGAGCCTGACTAACCTCTCCGGTGTTTAACCACGGACCCCTCTGAAGCGAAATACATTGAGAACAAACCCTCCCTCACCAGCTGCACTTAACAGCATAAAATTCTTCCTTGTAGGAATTCAAAAAAAGAAACTGATTTAAACGTGGCCCAGGCCCGTGTGAGAGACCTCGATGCCCAGCTAAACGCGAAGGAAGCTGATTTAGCAACAGCCCTGAATGAGAACCGGACTTTGGAGAATGAGCTCCGTGAATTAAAGGATCAAGTACTCAGTGTAAGGCTTGATACTGGAATCTAAACTTTGCTTTCACCCCTGCAGTTTTTGCTTGTTTTTAGTTATTGATATTTAAAAGCAGAGAAAGCCTGTTAACTATGACAGTGACAGGTAGACAAAAAGATTTCCACAATCTTGCTGAAAGCAAATGCTGCTAATGGTGGTTTCCTTAAAACTTCCTCTGTTGTAGGTACTTTTAATTCTATGACCATAGGATGTAATGTTTCTTGTTCTAAAGTCAAAGCAAGATGAAATGTACTGCTATAGTCCTTGTAGCATTCTCTAATACATCAGGGAAGTGCCTAGTACTGGAAGGGTATAATAGTTTGTCAACATAGACTATATTTGGAGGGGTTTATTCATTAAGTGTCAAAAAATTGTGTTAGAAGTTAAAAAGAAGTTTGGAATAATAACACTGGTAAAGGGGAGGAATATATATGGATAGTACAATTGATTCATCAGAAGTCTACTTTGAGGAGTCAAATTCAGCTAGTGAGATTAAGGGCTGTTCTATATTTGCCTTGTGGGAAATCTGGTCGACATAACAATTAAACAGGATTCTCTCTGTTGCTGATATTCTGGATCCCACTGAAAGAAGAACTTACACAGAGCAACCCACTTCACACACCCAGCATGTTTTGATTGCTGTGGGAATGAAGTTGAATGGCCTGTAACAAATTGGCTGCCTTAATTTGAAAAAATACCTCTTAATTCTGATAACCCTGTTGTCTTTCTTTTCTAGCTGAATCTGTCACTGGAGGATACTAAAAAGCATCTCCACAGTGAGATGTTGAGGAGGGTGGACCTAGAAAACCATATGAAAACTTTGCAGGAAGAAATGACGTTCCAGAAGCGCCTTCATGAAGATGTATGTTTTAGCTTATTAACAAGGCATCTTTTTAGGTGTCCATGATCCCTGGATGCACTTAAAGCCCATCTTAACATTGCTTTTATCTCTTAAAAGGTAACTAGCAACCTATGGCAGCCCATCAGCTCATAAAATCCACCTAGCTAGGAAGGCTCAGGAAAGTACACAACCTCATGTTAACTGGGATAGTAGCAATAGGTATCTGGAATATGAGAATTTTCAACTGAAATCCCAATATATCACTTTGTGTAAGTGCAAGTGCATATATTAGTTACTGTTAAATTATTCCAGGCGTTTACCTGAAGTCTAAAGTAATTGTAGAAGTTAAATCTCCTCTAAGCAACTTGTGTTCCCAACTTTGTGAGAGAGGGCAGTACATACAACTAAATGAATGGCTTACATATGAATGTAGACCAGCTTCCTTCTCACTGGTAGGAATCTCAAAGTGTGGTTTAAGTGACAGAGAATTCTAATTTCTCTAACTTTTTGAATAAAACAAGAATAGGTGAAGTAACAGTGCTTAAAGAAACTGAAGTGTATGTGCATGTGTTCTAAGTTAAAAAAACAAACAGAATCTACCTAGTTCAAAGAATTAGTCTTACAAATCAAATATTTACTACATTTATTAGTTTAAGCAATGTTGGCAGTGAGGTGGAAAAACAATAGCGAGGCAGCAAGGTGGATGTGCCAGACTTAATGGATGAGTAAGATATGCATAAATATGAATTACTGGGTACTCAATGATAAATCTGCTTCAATAGGACTTGTGAACCTGGTACACTAAATCCGGTTTCAAACTGTATTGCTTGTTTATTCTCTGAGAAATTTCTTCTCCTAGGAGCTCAAGGAGACCAAAAGAGCCCATGAGAGCAGGATAGCAGAAGTAGAATCTGGCCGTCAAAGAGAATTTGAGAGTAAGCTCTCAGATGCTCTGCAGGGGCTCAGAAAACAACATGAAGAACAAATTCAAGGTTACAAAGAGGAGATGGAGAGAACATTCAGTGCAAAGGTGAGTTTGTAAAAGGTGACAGTAAAACAAAGCTGAAGTTCTCTGCACCTTGACATAATTAAGGTCACACTGGCACAGACAGCTGACTGATGGAGCCCCTGCATTCTCTGCAGAGCTTCTTGGCATAAGTTGTCATGGAATTTCAAAGCAGTGTCAAATTTGACAGAGGATTTCTGCAAACATTTGATCCCTAACAAAACTGGTTCAAGCATAAATACAGGGAGTGATTAGGAAAAGTTGATCATATTTCAGACTTCTGACAGATTCAGGACCAAGGCATGTTGTTTGTATTAAGCAATTTCAGTCTTGAATAAAACCTAACTTTTCCTACACACCTACATACCAACTCAGGGAATTCCTTTGGATGCTTGTGTTTCTGTTTCCACTGAAAAGTCGATAAGTGCCTCTTGTAGGAGCACTTTATCCTTTCTTGGGACATCTCAAGATTGAGCTATTTTTAGAGGAACTCAATGCTGCTTGTAATGATGCAGGAACTCTTTAATAATAGACCTTCTGGGGAAGAGTGATAATAGTTTGATTTGTACACCCAATATCCTGCAGCCCTATGCTTTGACAAGCAGCTTCTAAACATATTCTCCATTAGTCTTCTGGAGAATCAATTTACTTAATATCTATACAATGTCCACTAACTGAAATACCCTAATCCAGCAATTTTTCACAACCTGATTATTACTTTTTCTGACATAAATGTCAAACTTGTGTAACCCCCCCAAAAGCAATATAGAACTTCCTGACCTGAACTTTACTGGTATCTGTACACTTTAGTAAAACATAACTATTTCCAGGTGTGACAGGTGAAAATTATTTGGTTCTCCTTCCTTATTTATAATACATGGTAATATGCAACTCGTAACTAACCGTGACTTATCCACAGATGGAGAATGCCCAGCTAACTGCAGCAAGAAATACTGAGTTTGCCAATGCTGCTCGGGAGGAACTGATGGAAACACAGAAGAGAGTTGATACTCTGGTATCTCAAGTTAATCAATATCAAACCCAGGTGCTGTCTTTATTTGTATAACCTTATAATTACTTCAGTTTACTCTCGATTCAAAACATTGGCCTCTTCTCTCTAATCTTCACTTATGATTTATTTTTTCCCCTGATCCCCATAATTTTAGAATGTTGCTTTGGAGAGCAGAATAAAGGAGCTACAGAACTTGCTGGATTACGATCGTGATCTCCATCGAAGGCGCATGGCTGAAAAGGAGGAAGAAATGGCACAAGCTCAGAAGCAGGCACAAGCACAGCTGGAAGAGTATGAGCATCTCTTAGATGTGAAACTGGCTCTAGATTTGGAAATAAATGCATACAGGAAGATGCTGGAAGGAGAGGAACAGAGGTAGGCTATGACGAGATCTTCATTATGAGAACTTGCTTCATCCAAGACCTCCACACTGTTTGTCCTTCAGAATGTGGAGGAGACAAGAAACAAGCACTAAGCACATCATTAGTAATTCAGTTACTGAAGTGTAATCTTCTGTAAATGGTATTTATAGCCCACATCTACCACATGTATAGTAAGATGAAGTAACTTCATAAACCCAGCTGATAAAATTCAAAGGTCCATTAAACATTCCTCAACTCTCTGAGTTTTGTGCTGCATCTCAGAGGTCTATCAAAGAACACTCAAGTTCCATGAATGAAGCTGGGAACTTGGATCAACTCCTGTCTATGCAGACATGGTATCTTGTATGTGTGGTGAGAACATGGACTCTCAATTCATGCTAAGAAGGGTCAAAAACTTAAAATAACTTTCACTGAAGACTTTGTCTGTTGATACTTTAAATGAATATTTAGTGCAGTTGTCAATCTTCTCTTATCAATACAAGCTTGCTCTGAACTTTGGGGCTGTCTTCCAAACTTAACAAGCCATTTAGCTACTCTTGCCAATAAAAGTAAAATTTTGTATTCAAGACCCTATGGAAAGCTTGTATATAGGAAGCTATTAGGCTTGGATATAGTGGGAGGGTAGTTGTGAGAAGAAAAAAAGCACATCTGATATTCAGGTGAACGTTATCTGACTCTCTTCTAGGCTAAAGCTGTCACCCAGTCCATCTTCACACAGCACAGCAACTCAAGCAGCAAGTCAGGGGCGACGGTTCCTGCACGGGAAGAAAAGGAAAATCAAAGAAACCAAAAAGAGGGAACATAGTGCTGCATTTAAGACTATTCAGCATGTTTCAGCTACTGGAAATATATCTATTGAAGAGATCGATGCAGATGGGAAATTTGTGAGGCTTAAAAACCACTCTGATGAGGTACTTTCATTTTCAAGTCTGCATTGCAATGTGTGACTGCTTGGGGATGGCTTTAGCTTAGTGACAGATCAGAGGCTGACCCTTTGGTACTGCAGGTGTTCTGCTCCCAGGGCTGTCTGGGAGGTGCTTTTGGGTGCAGGGGGTTTTCTTATGCAGAAATCTAACACCTTCAGCTGTTTGTCATCAGATTTAGGCAAGCACTATCAGAAGTACTACTGACCCTTGATGAACTAAATAGTGTGCTTCAGTAAATTAGATAAAGATGGCTTCGTCTTAGTCAAAAACACTTAAAACAGCTAAAAGGTTGAATAGAGTTGATGATATCTAATCTATGCATAGAGTTTATCTGGCCAATTAGCTAATTCTTTGACTAGTTTAGTTTGCAAATCCAGCACTATTAGAATTCATCATCAGGACTTCAAAACATGTGGCTTGTAGTTCAGTAATTTCAGCCTGAAATACACAGTGACCCATGAAGTTTTAAGGTGTTTTTTATGCATGTGTGTATATATACATATATAGAGTTAGTAGGTGGCCACGGCAAACTTCGTTTATCAGACTCTCCCTGGCAAAGAGCATCATGACCCCCCCCCTTTAATGGAAGGTAAGAATAGGTATGGCTTAACTTGACTAAGATTAATCCTAAAGCACAGGGAGAAAACATTGGGAAGTTTTAATGGAAATGTGGATGCTTCCTCAAAATTGTCAGATACTTGTATGCTACAGGAGGGGGATTAAAACTGGCCCAAGAGTCTGGAAAGAACCTTGTGTTTGAATTATATGGTGTTGGTCTCTGTAATACTCAGAGAAATCTCTTGTCCCACAGGATCAACCTCTACATGGCTGGGTGTTGAGACGACGTATTGGAAGTGTGGCAGATGTTACTTACAAGTTTCCTTCACAGTTCACTCTTCAGGCAGGCCAAGTAGTTACAGTAGGTACTGGGTTTGCAAAACTTCCTCAGATCTCTGCTCTGATGTTAGATGTCAGTAGAGATTCCTGTAATATGGAAAATATCTAGACAGGTACTGCAAGTGTCTAAAGAACTAAAGTTCTTATTTTATGTGGAGATGGATATGGGAAAAATCATTGCAGCACCTTGATCTGAAATTAAATTTTCTTTAAAGCTTGAACTGAACTTGGGTCATCCCAGACAGGAGTGTGCTCTAACAGAATCATTGTATTCTAGTTTTTTCTTAGGGTTTCCCATACTCCTGTGACTTGATAAAAGTTGTGCAGAGATTGTTACTAAAATCTTTAGCCTACTCCAGGTCAGCAATGCTGAGCTCATGATTTGTAGTACTAAGCTAAATATTGGCTCTAAAATCATACTCTAAGTACATGTACATGGTGATCAAAGAGCTGAACTCTACACTTGCTGCTCCAAACTGTGGAGGAGCTTGTTCAATAGATCTGTGAGCGACCCCAGGCGAGAGGCTCTTGCCCACACAAATTGCAGCCCTGAGCATGTCTGGGACTATGGCCTGGCTCTGTGACTCAAATGTTCTGTATGGCCAAGCAGGGCTACCTCTCCATTGGGTAGAAGCTGTTAACAGCCTTTTATGCACTGTTTTACAGTCTTCAGCTAGAAAATCTTTACCTCCATTCTTGGTAGTCCTGAAAAGAACTAATTTGCCAGGGATTATAGTGGCTCTGTTTCTCCTACTGGGTGTCTTTGGCATTAAAATACTTAATAATTATATTATTATATATAAAATATATATGAGTGAATTGTAATCTAACCACAGAAAAAGATTCTTCAGAAGCTCATGCTAACTCTGTTGCAGATCTGGGGTGCAGCTGCTGGTGTAAGCCCAGGTCCTAGTGATCTGGTCTGGAAGTCTCAGAAGTCTTGGGGAGCTGGGGATAATATTGGTGTTACACTCATTACAGATGATGGGGAGGTAAGTGAAATAATAAAACACTTCTACTGTCCTAATGCTAAACTTGTTTGTGCTTAATTCCTGAGGGGTCTTGGTGGCAATTCAATTGTATTCTAGGAACTCGCAGAGAGGAAGATAATGCTTGTACCCAGAGGAGAAGAAAGTGAGCAAGATGATGATTATGAAGAAATAACTGGAAGTGAAGTGGCATTTGCACCTCAGGTAAGCTGCCTGAAGTTTAAATACATACTATCAGCAGAGTCATTCAATGGCCATTTCTTTTCCTTACTAAATGAAAATACTTCTTCAAGTACTATTCATATCCCGCAACTCTTAATGTTTTTCTTGATGTCAGACCAAAAGAAGAAGAAAAAAGAAATGTTGTTTGGTTTCATGATAGTGGTTCCTGTGAGCATCCTTAAGCAGGTGAGATGGTGAGATCCATGCTTGTCACCTCATAGAAAACTTGCTTCATCAGTAGTGCTGCAGTCTCTTGTCCCACGTAGGATGTAGCTTGCATGGCTTCGCATCAGAAATGCAACTGAAGTTTTGCTTATTCTCTGGTTGAGTACAATCAAACAGCAGCATTAATTATTTGATATCTTATTACTGACACACTGAAAATTACAGCCTTTAATGTCCGTTTCACCTAAATACCTGATTATGAATTAACTTAAAAGCTGTTATCCTGAGAACAGAACACTGTGCAAACACTACCTACTTCTGTGGGATGAAGTGACTTACTTGACACTCCGGTGTCCCTGGCTTGCTTTTAAGATTACTTCAGTGTGAACTTAAGGTCAATAGACTTCAAACTTTTGGCTACAAACTTGCATCCTGTGCAAGACTCTCCAGCCCCTTCAAATGGCTTTTGACTGACCACAATATAACTCCGAACTGATGCATTTTGGATGCTCCTACTGTACTTTGATATACTATTAGCTAGCTTTAATTGCTGAAGTAGTCTAAACCAACTAATATGAGGTTTTAAGTTGGTCATAACCGAAGAGTTATAGACTGTTCTTGACTCAAGTTTGTTTGTATCTTGACCTGAAAGAGTACTATGGTACAAGGTCCAAAGCCTGAGAGCAAGGGGATGCTTAGCTAAAAACTCTCTCCTTCCTGCTGACATGTTAAGCTACCACAGCTCTTCCTAAAACTGATCCTACACAGTTACAAGGAGGAGTTGCATCTTACTGCACTAGGTCAAAGCTCCCACTACCCTTTCCTAGATATTTTCATAATGTATCTGTCTAAAAACTAACTTAAAAGTAACTTAGTATTGTCTTTCTGGGAAAAAAAAGTACCTAAACTGCCTGCTGTTTTTTTATTTTACTTTTTGGTCCTTTCAAACAGAAAATCTGGGTAAATATCTGTTACTATAATACCATGTGGCTTAAAGGATGTTTATCAGTCTTCTGACTTGCATGCACATTCTTGTAATATTTTCAGTCTCACTGAAGGATGGTGAGACCCTGTTAAAGAAGCTACAGAGGAGGTCTATAATGCTGTTCTGCCCTTTGGGCTCTCAGTGACACAAGCTTCTTTTCATATTCAGTGTAGGGCCTCTCCTCAAGGGTGGCTTCTTTCTATTTTAAAAGGCATTTTTTTGAGTTCACTAATATGACTTGTTTGGTAATCAATGATGGAAAGCAAAAGTAACTTTTTTCCTTACACTTCTAATCTGTTTTATCAGCAACTTTACAATACAGTTGTGTGCCATTTATGGTAAGAATCAATTCTAATACTTCCAATCAAATTTTAATGCCATTCCTGTTTGCTGAATTCCTATCAAACTTTGGACATTAGTAGCTATATGCTTCTGCTGCATTGGTAGTACTGAAATGGCTGCTTAGTAAACAAAAGTTAACTTTGTTGCATGCAGTAAAATAATGGAAAGAAGGCATGCTGGGCTTTAAAGGAAGGCAGGGTTTCCAGGCTTTTTTGCTTCTGCTTTTACCATCCTAATGAGGGCAGCATGTATCTGCATGCCACTTAGGTTCTGATGCTTAGGAACCAAGGTAGTCATGGGTAGTTTGATGGCCTTTCATTAAGGAAGGCACAGGCTCATGTATTGCATGGACTTAAAGACTTGTGTAGTACAGTTCATGTTCTGCCTCTTGAAAATCTGCTTTGCTTTATTAATAAGTAACTAAATCTACAAAGTGCTAAAAACCCTACCTGCCTATGTGAGGATCAAGTAGGTAACCAGCAAGACATATTAAGCTTGTACACATGCTAATTAGCCTAATGTTTTCATGTTTTCTCTCTGCAGCAAAATGAAGATCCCAGCTGTTCTGTCATGTAATGTGGACAATCATCTGAAAACGCCTCTCAGTCCCAGGTGACATAGACTATGTGTGTAGATATCTTCTGTAATATCTGGAACTTGGAATTCACATATTCCATCTGATGTCTTTGTGAGAAGCATTGTCCATAACATGATGGAATTTCCTACCTTCTGATACTGGACCCTGGCCTTGGATTTACTGGTACAAAGAGCAGTAGAATACAAGCTCCATGTGAAGTTATTTTTATTTTTACTTCTACACAAGGATCTGGTTTCTGTGACCTGCTGAAACAGAGGAGGGTACAGAGTTTACAAAGCTTCTAAACATGTGCCCTAGAAGGATGTTAAATACTTGACAATGAACAGGAGGCTGCCTCAGCTTTCTCAATATTCTGACATGGTGTTCCTCCAAAGGTAACTTCTCTTTCAAGCCTGAGTGGGAAACGTGGGACTGATCACACCCTTGCACCTTGAGCAAGTCTGAAGTAAAACATTCTCCTGAAGAGTGATGAGTGTCTGAAATGTTTCCTGCTTACATCCTGGTGCAGAAATACATAAAACTGGTCTAGATCATTTCCTAGAGTGAAACACTTTAGAATTAAAAGAAAGTTGTCAAAAATATTCCTGCCTGTTATTAAATGTACTGTTTCTATAGTCTAGCAGCTGGAAATCCCCATTTCAGTATTGTATGTTCCTAGATACACTGTATCACAGCAGAGCTGTGCCAGCCTTAACTTGGTCAAATGTATCCTATAAATGTGAAAAAGCATCTCATTCTGACAGAGCAGGTACTGTGACCAGCGCTGCTGGCACTGTTTGAACAGCTTTCTAAGGAGCTAGAGAGAAAAATATGCTAAGTCAAAAATCAAAACTAGAAAGCACTAACTGTAGTGAAAAATGCATCAAAAATGGCTGCACTTGGAGCCCTCCATGCAGGCTGCAGCTGTGTGTCTGTCCAACTGGACAGCTGGGGGAAGACTGTTCATGGACCAGTGTGCAATTCCCTGTCATGCTGTAGCTCTGTGCTCCATGGAAAGCCTGTCCTGGACCCTCAGGAGGGGACAGGCAGCCTCAGGGGCACTGCAGTCACTCTGCTCCCCTGCTGCCCCTGGGGGAAAGGAAGGGCTTTGAGCCACATGAAGTAAACTTCCACCTCAGAGCAGGAGGGGAGGGCAGCAGCTGAGCCTGCAGATTTCTCTCAATGCTGGAATAGTGTTTTGACTGTCTTTTACCTTGCCAAAGTGTTCAGTTCCAAATTCAAGACCTGCTTTGTGTTAGGATGCAGGTGTTAAGGTGAGGCTTTCCTTACGGTAGTTTAACTCCTATATTATTTAAAAGTGCTTTCTAATTTTGAGACATCAGGAGTACATGCTGGTTTAAGACTTGGATTGTAGCAGATCCAAATTCTTGTTCCATCTCAAACAACAGAAATAGCTGCTGCTCTAACTTTGCTGTATTTATCTTAGTTTCTTAAACTTTTTTAACTGTTAAAGATATTTTTCATGTATATAAAAGCAGTCTTGGATTTAAATATTTGCAGATTAAATAATAAAGGTCTATCTGTTCAATGATTTCTCTTGAGTGGTTCAAAAGACTTTGCAGTAATAAAACTGGTGACTTTAGGGACTGCAGAGTGAAGAAACCTTCAGAACTGCACTGTGCTCTCCTGTTTATATTTATCACCTACTTCAACCAGAGCTGAGCTGCTATGAGCTTAAGAGGAATCTTCAGTACACAGCTTGCCCATAAAATCTCATCAATTTGTCTTGTATGGAGAGCATGTTCCTGCAGGGCTGCTCACTTTGTTTGGTCACTACTACATTACTAAGCAAAGCAGGAGATGGTAAACAGAAAAACAAAGTGATTCCATCTTCATCTTGAAGCTTTTTTGGTATATTTTTAGTTATTGCATGTTTCCATCACCACATAGTCTTCTCTTTCTCCTCCTTTCCATCCCTTTCAACTAAATATAAAAAATAGAAGTGTGTTGACTTTTCATTTATTTGTAGTAGGCACCAGTGCTGCTCACCCCTCTCTCACTGGAGTTTTATACAAACCCTATGGAACTAGGAGCTGTTTGTACTTAGTTCCAAGGAATATGTCTCTTTCCTTCTGCTAGAAAAAAATGTTAACAGACAAATGCTAAACAGTCAATAGAGAAGTAGCAAGATTATTAAAACTGCAGTGCAGAGGTGTCATAAAACTAATACTTTCTTTATTAATGCATTTTTTTAACATAGCATTGGTTTTGTCACTGAAAGCTGATCTATTCAGCAAAAGCGGACTCCAGCTCAAACAAGTGCCAGAACCATAAGTACAGATGCAGCAACCACTGTTCTTATCCCACAGAAATATTTATTCAGTTTGGTCAGTAAATTATAGGAATTTTCAATGCTGAGAACTTGTACTTAGTACAACATCATCTTAATATTGACAACAACCACTTTGCCTTTTGTCAACATACAATGCAAAAGATGTATTAACTTGTTCACAATAAATTACAGTGTGATAGATGAAAAGAGCTCAATAACATCAGTAACTTAGGAACTGGTTACAGTTAGCTTCACTAACAGTATTTTTAGAAATGGTTTTCAATAGTAAAATCATTGCAGCCAAAGATAAAAAAACCCCACATACAATAATAGCAAGGAAATGCATTTTTGGAGCAACAGTGAGCTACCAGTAAACACTTCATACAGTGATCTTCAAGGCACAAAGCAAAAAAACTGGGTATGGGTTTTTTTGCAGGTTGACAAATCAGGGAAGGTGAAATTTTTTTGAATATAAAATAAATAAATTTTAAAAAGACGCATACAAAAGTCAGTAAGTCAGTCAAATAGCAAGGCTTTCACAGAATGCCACACTGACAGAACATTTGTGAATCCATTTCAGTCATGAAATCATGTTCACAGCTCAAAAGACACAATCACTGAGGCAAGGGAACTATCACTTCAACATAATTAATGGGGAAGAAGCCAGACTCTCCATTTAACATCCCCTCATACCAATTCTCATCAATCTGATTGGTCAAAGTTATGATGTCCCCTTCCTTAAACCCAAGCTCGCCTTCATTTTCTGGCTCAAAGTCATAGAGAGCTTGGCAGCAAGGCTGATCCATGTGCACTGAAGAACCTGCCCCAGTGACAGAAAAAACAACCACATTAATTGAGCTTCACAGCATCCCATCAGCCACCAAGCACAAAACAAGGGCTCAAAAAAGTAACCCTGCTGTCATGTCACCAGCAACAGCTTTCCCATTGCTTTTACTCATTAACATCTGGTGCTTCTACATATAAAATACAAGATTAGTGTAAGTTTAAAAAATAATTCTGTTTGTCCCGTAAGTTCAGATGCTACTCCTCTTTCATTCCCAGTTGCCTTCCCTTTCAAAAGGATGTTTATCTCAAACTGAGGGTTTGAGTCATCGGTTGTCAAAACCCCTGTGCTCCATCTGGAGCAGCTGCCAGAGGAATCGGAAGGGCAGGAGTTGAGGAAATGGAAGAGTCAACAGGGGAAATGACAAGGAATCCTTTCAATTTATCCTGTGGGAATACCTACCAGAGGCAGGGGCTCGTGGCCTGTCCTACAAACACAGCCCTGCAGCCTGAGGCAGGCACCTGGATTTTCACAGCACACGTGCCTGGAAGGAGCCAGGGCTCCACCCTGTGTTAAGGCTTCCACCCTCACCTGTGACACTTCTGGGTTACTGCTTGCTGAGCTCCTGTGTTCAAGTCCTTTGTTTTACACATCCTCCATCTGAGCTAAGGCAAAGGCTATGGTGGGAACAAAGGTGCCTGTCAAATTATTTTAGGGATGAAAAGAGTTTTCTGATACAATATCTGGCTGTTCTTGTGATTTACATTGTCTACCCTATAAAGATCTTAACTCCAAATCACCCTTAAACATTAAAAAAAAAAAGTTTACCTTATAAATGCAGTAAATACCTTTTTTAAAGATATTCTCATGGAGGAGTGTTAATTAGCTTGGATTTTTGGTACCACTATATATGTAACATTCATATTTATGAGTAATTAGAATACATTTTATCAGAATAATTTATGTTCAAATTGTAAAGCTCAGCTCTGTGGTCAAGGACTAGCCCATGGTTCAACTGTAGTTCAGCCATAACAGATTTTTCAATAACATATGCAATGTATCCAAGTAGAAGTCTGGTAATTTGAAATACATTTATAAATGAAGAATAGGGAAAAAAACTTAATGCTGCTGCCTTGCAAAGGGGAGTACCACACCTTGTAGCACGACACCTCTAGAACACTAGAACTTAAATTATTCAGGTTGTCTTATTGGGAACATTGCAGCAATACTCAAATATTCCAGTCTTGACTCTCCCAGCTGTCATTTTTTACTGGGTAAACCTGCATGCAGCTGGTAATGCAATGCAGATATAATAGCTAAAATGGCAAAATGCATTCTAATCTGTTAATCATGGTAATGCATACGAAACTACTAAAAAGTAACTGTTTGGGCATTTTCTAGATAAAGGAATTAGGAGAAATCTCTTAAGGAAACCAGCTAACAACTAGTGGTGCTTACTCAGTGAGAACAGTCAGGTGAAAGCATCTTTTAAATTGACAATAATACAATTGGGAGCAATATCTGGTGTCAAAACTGGAAAGTAGGAATTACTTTTCTCTTTTGTGGGTATATTTTACCCTTGACAGCAACAGAAGACAGCTTCTATTTATAACAATTGAAGAGAAGTGCCAACAAGAGACTCAGCAAACCTCCCCAGAGCAGCACTGTCAATGCCAGACTCATCCTCTCCCTGTGGAAGGCTCAGGGTAGTGACAAAGTCTTACAAGACCCAACTGAATCAGAGCTACCCTAATACCCTGGTACAGCTGAAAGCTTGGCTGTGATGTATTTGCTGAAATGCTCCAAGCAGAAAAAGAGATGACGAGCCAGTTGCCCAGCAAAAATGGACTGATCATGTTTAAAACTGAAAATGGACTGATTGTGTTTATAAATAGCTGAGTTATTCTCAGCCTTTGCCAAGGTAGAACTGGTACCAGCTCTCTGGAACTTCAACAGCAGACAGTGGTGATCAGAATAATTGACAGAGTTCCTCACCTTCCCCAGCTGCTCCGATGGGGCTAATTTGTTACTGCAAGCCAGTTAATTTCTGACACTGAAGTACCTGATAGGAGATGGATCACATTTGGTTCATTTTAAGCTCCAAAGAACTGCAAAGAAACGTCTGGCAGCCTGGAAAGGTTGTTAAATAATGGTCACAGCCAGCACAACCGGTTTCACTCCAGGCTGTAGGATCAGTCAAAGTCTTCATTAGAGTCAGGCAGCTGCTGCTACTGTATAATCCAATGAGACACAGCTTCCCTGACAAAGGTAAGGGGGCAGCGCTGCCTGACAGTGTGCAACACACACTGCTTAACATCACAGAACTGCTGGCACCACTCCCACCTTTTGCTGTCCATTAAATACTTGCACATTTGTTGCAGAGGTTTCAGCTGAATCAATTGCACTCTTCTATTTCTGCAAACAGGGTTTATGTTAATGTGCAACTCCATACGCACCTCTTTCATTTCTCTAGTTTACTTCCCTGTCACAGTCAAAAAAGAACTGTCATTAATTTCCGGACCACTCAGATCTAGGCAGCACAAAATGAGGGTAACCAAGAAGCCCTCTGTGATTCCTGGAGTGTTACAGGATGGAACCAGAATGCCATTCAACGATGGTTTGGGGTTTTTGTTTGTTTTCCCCAAAGGGAGGGAGTAACTGCCTGTACCTGCATCTACTCTTCTATACCATGCTGTATACATAAGGTAGCAAGATTTTAATAATCACAAACTGGAAGCTTGCTAAGATAATTAATCCCAGTCTCCCTCATAGCTGAAGTGAGTAAACACTTAGATGCTTATGTTAAATTCCAGCATGTGGCAACCAGATACATATATTTCATATCACAGTCAAACCTGACAAACAAACTGAGTGAAAGGCATGATGTAATACAGCAATTAAAGAGTTCTAAACTGAGCCAGACGATGCTCACAGCTGCAGCTCATTAATGAGGATAATGAATTAGAACTAGAGATTTTTTTATCTGCATTTACTCAAAGCAGTCTAATAACTCCCAACAGCATAAAAATTAGGTTTATGTGACTCTAGCCCTGCAAATGTGTGCAAGTCATAAGTAGTAAATAATCCTCACATGTTAGAGACCATGCAAAGGAAAATACCATATCTGCTCCAAGAAGCTGATGCTGAACTTGAAAAACTATTGTGAAACGTGGGAAAAGTAATTTCCATGCTCAGAACTGCACCATGGCAGTTGTGCTGAATGTGTCACATCTTGCTTTGAACTGTCCTGCAGATCTCCAAGGGTTTGCTGAATACCAAGACACTACTTACCTTGAGGGACAGTATTGGAGAAATTAAAGATCTGTATTTTGATAGGGTCAATATGGAAGCAGGGAAAATGAAGCATGAAAGTACTTGTTTGGGTAGGATGGGGAGGTCAGCTTTTTAAACAAAAAGAAGGTGATTATAATGCTATCTCCCCATCTCATGGAGACTTTAAGACATTTAGCAGTTTTGCTTAGAACTGCCTGGTTCTCATTTCTAAATCACAGACCATAAAAAAATCGAATCTGTTTCACGATTCCAATTTTAAAAAGGGACAGAGAGGTTTCCCCATTTATGAGTAGGGCATATTGAGCCCACTGCAGTTCACAGAAATCCATATGGACAATGTTTGAGTAGGAATAGGAAAACAAAAGAGAATGAACAGTGATTTCAGTGATGATTTGTACCTGCTGGGGAGGTAAGCACAGCATCCACAGCTTCTTCAGGAGGAAAAAAACAGGATACATGGTCTTTCTAATGTTATTAGCAACACTTAAGTATGGCAACAATTATTACTTATGTCCTATTTCTCCTTTTCATCTCTTTTATGGTGGTTTTATTTCTTTTCCATTCTGACAGCAGTAAGGGAGTGAAGCAGTGACAACCCCTCATTCAGTGATATGTAAATGGTTGGTGTTACAGCCCATGAATGGAGCCAGTGAATGGAAGTGCCTCATTCCTTCCCTATCTTAGTGATCAGTGGTCATTTATTTTTCAGTTTTCACTGACTTTTAGCTAATTAAAACTGAGATTTTTCTTTAACTAAGATTGCTGGAAGCAACCTTGAAAAGTCTTCATCTTTCTTTCTCCCAAAGGCAGGATTGATTATCCTTAAAGTACATCTTGGAACAACTGCTGGATGGCAATGATAAACCACTGTAATGTGGTTTGACACACTAATTTATACACAAATGCAGAATCTGAATCTTGTTTCTCCACTGCACATGCAAAATGGGGGAAAAAGCCTATAATTTGATAAGTAGCTGATAGGGCCAAGAAATTTTATGGCAATTTTTAATAAAGTTGCTATGTTTTTGCTCTTTCATCCACATGTGCTGTGAAAATACCAAGGAAGTCACTGATCCCTGCAAACACCTCCAGTGCTTTGGATGAAACGTGTCCTTGTGTCACAAATCTTAGGAACCACTGGTGTGACCTGAGAGAATGTGCAGAGGGGGTTGTCTCCCTCCATCTCACATTAGACAGCAACACAAAAACTCAGTGTTCAGGCAGCATGAGGAGTTTCAAACAAATCAAGGAATCAGATCTTGCTGGGTGGATTTGTGCTGCCAAACTGCTGCAAGTGCCCTCCAGTATGGATTGTATAATGGTTTCCTCTTGTAGCACAGTGCAAGAAAATTAAAGAGACATTAGAAGATGCATAAAGTTACAGCTCCAAGCTTTATTCCTTCATTTATAGTTCTCTCATTTCTCTCCCAACAACCTTTAAAAAGAAACAAGACTGGAGGGAAGAAGAAACCGGAGAGTTAGGAGAAAAAAAAAACAACAAACCTTCAGGAAAAGATCCTAGATTCCATGCCAAATACAGAAGGGAACCTTTGGCTCACTACTTCTCCTCGATTTTCCTTCCAAATAATGTTTATGGAAAAATCTCAGGTTTTTTCATTCTCTATTCTTTGCATATTGTCATTTGGGTTTTGTTTGGGGTTTTTTGTTTGTTTGGGGGTTTAATTGGTTTGGTTTTTTACCTGGGCTCAGCTCATCATATAGTGTAGTCATTAAGCAGATGGGGCAAAATAGTTTAATTATGAGACAAGGAAAAGCTATTTCAATGAGTAGTGTAACCTTACTGATTATTACTATTCACACAACTTTCAAAAGTTGACCTTCTTTTTTTTGTGAAATCAGGGTCTAATCAAAGGAAAGGGTCCTAAACTCACACCAACAGGTACCTAAGTACTTCATTAATGCACACACTTTGGTACCTAATATAGGGACAGTAAAGGCAAAAGATGTTAAAATCAGTAAGGGTGGGAGTCATCTCTCTGAATTTTACACAGCTAATATTTGATATCCTGTACAGATCATTTATGCTCTCAGACTGTGGAGAAAAAATAGCACCTGGAGATACTCCAGACTGTGCTCAAACACACCCACTGCAGGCATCCGTCTGCAAGAAATGAACTGTTTTCTGCAAGTGCCTGTCCCTCTCTCTCCTCCTACCCTCAGTGGCAATTCAGAGACCTAAGAGACCAAGGACAGTGCTACACCTAAACCTCAGATAGGTGGGAGTCTGTTGAGAGGAACCCTGCTTCACAATTCTGTTTTGAAATCTTGGAAACAATCTGGAGTCAGATGCAGAGATACTGGTGCCTGATGGATCCACTGTTCTCACGGTGCAAGAAATACCTCAAGCAACAATCTGGCAAAACACCTAGAGACACATTCATTCTGTGGTGACAGACTTACCTGACGATTTTATGGAAGAACTATAGGCAATCCCATTGTGCTGCTGATTATCACCAATTTCCAGAGTTGTAGTTATTATAGGCTTTGGCTTAAATTCACGCTTAGGCCGACTAGATGCTACATTTATTCTGTAACACAGAGAAGAGCAGCCAGAGATTTATTTAGGAAGAAAGAAAGAAGAAATATTTCCAGAACTTAAGCTCAGGTTAAGTGCTTTGCTGTTGGAAAAGTGGAGTAAGAAAATCTTCTGCTGGTTTTGGTTTTAGGTTTCTTTTGGTGGGTTTGTGTTTCGGTTTTATGGTGTTGGTTCTTTTGGTTGGTTGGTTTGTTTTTCATTTTTTTGGGGGGAGTGTGTGTTTTGACTAAAAGCTGCTCAATTCTCGTGCAATACTTGAATTTCAACAAGCCCCTAATTTATTTAATACTGTGGTCCTGCTGACAGAGGCATAAAGCTTAACAGCCTGAGTTTGAGAAGTGATGAGCACCCACAGCTGCCACTGAGTTCAGCACAAGCTGCAGGAATGAGCCCTCTGGAAAGCTCAACTGCAAATGACATATAGAGAAACACATCCAGGACAGAGGCCCAGGGACTGCATCTCCCACATGGCCCTTTTATCAGGGGAAATAGGAAACAACCATTTAGCCAGCAAAATTGTCTAGTACCTCTTGCTGTGTATGCCCCAGCTGAGAGCTCCTTGTCCCCTGGCCCTTCCAGCTGGGATGGCACAGGGTGTCTGCAGACACAGCTGCCCTCATGCCCACACTCACAGCCCCCACAGCCACCCTGAGCTGAAAGCCCCAGGCAGTTTCCTTGACTCTGCCTACACCACAGTGACACTCAGGTCTCTGGGTCTCTGAGTGACAACATTAACAACAGCAGCATTTCTCCCTTCTCTCAGGATGACACAAAGTACCTGGGCCTTTCATACGTGTGTTACAGCACAGCTCTGTTCCTGGCCAGCTGGCTGGTTCCTTACTGTGCTGCAGAATTTTGTTATACCCCTTAATCTCAATAAAAACAGGCCAACTTCCAAGCAAAGCCTCCAAAACACAACTCAAAGTATGCAAGTTGGAATAAACCTCCAAACAAAGGGAGGCTGTCCTCATTAACCTCCACAGATGGGAGAGACTCTGCACACACTCCGAGCTCCCTGGGCAGATCCTGTGTTACATTAAAGTCTCCCAGCACAGCAAGAAGCTGCCAGGTGGCAGGGGTTTAAAGCCATGGAGCTCAGTCTGGCACAAAGCACAGCAAACAGCATCTGGGAGGTGGTGCTACAAGATCTTTTGCTTCAATGACTTTCCAACGTTGCAAACCTCGGCTGCAAAAGAGGTTCAACATTTTCTGAGGGGTTCAGTCTCACCGGTTTTGCAGCTTGCTCTGCAGATCCTCCAAAATTTCTGTGGATTGTTTATGGTAATCTAGTGCTGCTTCTACAAACACAGCCAACTGGCTGACTTGTTCTACCTGAAAGACGGAGAGAAAAATAGTTGTAAGGGCACTGCAGTGCATTCAGCTGAAGGATAAACAAACAGATCATTTAAAACAGACCTCGTATCTCAAAAGACCACAGTACCTTGTAGAGGTTACTGGGAAAGAGCACATGTGATTCTATCAAAGAAACTGGCAGTTGGAAACTGAACAAAACTGAGGTGTAACTTCTAGGTCACTAACTCAGGGCAGGGTCCTTGAGTCATTTCCTTTCACAATGTGCAAATCCCCTCTGCTTTCAACTTCCAAGCCAGCTGTCTGTCAACACCCAAGCCCAAACCATATAATAGGACATGACCCCTTAGCAGGTGAAAGTGGAGCTTTTCTGATCAATGCTGGAAGAAATTACACTGTGACAGCTCTTATGACTCAGACTCATTGCAGTTTATTATCAATGTTTACAAATTGCAGTTCTGAAAGGATCTGGACTTACCTCACTAGATGGCAGCATTTATAAACTGATAAATGAAACATAATTTATCTACTTGGATTTAAAATGTATTAGCCAATCATTCAAAAATATGAACGATGAGGAAAGGGAGAATGTGAAGGAGATGGAAAAACCAAAATATTTTTATTCACGAGGTAACAATCTCATTCCCCTAACACAAGCTGAAAAGTTCAAGCTGTATGGGGTATGGAGCAGTAACAGATATTTGTCTTCTTCAAGACAACATTAAGAAGACAGACCCCAAGAAGTCTGACATCTTTCCATTCCATCATGATGTCTTCAGACATTGGATCATAAGAAAATATCTGAGTAAACTTTCTACAAATGTTTTATGGACCCATGGCAATTTTGTGTTATACTTTGTCTGCTTTTACTCAGTTAAAAAGATCATTAAAAATACTGCCAGGACTCCAAGAGAGCCAAACACTCTCACATAGCACAAAGAAATGAAATGCACAGAACCAAACCAACAGCTGATACAATTCCATCACAGTCAGAAGAGAGTAATATAAACAGCTGAGGACAACACACAACGTGCCTGGGGTTTGGATTGGTGGTCAGAGAAAATGGATAAAGGACGATCCAAACAAGCCGACTAAGAGCCAGGAGAAATATAGAGTTGTGGATTAGGAGAAGAGAGAGAGAAAGACTGGGAAAGAGCCAGAGAAACTTGGGGGACTAAAAGCTACTTAGGAAGATGAAGCTGGGACTGGCTGTGTGGGAATGGCAGGAAGATGGAGCTGATAAGAAGTGCATGCAACAGTGTCGATGTGGGAGGTCTGGAACTGGCTGTGTAGAAACCTGAGAAAGATGGGGATCAGGACTGAGCCTGGGAAAGGCACCTGGCAAGATGGCTGGGAACCAGAGCTCAGAAAATAGACTTCAGGGCAAGAAGACCAAGAGAGGGAGACACTTGGGCAACTGGAAAGGATCAGAAGGAAGTGATTGCAGTTAAGATCTCTGCAAACATAATGAGACCATTTGGGGTTAGACAACGAGGCTGTAATGAGAAGTTTCAGGAGGACAGACAACTGGGTCCGCATGAAAATGGAAGGGAAAGAGCACAGAGTTTTCTTTAAACAGAAACAATAGGAAATGGGTATGGAAAAAACTTCAGAGGGATATTCAGTTCACCCCCTCCCAAAGGCAGAGTTAGTTATACTAGAATGCATAACTCATTTGTTTTCTAGTGGCTGAGCTAAACCAGTTGAATCCCTGCACTGTTTTGTCCTCAGTTTGGTGCTTTGACTAATGATAAACAGTACCTGAAACATTTCTCAGCTGCTTATGAAAGGCAGAATTATAAAACACACATCCACTGGAACCAGGCAACTGGAAGAGCCTACAGTGGAACAGTGCTGAAATTGTTGATAAGAGCATGTTCTAGATTTTGCTGCCCTCATTAACCTGCCCTAGTAAAACAGCAAGAGGCTTAACTGCCTTACACTGTACACTGCTGTAACAAATGTGTCCCACTTACAAACAGTCCAGGAGCTACAGGCTGGTTTATAACTGGGTGTGCATAGAGGGAGAAGTTGCTTGCAATTAAATATTCCCACTTCATAGCTCCTCCCTGTTGCAGTTTGCTCACAGAAAAAAGACAGCACACTTCTTACTTTGGAAGTGTGTTTTCTGTGATGCTGCATCTACAGGAGGTGAGAAAGCTTTGGAATAAGCTCAAATAGGTCCAGCTCTCTTTTCCTACAATTCCATAATTACTCAGGAGAAAGCACATCCCGCTATTCCTCTGTGTGTGGACAGAAGAGAGGATTATCCTGAATGGCCACAGCTGCTCCTTATTTAGACAGAATTTCATGATGGACTTGGACTTTGAGCCAAAGTCCACATACCTGAGCTCAAGCTACAAACTCACTCTATGGACTTTGCAGAGCCAAAGAGCAATAGTAACGATTGTCAGAGGTAAAATCATTCAGAGACTCCATAGCAGCAGCAAAGTTTTGACTATAAGTGAGCTAAAATTCAGAAAGCACAGAGGGTACATGCCCTTGCTTATACTTTCAGCAGCAGGTCTTGACCATACCAATTTCCCGACCTTCACCCTCTCACTGACCAAACTGCATTTTACTCTCAGCTACTCCTACTTGAGGCCTCTGTGACCATCTTGTCTGAGTCACAGTATCTCCAAAAGAAATTCCTGAGTTCTTGAGTTCTCCCATTCCCTGCTGTGCATTGTGTTCTTCTCTGACAGGGGATTTAAAAGTGGGAAGAGGCAGAGTTTCTGCTTCCAGACCTTGTCTCCTGTGAAGGATGGGACTGGCTTTAACCAATCCCACACATTTGCCCCTCCAGGATGCAGTGCAGCAAACAAAGAAGCAGCACAGACTTACATCATTTTCTAAGAAATTGAACATGCTTCTTTCAGCCAGTTCCTTTGACTCTTCAAATTTTTCTACTGCTTGTTTAACTTCTTCATCCGGTATCTTTCCAAAACGCTTCTTTTTATAATCATAATCCAAGCGGCGTCCTTCCAGTTTCTTCAAGTGGTGCTAAAAGAGACACAACGTTCATGAGAAGGACCAAATGGGATATGGCCCAAACACACACACTGTGATTTAAGGAAACATCAGTGGTGGAAATACATGCAGACTTAAAGAAATACAAGGCTCAGAGATTTGTACAGTCCATCCCTCTGACCCAAGGCAGCACCAGGTAAGTGTAGGGCCACACACATGAATGAGATTTTAAATAAAGAGCCCTTTGGTAGCACCTGGGGTACTGGCTACCTTGATTTGCCAATCGTAGACATCCACCTCATGGACTTCACTAAATGTGCAACAGCTCAGATTCTCTGAGCTGTCGAGAGAAGTGGGATCCAACCTGAATATTTGTGTGTCACCGTATTGTACATGTAATTCAATTTTATGTCTTGAATTATCTGCAATATGACAACTAAAAGTTTAAGGGCTATATTCCCCTCATAAAGCAGTGCTCCAACAAATCTTGTATTCTTGCTGTCCTTGTTAGGTATCAACTTGACACTTCTATCTGATACAACTACACAAGCTTTTCTGTTGCCAAAAATCATGGGACTGACAGACACACACAATGGACTCAAAGTGACAGTACAAAATGCTCATTAAAGCTAACATCAAACGATTTCCTTTCATCAGCTCAGAAGAACACAACAGAAAACAGTTATGCATCAAAGGAGACAGCTACAGACATTATTGCTATCTTTTTGCTATGCTTTCCACATTCATTTATGTGAAAACAAATAAAATAACTTTCATTTCTGCATTTCATCAGGGTTTTAACTTGCTTATTACCCAAATCCATTGGAATCAACAGACTCAAAGACTGCCTGGCTTTCGTTGAATTGTCACATTGTAAACAAAAACACTGAAAAACTTAACTCTAAAGGTTAAAAATGTGTTCCTTAGTGTCCTATATTTTTCCTATAGTGGCATATGGCACTTCAACATTTTATGACACTATTCACATCATTCTGTGTTTGCCCTGAAAAGCCTTTTTTAACAGTTATATTCATTCTCCATTATAAACAGCTTTAGGCTGACAGAGATGATAAGATAGGACAATCACTAGCAGTAAATCACAGCCCACTCACATGTTCATAAGCATTAATAAAAATGTTCATTAAAATAAAACAGCAGAAAAATAAAGAATAGAATTCTCTTCAGTATCCTTGTACTGACTGTCCAAGCAATACAGCAAATTGAATAAGTTAGACAAGGGAGAAATAGCCACACATTGATTCTAAGCAGATTTTGTCACTGTTTTGCTAGAGAGAAAATCTATTACAACAAAATTTATTTACCTTATTGCTTTCAAGAAAAATATCTCAGGGAACTAGAGTTTGATTTGACTCTGATTGTTGGTAAGTGAAGCTTTACCCTGGAAAACTTACCCCAATCTCTTTTAAATCTTTGTCCTGCAACAACTGTAGAGGATCAATAAAATTTTGTTTGACGTTAATGTCAAGCGAGTCCTTCACTTCTGCCATTTGCTTCATGCTCTCACCAGCATCCAGTAGTGCAAGGCCTGTGGTAAAGAATAGGCTCTTATATCTCAAGATATGTAAAAGCAGAAAATTTGTCTTTTAAAACAGTCATTTCAAACAGGTATCTTTGTATCTGTTGCAGTCCCTTGAAGAGTAAAAAAGAAAATAATGCAAGTTATGCTTGTTCCCTATAGAAAACTAGAACTAGAAAATTTTTGTTCTGAATTACAATGCAGGTTTTTTTCCCCGACAGATATCAGGGGAAAAAAAATTGTTCTCCCTACTGTTTTTGCATAGGTCATTATTAAACAAAAGTCATCCAGTGTTGTTGCTTATTTCTTTCTACAATAATTTTTTCCCTTAGTTTGCTTCTCAAATTGAGTATAACCATTTTTATATAAAGGTTAAAAGAAATAAACTGAATTTAAGAATCACCCTAAATTACTTAGATTTGGCAACTTGGAAACTAAAATGGTTAATAACAGGGATGATCAGACAGGCTCACCTGCAACAGAGGAGGACAAATGTGCAGGAGCATCCTGTTTCTGAGCTGTATCCATCATCCCCTGCTCCCTGCACTTAACCTTCCCTCTTACCTGCAGTGGCCAACTACACAGGTTATGTCAGTGAGTAATATTTTGCAAAGAACTTTATGCTGAAATATTGGCAGAGGAGATGCACAAACTCACCAAACATAGAATCATCGCCCAGCTCTCTGCCATACCGTATCATGCAGTCTCCCAGGAGTCCCTCTGTCTGGGGGTAGCCTGTGGTTTTAACTTGTCCTCTGATCTTTGACATAGTGTTCAGCATCCCCAGCTTGGCTCTGTATGCTAAGAGGGACATAGAAAAAGAAACAAAAAAGTCATAAAACCAGTTTTAAAACTAATCTATTTAAAGCAATAAATCATTTCACAAGCAAAACAATGAAGCAAGTCACTAAGGTCAGCTCAGACTGGTAAATTTTTTGTTGTCAGTACCTCATAGTCCAAAGCTGAAATATGCCATTCAACAATATGGGTCATATGAAACTGGTTTTTATTCCCAACTGAAAAAGCATCATTTCTCCAGGCAAATATTCACCAACACTCACATTCCTCTGGACAGTCCTGGCTTGGGAGCTCCCTGATTAGAAATATTGCAGAAAGCAAATGCAGAATAGATACAAGCACAGCCAAAGCCAACTTCCTGCTCTCTCTCCTCTTGCTTAGAACAACTTTGCAGAACTCCAGACAGAAACCTCACAATGATGACCTAATTAGATTTTATTTACCTAGAATTAATTTCCAAGTAATAAAGCAATATTCATCAAAATCCAGCACCTATTGTTCTTATCCTACCTGGATTTGGCTGAAGATACTCCGTGGATTTGGACAGAAGCTCTGTTACTGCTTTATTAGTAACATCAATTTTCTGAAAAAGAAAAGTCTACTATGAACATTAAAAAATATACAGAAAGGCAAGGGGAATTTAAAAAAAGCACATAACTGTAAAAGCAGAAACCGGCAGTAACATTGCTTAATTTGCAACACAACTCATCATGTTTGGATAGCAAACATATCAATTTCATGTAAATTTCTGAACATGGATTTAAACTAAAAAATATAACCTTTTCTCAGGAGAAAATCCAGCCCAAGTAGTTAGGTTTTTATCATTCATTTTATCAGACACAAAGGCTTTGTGATATTTACAAAGCCTCACTAACACTGTGGACTTCTCTAAACTCCCACATAGTCAGAGGAAGAAGGTTCCTCCTGATGCTCTGCATCCTTCTTGGAGGAATTTCTCTTCACTGTCGAGAGGTGTCAGTGGAACCTGATCCTCTGCTCAAACAGCCTTTGTGGGCATCTCTTCTTCCTTGGCTGAGCTGAAGAGGCTCAAGGTTAAATTCACATTTATCCTTTTATCTTTCTGTTTGGAAGCACATTATAGGGTTTCCTCCCCCAGGTAAATCTACAATACCATCCAGTCACTTGAAACATGAAATATTTTTGATTCTGCTATAGCTTAATATTGAAAAACATAATGTGACTTTTCTTACCCTTTCCATCTCTTGAAATTCCTCATCTAACTTTGTTCCTTCTGCTCCGCTTATTTTTTCACTGAATAACTGTAAAAAGATAAATTTAACACACACAAGAAAGGTATTATTATTTAATTACAGAATAAATATCTCTGAGAGTTACAGGATCTGACTCCAGATCAGAAAATAGCCAGCATCCATTTGAGGTAACATGCAGGACAAGAGTCAACAGTCTTGGAAGTGAAGCACTCCCTTCAAGAGAGACAAGGATACCTGATACAAATTTAGAACAAGTGAACAAAAAATGATTTCTCATGCTTGCAGAGTTTGTACTCTACTGGCATGACCTACTGCAGATTTCAGCACAGGGACCACAGTCAGACTGCAGGTAAATCCAGAGTCACCTTTTCAAGTACGTCCCTGCAGCTCTGTACTTCTGAGTACCCTCTGGCCCTGTGTGCCAGTAGGTTCAGGAACTCCCATTCCTGCTGCTGGGACTTGTGTGTGCAATTCTGTGGAAGGGACCAGACTCGGGAAAAATGCTTCACTGTGACTCACCTGTGAGACTGAGCACCTTTATGATCAAAACAAGGATGCCAGGTGTACTTCAAAAACTCAAAGCACCCATTTCAGAGAGAAGATTTCAGTAAACCTTCTGAAAAGGCTAAAAGTTATCCACCTTTTGTGTGAAAACTCCAGGCTGTCAGACCTGTGGTCCTCACTGAGTAAATCATGGCCAGGAATAAGCCATGGGCAGAACTCAGCCATCTGCTTCTTGCAGGGCATGGTACCTGCACAGTGACAACGTGAAAAGAAAGCCAGGTCCTCACCCAGTGTGAAACAGCCTTTGAAAGCATCACTCCACTATGACAGTGATTTAACACCTATTCAACAAACATTAAATTCCTTCTGCCTAATATTTCTCTGTTTTAATTGATTTTTATCACTGAAACTGTAACAGCGTAGTGTGAAATCCAGGCCTAGCTCACTGAGTGCTGGTGCTCCCCAGACCTGTCCCCAGTAAAGTGTTTTGTTTGTCCTCAGCACTTTCTAAAAGGGAATTAATCTCACTGAATTCGAAGGCCCTTGGGGACTTGCATAACCTGAAAATGGGTCAGGGCTCTCAGCACTGCAATGGCTCCCTGTTCTCAGTCGCTGCCTGCACGGCACAGGTGAGGGGGGAGTACACTGCCCTGCCAAAACCAGCGAGGAGCTGATGAAGCAGAGCTGGGAGCTCAGCAGTGGCTGACCTTGCATCAATATCACTGCTACCACACAGCCAGAGAACAGTCCTGCTTAAGGGAAAATGTGAGTTCAAAGAGAGACACACAGCTAATTATTTCTATTGCCTTTACAGCACGCTCCCAATCTTCATGTTTAATATGCCAAGCAGCACACACACTTGTCAGGATCATTTCTCTTCCAGAGCACTGACAGAACGAGCAGAAAAGCAGATAAAACAGATGGAGAAGCCCAAGTACCAGTGAGTTCCTGCGGGTCATCATCTTGCTGCTGTAAGACATGACAGCAGAGAAGTGACCTGGGGTCACACGTGGAGCGGGACGCTGCCCTGCTCTCTGCAGGAATGTCCGAGGAGTCCTTGGGCAGACGGAGAAAGGTACATGACAAGGCTGCATGAAAAGCAGGAAATCCTATCAGGAATTCTGCAGCTCCTCTACAACAGCAGCTTCTGTCTCCTTTCTGTGCACTGTTAATTCCAAAAATAATCAATGCCATTTTCCACAGCCTCACACATGTCTTCTTTCTCCAGCAGGCAAGGAAGAGATCTGTGGTTTCCCAAAACCTTTTCAAAGGCTGAGGGCAGTGGGGGAATTACCCCTCTCAGGCTTAAGGTGCAAAACCCACATTCAATAGCAGCCCATAGCTGTCCCATTACAGATAATCCACTTATATGCTGGTGAAAAATAAACATAATGAAGTAACATAATTGCTTGACTGTGAAACCATAATCAATAATAAAATTCTAAATTTATTTAACAGTGACTTGTGAATGCAAATCCACAGAGCCAGCCACAGGATCTGCAGATACTGTTTCCTACAGACTCTGAAGACAACCTAACACACACCTACGCCTGAGAAAAAAAGCACTGATCATAAGAAAAAGAATTTTGTTAACATGCTTTCCTGGTTCTATGCAACCATTAATGACACTGCAGCTCCTAGCCCAAGGACACACTTCTTCAATGGTTTTTACTCTGAGCTCTAATGTCCTTTGAAAAATGACGCCCATAAAGAATGATTCCTTAAAGTCTGTAAGTTGTCTGAGCTACCAACAGTAAAAATTGGTATAAAGTTCTAATGTTTATAATTAAATTTTACACCTCTACAGTTTATTTCATATTGGTGTAATTGGAAATAGCTGTACTAGTCATGCATTTAGGAACAAAAAAGCTTTTGTTCTGATCATACTGAATTTAGGAGTTGTAAAACCAGCATCACCCTTCTCACAATTAAAAGTCACAGGATACCCAATTAATTATTGAAAATGGGTGCACAAAGGAGACAGCTGCTGACTTTTAGTTCCCTGACTATTTGCTGAGCATCATTTACATGCATTATATCAAGCTGCAAAATGCTTTGAACATAAACAGAAGATACCCAGCTGAGGGGCTATGTAATTACATGGCAATATCTATCAGGCTTTACGAGTCACCTAATCAAAGACAAAACTGCTGCCATCACACAAGGCACGCACTCCGAGGGGGCCTGGAATTTCTCGCACAGGAAGAATCCTTCAGCTCCAAATTCAGAACCTGAGCACCGTGGATTCAGCACCATTTGACCAGAAAGGGCCACAATTCGTGGCTGTGAAAAAAAACCAGGTCCCAGGAGGGGGGTCACCACTTTTTTACTATTCCACTGCAGGTCAGAAGCTAAAGCCTTTCATTAGTCCTATTTCTGGTGAAGCTAACTAGGTTTCCTCTAGATCAAAACCTACACCCAGAGAACAGCTCTGCAATAGGAAAGATTTCTTCCCCTCAGGTGTCTGTACAACTCCCTCTATCACACTTGAAATGTTAGAGTTAGTGGGGAGAAAGAAAAAAGCAACAAAGTTAAATTATGAACATGAAAACACTTTCCAGTCAGCCATTTGTATTATCACCTCTCATTTGAAGCTACACATGATGGCAAACTACCTTTGACTGTAAAACTTGCATGCTCTATATGATAAAGACCTTTTTGCCTGAAGAAACACTGCAGTTTGTACACAAATGCTCCTTGCTTGTTACTTCTTGCTAGATCCTACTGTTCTTTTTAATATTGAAAAATTAAATATGACGTTGTATTACAAACAATCTGAAAGTCTCTGGTGTGTGTATGTAGAATTTTATATGAAGAAAAATCTGGAATAGAACAAATAGGCTTTGAAAGGAACCCCTCCAGATATTATTTCTATTTTAGTTCTGTATATCCAGCTACAGTTCAAAATGCAATCTGCAATTTTGCTACAGACTTAAAAGACTAGATATTTATCTGCTAAGGCATTTATATTGCAAGAAATTCTCTGAGAAAAGATTTTTCTATAAACCTAATATTGGAATTTTGTTCTCGTGATAGTTCTCTGTTGTTCTATTTGTTTCCAGATAATATAATTTTCTTTTGATGTGTTTTGTTATGACGAAGCATTGCCCCAGCCCTGGCAGTGTTCAAAACCTGGCTGGAGAAGGCCTTGAGTAATCTGGTCTAGTGGGAGGTGTCCCTGCCCATGGCAGGAGGGGTAGGGAATAGATGACCTTTAAGGTCCATTCCAGCTCCTTAGCATTCTATGATCCCATGAGCACAGCACATGAGCTGTCCATACTTTAAAGTAAAATCTACATCTCACCAAAACTCTAAACTAAAAAAAGTCTCAAGATTTAAAATAAAAATACTGAAAAATCATGTTAAGAATATTAAGATTTATCCCTATTGCACAAGAATAGTACATTTCCCCATTGTTATATGGATTATAACAAACAAGCTTCAGAAAAATGCCATATTTTACCCATGTTTTGTACATCATATCCACTGAATTACATTACTTTTTCATATTTCACTATGGAAGGTTACTGAATATAAGACTTAACTGCCAAAAATATCCCAGATCAACAGAGAGCTGATAAAACTCTCAAAACAATTACCCTATTTTTTTTTTTAATATATCCACTGGGTATTTTATAATGCAACTCAATGGGATTCTTGCCAGCCAATACTTGCACACGTGCTCTGACCTTCTGTTTCACTTGTTTTGCCTTTCTTTTGCACTCAGTAACTAGGATTGAACCATCACAGGATTTTTGTTGTTATTCAGCTACCATTGAAGGGGGCTGGCCAGCAAAACTCTCTTGTACGTACCTGGCCAGGAAATCAGCCCATGCTATTTAAAGGCTGAAAGGTATCATATTCTATTAAAGACTTAAGAGCTTTTAATGACTTTGTAAAAAGTTACAGCATTTATTTTGTTCTGAAGGACTATCTGCTGAAATTATCTGTTGAAACTTTAATGGGATAGAAAATTCCTACATTTGTCATAAATATGCACGCTGTAAAACCCATGAGGCAAAACCTAGATTTTTTTTATTTTAACAGAAAAGCCAAGGCTATGAAAAGATTTTAAATTTATTTCCCTCTCTCTCTAAAAAGGAAGCAAGCAATCAACTGGGAAAACAAATAGATTCATCCCAAAGTTAACACACAGAGAGCCAGGAAATAATGTAACTGTATGGCTCCATTTCCCACAGAAACAGAACTGGGCCAAGCTGCACAAATGCATTAAATACATCTTAAATACAGTACTGAGTACAAAATACTACATTCCAGCATGGTTAACACATAATAGTTACGCTTCTCTTAATAAATCATTAAAAGTTCCAGCGATTTCCCTGCAGCCATGTAAGTGCTTGATTTGCTTTAATGCAATGTGACAATGCTAACAGCCTTCTCAAGAATCTTATTTAAGCCTGTAACAAACAAAGGGAAGAAAAAGGTGGCTGGCAAGGCAAAGTTGAATCTCCTTGCAGTGTCCAACCGCCTGAGGGAAGGGAGAGATTTTCCTCTTTGTTCTCTTCCAGAATGCTCTATCAGATTAGAGACCAAGATTTCAGCCTCTTTTCTAGATCAAAAGGAGTTTAACCTCAAATATCTGTAATTCCCTGTTTTGTGCTTTCACGTTCTACTACAGTGCTATGTATATTACTTGTTTTACTTCCTTCCTGATTGCTATATTTCATATAAATTGCTAACTGCCACGCTCAAAAAGAAGGTTACTACTAGCTCATGTAGTGCAGACTTGTACCTACAACAAGAACTTGTACCTACAACACAGCTTACTTAAAGTCTTGCATCTTAGTACACCTTTAAAGGAGTGCATGCTGGCACAAAGTTTGCCACCATGATAGAAAAATATACTTTAAAAAAAGGAATAAAATATTCTGACTAGGTGAATGGGCAGCTAATAGGCACATCTGTGATTGACTTCTAGAGATTTTCTAAAGGTCTGGATGCTCAGAAGAAAAAGAAGCGCCCCACACTGAGAAACTAACCTAAGATGCACATTTTCAAATACAGATCTTAACAAAAAACCTAAAGAAACACAGTACTTGGCCCTTGGGTACAAAAATCATCTGCAAATGAAAATGGGTAATATATACCTAAACAGATATTTCCTCCTAGAATACCCTACAACAATAAAGAAAAAACCCAAACTATAAAAGTGTACTGGTGCTTGGACCTGTTCTTTTAATTACACTGACACAGCTCATTCTATCCTAATGCTTTGGAGAAAATACAAATCCCTCATTTTAGAGGTTAAGCACTAAAGGATGGCAGGAACTCTTGAGTCGCCTCAGTATATTGTGTTTTCAAAGAAAACAAAAATTCTCTTGCTCTGATGTACTTTAAAGAAAAAAAGATTTATTCTGCCCTCCAAAATAAATAGAGGGTCTACTACAAAGTGCAAATGTTTCAGTCACACAAATACAGAGCACTCTGGCTCACCTCCAGCAAATCATTTAAGTTCATCCTCAGTAGGTGCTGAAGTGCTTTGCTGCATGAAGCCCCAAGTGCTCAGCACCTCAGTGTCAAGCTCAGAGAGCCACCACCTTCACATGAAAGTATTCTGTAACTTTTTCTTCTACTAAACTTTCAGCTAACAGTGGCACAGATTTCCCCAAAGCACCAAAGTAAAATGGTAGAAAAGATTTCTGACAGCAGCAGAGGGAACTGGGTTGTTTTTTTAAAAAAATGAATCAAGCAGCTGAATTGGGTCCTACTGCTATTAATAAAAATTATGGTGTGCAAGAAGCTGTGCCCTAGAAGTCAAAGACTTGTTATTGCTCCCATGGCTGCATAAGTGCTATAAAATTTAACAATTTAACAATGCTTGTACACAGGTATTTAAGAAAGTGCAGGTTTCTGTTTTGGTAACAGTTCATACATAATTATAAAATCTAATAGTATTTTAGAATTTATGTGAGACATGAACACATTAAAAATTATAATCATATTGAAGATACAAAATTCAAGCAGCATTCTGTCAGTACCCATGGCAGAGTACATTTCTATAAAAATTCAGAGAAACAAAGAAGTGTTGCATAAAATTGGATGATTCACCCACAATTCATTACCTACCAAAAGCAGCTGAACAAGAACTCCAGAAAACTACATCCATGGCCAGAGAATTCACATCCTAGTGTTCCACTGAAGATTTCTATTCTCAGACATTTAAAGTAGAAACATAAAGTAAGAACTGTAGGACATGCTTGTACTTCAAAGACAGCTCATGACTATGCTCACACTATCAGCTTCCTTAGGGATTTCTGATGGACCCAATAGCAAATCTTGTCCCAGCAGCCAACAAAATTAAAATACCAAAAATATTACTATTTTTGTAAAATAGGAAGGATTTTAAGTATATGCAGAGAAATGTGTTACATTTAAAGACACACCTAGATAAATATTAAAATAATTTTTACATGTTTTCTAATGTTAAAAATTTCATACAACTTACAAAATATAAAACCTGAGTCCCATCTCATTTTTCAGAGCCCTGTTTTTGGTAGGAAATTCTTTTATGTAACCAAAAAAACCACCACAACCCAGGCCATCTAAAGGACATCAGGAATCTCAAGGGCCTGTTTCCCAAGAAACAAAACATACTTTTGCCACCAAGAGATCTCTGAATCATACAAACAAAGTTAAAGAAATGCATGAGAGTACTGCCAGAGTGTTTATATTCACAAAGAACATTCCTATCTCACTAATATTTATGAGCCCTTTATTATTTGTAACTTCTCAGGCAAACAGGAGCAACAAGATCACAGACTATTTTTAGGAATAGATGATAGATAGTTTTAGATGAACTGAGTAGCACAAGGATATGGCAGCTGGAGAGGAATAGAAGAGAAAGGTGTTTGCAACGTGGCTTGCATGGGAAGGGAGATCCCAGGGCGTCCCCAAACACATCTTTCCCACATGGAGATGTTCTGTGAGCTGCCAGGGTGACATGAGCTCAGCATGGAGCATGTCACTGTTAAAGGGTCACGTGCAGATCTGTGCCAAGCATTATTATTCAATCAATTCAATTTTTCAATAACATGGAGCAAATTCTTCACAGCTGAGCATGACCCAAAGTGTAGAGAAGCCCAGCCAGGCAATCAGCTGAGACCTCTACAGCCAACCCTCCAGCTGCCAGCATCAACAGGACTGGAGCCACTCCATCAAAAGTGCCCATATGCTCCTGCAGAGAAGAATGCCCATTGACACGGGGAACGCAAGGCCTGCAGCTCTCACACAGAATCAATGAACAGCTGCAGCACAGCTCTGGCATAGGCTCAGAAGTGGCAGCTCAGTTCTACTCAGAAAGGAAGCTCCAATAGCACAATCCTTGTATTCTGGGATCCAGAAAGCCCTTACAAGCACTGGTACCTACAGGAAAACTGAGCAATGACAGCACTCCCCACTGATGGAGGAGTTTCAGCAGGCAATCCACATACACCTCTCAGACAAGCCAAGACGTCTTTCAGCAAAATCCCCTCACCAACCCATCAGCCAGAGGTTCTGCTTTCCCACTGATTGAGTGAGACACTCACACCAAGGCAGACAAGAATTTCTGCTGCTTTCAACTCTTTTGTGCTGTACCATTTAGTGTGAACTCTCCTAACTTAGAACAACTTGTATGAATAAAGACTCCTGAAGACACCTGGGTACATGTCAATGTATTTAATCAACAGCCTTTGCTTGGGAAACCCCATCAAAGAAAAAGGAAAAGGCACAGAGCCCAAGAACATGACAAACATGGTTGCTGGTTGAGGAATGTGTCTTTTTTTGAGGAAGGACTTACACAATCCAAAAAAATAGATGGAAAAAAGTAGTTTAGAGTGTTACGAGTTGAACTGCCTGATTTTACGTAGTCTAAACAAAAGATTCTGCCATGTGGGAGGACTATCACAACAGAAATTTTTCAAAAGAGAAGGGTGGCCATTTTAACAAAGCTAATGAGGACTTTACAGAAACATCTGCCACGCAGTGTCTGTGATGTGGGTGTTTGACCACAGCTCTAATTCCCAGCATCCTTGCAATTCTTTCTGCTGACAGGAACGCCGGGATGCATTAAATAGTTTTTGATTCCTGCTCTTTCAAGAAAAAGAAAGAAAACAAAAAGGAAACAGACATGAGTACATTAAAGATCTTGACAGATTGAAAAATTCTGTGGATGTACTTTAGAAACTCATCATCTCAGGAAAGCAGCAAAAGACATAGTAACACCTCTTGCTCTCAGAAAAGGTCTACAATTGATTAGGTAAGATGAAGCACTTGGCATTAAACAACTAAGGAACCTGTAAAAACAGGCCAATATGCCAGACATGGTCCTGCATTTTATGAAAGTCAATAATAACACCTACCAAAAGATTATTTATTAATCAATTTGGTATTTGCTATATCTGTTTAAAAAAAAAAATTAATCTCCTTTCTTTGACAGCAATACTGAGAATTTACCCCATGATTCCTGTGCTCTTCCTAGTGTATTTCTTGTATGTAATTTTCTGCCAGAATTAGGCACAAAATTACATATGGCTTGGCTTGGAGGTTTTTTTTATTAATTTAGTAACAGAAACATCAGACATTGAATTCTAGCTCTGATATCGCTTAAAGTTGTTCTACAAGTAAGTCTATGCCAGCAAGAGAATTTTAAGTAGGGTCAGGAATGCTGGGCACTTGCTGTTGCTTAGTCAACACTCAAAATCCTGTACCCAGCTGATCTCATCTGCACACAATCATGCAGCCTTTTAAAATAACCTTATTAACCAAATGCAGCCAAAGTATGTGTAAATACAGACTGTGCAATCTAGCCTTACAAAGAAGTCTGCACATTGAGAAGGGTGCTGTCTCTTGCTCTAAGCAAGAGAAAAGTCTTAGCATATTTCAGAATATTTTATCCTCATAATGTAATGGACAGCTTCACCCTGTCTGTGACACTCCAAAGGTCTCGAGTGTCTCATTAAAAGCAAGCCCATGCTACGTGTGCTGCTTTTCCACCTGTCTGGATTCCAGATTTTTTGCTCTCAGCAAGAACTATTTTTTAGCCACTGCTATAGCTTTGGATGCTTCAGGAAATATGGGGAACAAATGCATACAGGCTGAAACCACACATCCAAGCTCCTAATACAACATTAATGTAGAAGAGGAACTGAAAGACTAAATACTTGAATTTGGGTTAAACTGACTTGTCCTTGGCCACACAGTAAGCAACTGCTAACTCTGAAATGAAAATGCTAGGGTCCCAGATCTCCACTTTTTGCCCTGAGGAATGCAGTCTTAAATAAAATATTCTATCTATACTTCTAAGTAGGCAAAACAAGGGAAAGTTATGTTTATGGGACACAAATTTTGAGTTGCACTATTTATTTATAATGAGAATGAAAATTATTTATTGTGAGAATGTAATTTCAGATTTTGTCACAAAAAATTAAAAGATGAGTGTACAATCTAAGCAAGAAAGATTTTATTGTACACAGTCTGTGGAAAAGTGAAAAGTGTTCATATCTATTTTCCAAGTTAAAACAGATATGACTCGATGGCTCCAGTTTTTCAAAATTTGAGTGGAAACACTTAAATTCTGAAAAATGATGAGTCAAATGACATTCTTTTCCATGCAGGTCAGAAGGCCCAAAGATTAACAACTTTTCCCTTTGCTTCAACAAACACAAGCAATGTAATACAAGCAAGTAATGAAAACCAAGTATAAAACAAAAAAAATATATATAGGAAAAGAAGATACAAGCATAGCAGTATTTGTGAAGTAACTCAGTGGCTCAGCAGACTGGGATGGAATGTTATTTCCTATTGAATTTGATATGATTTTTCTTCAAAATAATAGAACTAATCAACAGCTTTTATACACACGCACATGTGCATATACACACTCCCATATTCCCTTAAGTAAGCCAAGAGGTATTAGGGACCTGGATGCTTTTGAACACCCCACCAAGTGCTTATCTAAATCTCTAGGCATGTAAATACTTCTTAAGATTCTAACCCAAGAGACTCATCAGAGAAGCACAGAGGACTCAACACTGCCAGGATACAAGCTCTGTTTCATTTCAGATTCTAGTCATAAACAGCTGAGAGCAGCTAAACTACTACTACTGCATTACTATTACTTAATGTCTTCTTTTCAATAAATATTTTGTCCTCGAGTTTCTTCTGGCACAGCAGAGCAAAGGCTTCTGTTATTTATATTCAAATATAATTGCCAGATAGGTTGTGGGTATTTTCTTAATCAGTCTATACATCCAATAGATCTATAAGCGATCTATATTCTTCATCAATCTATACATCCAAAACATAGAACCTTAGGGTACATGGAGTTTAGAGCAGCTTCTGTGTATGGTCTCCAATTACCACAAAGAAAACACTACAGAAATTGCCAACATTTAAACCATTGCTCGACTGTGGAGTTACCTGTGCACGTTTGGACCCATCACTTCCTTGCAAACTACAAGGTGCACAGCAAGATCCACAGCACTGTGGCCTAACACATTTCAAACAGCATTAAGAATTCTGACAATCAGCAAATACTTTTTTCACAAAAATAAGCTAGATGCTTAAAAAGTACAAAGAAACTTGAGTGCTCTAGAAAGACGGCAGATTTGCACAACAAAGCTCAGATTGAAGGCTCCTGGCTTGGCAGCACTCTGTCAGAGCAAATGAAAAGATACACTTTTGCAAAGAAACGCTGCATGATTATTTGCAAAGCAAAGGCAATCCTACCTACCCAAAAGGCACATGTAATAGTATTAAATTATACACAGAAGTCCCATTTTTTACTGGGAAAAAAGTTCCATTTTTACTTTTTACATTTTTTCTTTTTCCTGCAATGAATGCACTGATTTCTGCCAGGAGTCCACTACATGCCTCCTTTTACTTCTCAAATCCCAGTCCTCTGCACTTGCAAAGTTAGCTCAAGCTGGCACTTCTCTCACTTGTATGATCAGTGCCAGAGTTTGCAAAAATGAAGTTTTAAAGGAAACCATGGCAGAAATCACTGCTTTTGAATGAGTAGCACATTTAATGCTCCATAATAACTTAATTCCGAGTCCGATTTAAAACATTAGCACTTTCTATTCCTATATTTCATTTGTGAGCCCATTTGAATTTAGCTCTATTTTCAAAGAATTTTGCTACAATTTCTTCTTTTAGCCTGAGGATCCCAGTTTCAGAGCCTCTGGTGAGACGTGGCCTGAAGCTGTACCAACCATCACAGTTCAGACAGTGGAGAAGAGGTGCAGGAATGGAATATATCCCCAGAAGGGATGTAGCAATTCAAAGCAATCCCTAAGCAGCCACTAGCAGCTGGGTTCCCAGGGTCCCAGTGACAATTTAAAGACTGCTGAAGCTCCCGTGCAAGGCTGTAGTACAAACACTGCTTGCCTTCCTGGGAGAGAGACAGCGAAACCGATGCTCCTCTATCCCATCAAGGTTAAATCAATGCCACAGGTTCAAATACCAGGACAAAGCCTGCTCTTTGTTAGGGTATCATCGTCTTTGAGACTGAGAAATAGAAGAGTTTGGCTCAGTGCTCAAAAACTGAAACAAGCAGGGAAGGGTAAAGCAAGGAAATCACTTTACCACTGACTGTATTACCCCCAGCTCTGTGCCAGGGGCAGTCAGCTCTGTTAAGGCACTCACCTCCTGCATCAGGTTTTCCTGGCAGTGCCCTGGGTGTGCTCACCTCACCTTGCAGCCCAGGAGGGCAGAGCTGTCACTCTCGCCCATCCCTTGGGTACTTCTACTAAGATTTGTATGTTTTCTCTCTCACAGACATGTTAAGAAAGCCATGCATCCTGAGAAATGTTGTTTTCTCCTCATTTACTAATCACTAGTAACGTTGGCACCTTTTTTTCATCTATTTTAGTCTCTTTCCGCTACCATTTAGTTTGTTTTTCTCTCAGTTGCCTCACCCCTCATTCCCACTTACCCCTCTTTGCCTTATGTTTCTTTCAGTTTCCATAGTTTTGTTCTAACATAACTTCTCTCCACCTCTGCTGGATGTATGGCCTGCTCAAAACCTGAGCAAATCTCATACACACACACACACTTTTTCCAGAAAAAGGTCTAATCGTGATAGTTCCAACGCTAAGCCCAACTCAGAGGGACCAAGAATTGTCCAGCTATTGTTCCATTTTTTGCTGCATAAATGTAAAAAAAAAAATGTTCCCACATCTAGGAGCAGTGGCTTGATAAATTGTGCAGAGAAATTATACTTGGGCAGGAAATGAAACACTTCAGAAGGACCAGTTACTTTGTGCATCTACAGATGATAAAAATCACTCAACCTTCCATCCTAAATATTCTCTCTCACAAGCCAGCCCCTCCTTCCTTTTTCCCTGCTAGTGTCTCTTTTCTGTTCCCATCAAGACATGCATATACTTTTGTTCTCTTCAGTGCTCTGTTCAGGAGTCATTTATTGGTACACTCTCATGCTCTTTTATCAAAGTACAGGACTGGTTTATCCTGGTAATTTATGATTTCAACTCAAGGTTAAAAGAATAGAGTCCTAGGACAGAAATACTGTAAAGAACATCCCAGACAAGATCATGTACTTGCTGTTATTTTGAGAAACAGAAAATAACAAAAGGAGCAGGGAGAAAACAGCCAGAAAGAGATAAAAGCTACCTTTGCTTTCAAAGAGACTTGCAATAAACCTTTCCTTGAAAAGCCACCTTCTATCAGGTTTGTTTTCTATCACATTGATATGCACCCTTTATGACTCCACATTTCATTAAATTTAACCTTCTGCCTTTAAATTGCAAAAGCACTTTCCCACAGATGCAGGGGCATTTAAGAACACACCAGATAAGCATCACCACTTGCACTGACTGTGAACAACTACTCATCAAATGGCTTATGAAGCACACTGAGTGCCAGGCTCAGAAAATGCAACACACCTTGGTTCTAAACCACCTGCAAGAGTAGAGGCTTTTGATTAGAAATCTGTCACTTAGACAAAATGTCATCAGCATGTATTAAACCATTTTTTAAATGGGACTTGAGTCTCCTCCTGCCTTCAGCAGCAAAACACTTTTTGATTTAAGCTTCAAGTGAGACCTACAGCTCTACCAGGTAACATTAAACCCATGAGTTGGAAGCATACAGAATGTTTAATGTAATTCTAGCAGAAATGTTTAAAGGAATGTATTCCACCACTTAATAAACCTAAAAGGCTAAGTCCTTTCTCTTACAATGCATACAGTATTTGAGATAATTTTCTTTACTAAGTTTTTTGACAGAAAAATATTAAGCAATCAGTAATCACATGCAGATCATTATGGAGGGACCCTCAACTGTAGCTGTAAAATGTGCCTTTTATCTCTTCCCCATAACATAGAGCAGCTTTCTCCCCTTCCTATTTACAGGCATTCCTCATTCTTTTTAACCATTAGCACAGAGTTTAAACATGAGCCCCTGAACAATGTGAAAGGAAATGAGTTGTACATTTGAAGGGAAGAAGAGCAGCTGTCACAAAGCAGAAGCTTGATTCCAGCCACAGAGACCTAGAACAGCATCTCAACAGCAGTGGCCCAGCGCCTGCTATTCCAGGCCATTCTGGCCAAAGGACTTGAACTCCAATAAAGAACAATTCAAACACAATTCTTCCCCCTCTGCTCCCCCATAGCCTCTCACAAATGAGCTGGACCACCTAGTGATTAATGGAACTTGTTATTAACTTACCCAGACAATCTACTGCAGTAATATCATTATCCTGAATTTGGACTTTTACCTCCAGGTCCTACAGGCTCTTAAACCAGCTGAACTTGGGCACAGCTGCTGCTTCTAGTTCTGTAATTCTGAGACACATTGTGATTGTGATCTAGTCTTAAGTGCTTTAAACTTGAAATCCCTATCAGACTTGGCATCCTTCCCAGGTACCCACACAGGCTGAGTACACCCAGTAACACTGCAATTTTCACTCTGTTTGACCACACCAGTGGGATGAAAAAGTAAGAAACACAGGCTTCACATAGGCACTTCTAAACCACTGTGCTTTTACATTTGATGCCCTTGGCAGTTACTGAACTTTGGAAACAACAAAAACACTGAGAAGTATGTTCCAGAAACTGCGTCCATCTCATGGCAGTTTTTCAAGTTACCTACACACTGCCTACTCCTCCTTGCCTATAAATCCAATTTGTGGCAAAATCCAGACACATTTCAACAAGAAAAATCATATTCCTAAACAAAGCCTTCATCTCTATGCCATTGCGTAAACCATGGAGCTCCAGTAACTCTCTCATGCTCTCTCCACACTTATTCCAATTCTCTGCACAGAAACATTTCCCACTGCCCTTTGATGACTTCAAATGTGATCTTTCCAAGCAGCACTGAATGATCTTTCCTATTTATTGCAACTGTTCAGTCAGAACATAAACAATTGTTCTGAAGCAAGCCCAAACAAATACAGCTCTGAGGCCAGTATTTCTACATATGACAAAACAGTCGCTCCAGTTTGACAACTATACTCAGTCTTTAATCAAATCTGAAAAAGTATAGAAAAAGGAGAGTAAGATACAGAACCCTGAGAAAATGGAGGCAAATGGCACGAATCAAACAGATCGCCAGCAGGAGATGGTACATACACCAATGCAATGCTGTCTGTGGGCTTAAATTAGACACATACAGATATTGAAGAAAACCATTATCAGGGACAAAGGACAGTCTTGTCCATATATGAATAAAGTACACGACTCTAGACTCTATAATGTGATTTTGCATCTCTATAGAGAGTGACTCATTTCGCACCAGGCGGTGACACGTCACGCTATTACTGAGCATTTTAGTCCGACTTGTCTGCTGCAGCTATTCTTCAGCACACACATTGTACAACAAAAACTACTTTGTACTGCAAAACCTTGAACTCTTCCTGACAAACCTCCACTGTTTCCTAAAGAACTCAACACTGATGCTGACACATGCATTTATAGATCAGGAAATTCAAAGTCACCGTTATTGTACCCATCTCTAAGGGAAAACATCTTTGTAAGAATTCAAATGTAATAAACTAACCTATCTAGGACACAGACACATTATTTGTTCTGCAAGCCTACTCAAAAAAATGTAACAGTGTCAGACTCAAGACTGTCCACTTCTCAGAAGAGAAGATACAAGTACTTTTAATGAGAAAACCTGATTACATCAATGTCTCTGACAGTAATTTAAATTAATTGATGTGAGAGCTCAAATAGCCAAGAACAATGACATACCTGAAACCATGAATCTCCATGCTCACAGAATCACACTTTTACTTCCATATTTCATTTTGCAAATCTAAAATACTGTTCCCTAATCTGTTTAAAATCTTGTTTGTGAAAGTGAGCATACCCTAAAAAGAGAAATGTAAAGCCATCAAAGGGCCATAAAAAGATACCTGTAGTGATTATCCTTCCTCATTTTTCAATTTCACTGACTTTTCACTCAGTTCCGAACTCTCGTTTAAAAAAAAAATTCTGAATTTCTTTGAAAAGTAAATTTTGGGGATTTTTATTCTAAACTATGGTCTATTTGGCAGTTGCTTGTCCAGCCAATATAGAGACAGAATGTGCATGAGCACTGCAGACAACTAGAAGTAGTGGGTGCATCCCACAGAGACAACCCGTCCTTCCCAGGGTGACCAGGACAAGCAGCACCTCAGTGCCTGTCAGAACCATTTTCTGACTCTCTTTCAGCATCTTGTTTCAGGTACAACTGGGCAATATTTCATCCTGTTTCCTCTGCATGGAGAGGAGCTGGAGCTGTGAACGACAAGTTACACACTGCATGCATTCCACTGGCTGTTACCACATTAACACTTCTTCCTCCCTCCACAGGTTCCCAGTGCAAAATTTCACTTGGCAGCAATACCATTCTCATTTGGCCTTAGAACAATCCCCCTTTCTGAAGTTGTTCTCTGTGCTTGTAAGGAAGGCGTGGCTTCCTTTTGATACACTCATATATACCCACTGCAAAGATGGGAAAGGGTGATTATACTACAAACCAAAACCCTTAAAATCAGAGATTTAAACAACCCCTTTACACACTTCCTTTACAAGTAATATGAGAACCTTTCATATTATCTTCTTACTCCTCACTCCAGTGTCATTTAAGATGTTTCTATATTGGATGTCTCTCATGACTGTATTTAAAAATTGCTTTTACAGATGCTAATAAGTAATTGTCAAGGAAGTCCCTCAAAACGTTCTGTTTTGTCCAGAGTATTGAGAGAACATGAGAAGTTACACCACACTTATTTTTTACTGATTAGCTTGCCTCTTGCTACCTTTAACATCCTTTGACAACTTCACCCTGCCTTGTGTCTCTGTTGTACATCATTTGTCACACTAGTGCTTACTCCAGCTAAGCAGAACTTCCTTCCCCAGATACTCCTCTTGGTTGAAATAAAGGCACTCTTTCCTCCACTGAAGAAATGTGTTTCCTCTCTCCTTCAACAGCATTCTCAGTCTTTCACTGAAGTCAGGCTGAAGACTCTCAGATCTCACTGTGGCTTGAGGTGCTGCTTTCACCAGGAACACTCCTTTTACCCACATCCAGGTTGATCACCGTTTCACTTAAACCACTCAGCCATCCTGTTTGGATTCCAGGCCTGCAGGATTAGGGATAGATCTTTTTGCCCTCACATGATATATTATCATTATCACAACAGTCACCATTAACCCAGGGTGAGCTGGTAGCAGAGATTCCTTGTTGGCTCATCACTCAGAATGTCAATGAGATACAAATCCCTTGCAAAGCAGAGTTTATTCTACTCTGCGAACAAAACATTCTAATAATCATTAAGGTACTTTTCCACAGCTGCTTAGCCTTCTCTAAATCCTTTTCATCCCTGTTGAGACATTCCCTCCATTTCCCTTGTACTGGTAGTAGTGACTCTTGTGTGCTGTGAGCTCTTCAGTGGGTTAATCCACCTGAAAGCTGCTCACACACTGGAGCTGGGTTGATTCTGAGACAGATAAGCTGCCTTTAACAGCTTAGTGTGTGTGATCACACAAGCACCCAGAGCTAACTCAAGCAGGTGGACAGGACTTTACCCTGAAGGTAGAGCAAGGCTACCACAGCCTAGATTTAGGGTGATGCAAGCTACCATGCAACTTCATCCTGCATCTGATGGCATCCAGCTGTTAAAGCTGACTGCAGAAACATTGTACCTGCACAGGCAGTGAAAAGGTGTGTGTACAGTGAGATGCTCTGACCTCTTTAATGACCTCTATGCCCTAAATCAGTAAGCTTTACATTACCTTGCCCATTCAGTACTGGTCAATTCATTTCTGCTCTCTTCATATGACAGCTACCATTGCCACTCAGTCTAGTGAAAATCTATGCTCTGTTCTAGAGAATGTTGGCGTATTGTCAGTCATAGTTCTGGAAGAGAGCACTACTCTGATTCATAGCTCCTAAGAGGAATTGAATACACTTCATGTTCCCAGAACATTATGTGACCAGTTCCAGCACAATGCCCTGGAATTAAACCCAGAAACTGGATCCTTCACTCTTTTCTCAGGTTAAACTACCCTATCTTATTCAGGAAGATGGCTCCCACTTCCTCTTGCAAAAGTTAACATTAAATACATCACTGATTGCAGCACAGTCCTGAACTCAGGAGGGTCTAGTCAGCTTTCAGCACATCAACAGTCACAGAACTATCCATGGATGTAAAGCTGTGCAAGTATTTTACAACTTAATGGATTAGCGTGGTACCCTGTAGCTGGGTCCTGCATGAAGTCTGACTTTGTTAGAGTTGCTATAGAATAGCCAAATGCACCATTTTCCCACTAGAGTAACATGCTATTGTTGGTATTTCTTTTACACCATTTGAAACAAAGAAAAAAATCCTAGTTTGTCAAATAGGAGAGATCAAGCAACACATCAATCATAGCCTGCATATGCAGAACAGGAAATCAAAATCCTTAAAACATGTAAATATTATTTACTTCTTAAAACATGGGTAATGTTCTGCATAATTCATGACTACCCAATTGCCCTCCTGCATTTCCACCACCAGAGATTTCTGCTTATTCCATGACTTTACTGAAAATCCATTTAAACAAAAATCAGTTGATCTAAAAGTTCGAGTTTTTTTTTTAAGGCTGAATACATTGGACCACGTTATCAGGACACCAAGCACTACACATCCTCAGCGCCCACACGCACGATTAGCAGGATCACTTGACACAACCGATGTCAAAGAGCCCTGTCAAAGAGCAGGAAAAAGTAATGGATAACCTAATTCTGATTTCTGTAAAGCCAGAATATGTTCACATCACCTTTCCTTAAGTCAGACCTATTCATTATACATTCAACACCAAAGCAGTTTATCTGAGTCTCAGTAATTACTTCGCAAATAGTTTTAAGCACAAGCACGGACCAGCTACAGGAGAAATAACATAGACAAGATGAGGGCATTTTTAACAGTGACTTACAGCTTTAAGCTCAAAGCTTATGTATTTGGGCCAAATATTTTTAAATCTGTCGAAGTCCAAGAGCTGCTAACACTAAAAGATACGTTGCAAATATTTAGAAGTATTAGTTTTAAAAGTTACTATACAACTATTTATCTAAAGTAAAAACTTCCTTGGCAGTGCCATAGTTTAAAGTGACAGTTTTAGTGAATCCATTACCAGCAAAAATGTGGTCAAGATCATCCACTACAGCTGTGCAGAGGAAGCAGAACAAGACTCTCAACAGAAGCTGTACACAGCCAGATACACTGACAGTCAAAACTGTAATTTTAAGTTGATTCGCTTTGGAATTAACTTCTCCTCACATTAGCATGCTATTTCTCATCATCACTTCTGCATGTTTATCAGCAAGTCTGCTTTTTATGCATGAAAAATGACAAATAATCTGTTTATTGCCCTTTCAGAAACTACTTTCCAGACAGTAATTCTTACACAACTCCATTCCACATATTCAAGTTAGAAATTTGTCCTTCAATATTATTAAACTGCTGCTTACATGTTTTAGCACTTAGACGAGCTGTGTGAATTTTAAATCAATATAAAACAGACTGAGAACTCCTTCTCATATCCTTACTTTTTACTGCACATTATTTTGATTTAAATGGCATCATTCCTACTTATCTAAGCTGCCAGTCCTGTAGTTTCCTGTGCTTTTGGTACAGTGTGAAACACCCACATTCTTCTGCCACACAGTCAGCCCCCATTACTTGCTACTCAAAGCAATCCACCTGGTTCTGCTGTACGTGGATTGTGCACTTTCCCTTTGAATCAACAAGCATATTGTCTGCACTCTTTGAGAGGCTTCTTGTTTATTTGTTTCTTTCTTTTTCTTTTTTTTTAAGGCATTTTAGTTCACAGTTTTCCCAAGTCGAAGTTCACACCCAGCATCAGAGCACTGTGAAGCAACATGCTTCCAGTTCCTGGGTCTGCTACAAATGCAACTGAATTTTTAATGGCCTTAAAAGTCTCATTCCTCAAATATTTTGAAAAATCCATCAACGTGCTTCCAGCAGTGCTGCTGACTTAGCTAGAATCCATGGAGGCCCTTAGAAATACTACCCATGGGAAAAAAGAAAGGACTTAAGATAGCTCGCTCTTTGCTAATGCAACCTGTGCTCATCAAGAGTTGGAAAACCTAAATGGAACAAACAAGTCTCAAGCACTTTAATGTATCTGAAAGTTTGTAATAATCCCTGCTCCTTTCACTCACTTACTAGAAAACCTCCATGTATCAGAGTGAAAAGTGAAGAAAAAATCCCTCACAACCATTATTTCATCACTTTGTTCACCATGACTAGTTTGGAGAGGAAGTCACTGTACATTTTTGCCTTATTTTCGTAACTCCATTTCAAAATATGCCAGTGGTTTTAGGAAGGAAGACACTGTTACACACAACACCACAAACTCCAATACAACTGGGGATAACAGGTCTCCTCAGCTCCATTTCTGAGAAAGACACACACTGGAAAGACATCTCCACAAAGCACAATTCTTTCTAGTAGTAAGAGCAGCAGTGCAGAAATGCACCGCTGACTTCATCCATGGGGACAGAAACTTCCCTCAGCATGCACATAGAATTGACTTCCATTGTTATCAAATTAAACATATGACAGAGAAAACTGAAATAATTTCCAAGAATAATTTACACACAGAACACAGACCTCTGCAGAATTCCCCAATGAGCTATAAAGCACTGGTGCAAATGAGGTCAAAGGGCTCTGTCCCCCTCTGTGGGGGCACAGGGCTCTGCAGCAAGAAATTCCTACAAAAAAGGCAGTACATCCATCAGTAGCAAGACAAGCCTAGTCCCATGAAACAGGAACCTTTAATCACAGCTGAAGAGATCACTGAAGTAAAACTCTTAATCATCAAATTCAGAATGAAAATGCCATGATTCTTGCATTCTCCATACAAAACAAAGCAGTGGATATGGCCCTTTGAATCCTAGGTGGTTACTACAATGTACAGGGGAAAGAACAAGTAGGGGTTATTCAGAAGCTAAAGCCATAAAATGATAAACAGTTAAAGGTAAGTAACAGTTGCTGTGTTCCAGTGCCTCAGGCAGTCATCCAAGCAGATCACACCACACACGGAATTCATCCTAACATCTTTAAAAATATTACTTTCTTTGGAAGAAATTTCAAAAGAGCAGACTGGAACTGCTGGTTCTGAATTGATGAAAGGTTACAGTCTTTGATTACCTATTTCCTCATTTAATGGGTCTCCTTCCCCCCTCACCCTGCACACATCTTTTGTGACCCAGATGCCAAGCTGGCAGGTGCTACGCTCCCTGCGGGAATGAAAGACAAAGCGTTCCCACGTTTGTGACATTCTCTGCCCATACAGATGGCACAGGCACCATATTTCACTTTCTAGCTCTCTCAACAGGATTGCAAAAGGCAAAATCATAATTTTGAAGCAGAACACTGACTTTTTGACCCCCAATCCAACATTTTGTTTATGGCACCAAGTACATTTCACACACACACACACAGACACACGCCCCCACTGTTTTCTGCTGAGGAGATACCATTACCTGAAAATCCCAGTTTCTAAAAGACTGATTGCTCATTCCAGAGGGGTATTAAATACAGTAAAGGTAACTGAAAATACCGTGTTCAACCTTGCTGAACTTTGAGTCAGTGAAATTACATCACATTTATTCGGAAACTTTAATCCGAACTCATATCTACATTTTGCATTTATTGATACATATGCAAAATAAATTTTAAAAACAATTTTTTTTTTTTTTAAAACCCACAGCAACTGGACATTGCATCAATAGTCTGGAAGCACATAATCTGCTTTTGGTTCTGCCACTGACTAGCTCCTTATCCTTGAACTCAGGTCGCTTTCTAGTACCATATTCATTTGCATCTGCAAGAAAAAGAGTGAGAGCACTAAGACCTACTAGCATTTGCAACAGACTCACAGGGAATAAAGGGGCTGTTACTACCTAGGACCACTAATACTTGGTTTTTATATTTCTTTTTTGCTTGGTTAAGAAAATAATTAAAAAATATTTTCCCCACTTTTTCACCTTCGATCTGTAACCTGACTGCACAAGAACAGAAACACTGGCACTCTTAGAAAACAGAATTTTAGAACCCCCTGATTTCCTTTGAGTCCTGGATTCTTAAGTCATGTTCAGTTGACTAATTTCACTGTAGTCATTACAGTTCATTAAAAACAAGTACAGTATCAAAAATGCACCTTAATTAGGCTAGCAAAGAAACAGAATTGATTCTCCTCAGAGGCTTGGCATTGTCCTTTGAATAGAAAGTATGTAAGGCCAAGTTATTTTTGTGTTTCACATGCACAGCTGCTGCTATCTGAGATGCTGCAGGAAATTAACTGGTATATTCTCCCATCAAGGCATATAACTCTTAATAACTTTGGTAACAGAAACAGGTACACAGTGATAGGACACTGGGGCTCTCGAAAATCGAATTGAAGGTGTAACCTGAAATTTGAATAGCCCTTTTCTAAGTGGACTTGTGAAAAGCATTGTTAAAACCTGCATCTTCAATTCTCAACTAGTCATAAAACTCCAGCAGTGCCTTTCACGAACAGAAAAGAGACCAACAGTGAGAACTCAGCACAATACAGAACTAGACTGTGGCAATAAACCAGGGTGAAAGTGGCATTAACGTAAACAGAAGAACTTGTCCTTAACAATATCATTATAAGACCAAGTCTGGGGTCTATATGGTTTTTACAGAAGCTGTGGAGAATGGGATGCATTTTATATTTGAATTACATATGTGTTTAGAGAAAGTGGTTGCACTGCAACTTCAGGTAACACCAAGTGCTGCTGAAAAAATGTCAATGCAGTGCTGCTGCTGTGCTTCACTTGGCTGTTTGTTTTTCAGCATTGCAGGATTCTCAGGAGCCTGCACTGCGATGTATTACCCAGCATGTGCCGCAGTGACTCAGGCAACAGCAGGAGCTTGGGATGGAGTGCCAGCTCTCACTCGACTTTCAGGATGCCTGTGCAAAACTCTACAGCAAAGCCAAGAAGCTATAAAAGGAGATGAATTCAAGGAGAAAGTTCAGCTCCCACTCTATTATGCCACTCTCTATTGCAATGCCATTCAGACTTTCATATATAAATATTTTATGTGTAAAATATAAATAACCTCCTTCCAAATTGCAGCTGCATCTCTGCTAGGTTTCCAATTTACTGCATTATGATCCCTCTATTGCAGGCTCTGAGAGCTGCATTGTTAAAAGCTGCAGAGCACATGACCTCTACCTTCTGCTAACTTGTCCATATGCTGACTGAAACACTTACAGTTTCTTTTTGCTACACTTCTGCCTTACTGGCAGGCTACCTTAGCAGCTGATAAGAAGCAGAAGTAGTATAATCATTTCTTTCAAAATAGAAACTAAATTCTAATGTCCTTTTCACCACTGTTCTTCTTCCACAATTCTGTAAGATTTGAAGAAAAGTAAATCCAATTATCTAATAAAATGTAGGAATAGGACAGAAGCTTTCTCTCTACTACTGTCATGGATTTATCATGCCCAGTTCACACTGGCTGTTAAAGGACAGTATCTCTAACAGACTGTATGGCAACAGCTTATAGTCCTGGGAAATAAATATAGCTGCGTGTAGGCAATAAAGTTTCCTTTCATGTCTTACTGTCAGGATCAGGTTCTCTTTGTATAAAGTTTACCAAAGGACTTCCTTTGCTATCAAGCACTTGTGTAACTGAAGCTTTTGTGTATTAACTCAGTGTCAACACAGACTTTAAAAAGGCTTAAATATTATGTCTGGGCTAGTATCTACAACATAACAGAGAAGAAAAATAGTCAAGAGAACAAAAAAACCGAAAAACACCACTATCAGCCCAAATAACCTAACAACAAAATCCAATCGCACAACTTATTCTGTCTGGGGAACAAGGTGGTCTTGATTCTGAGCTGGTTTTCACTCCAACAGACTGGATTAAAATGCCACATAAATTAAAGGAGCAAAAGCAGAAATCTGGGAGGTATGAAGCAGCATCCCTGCAACTGTTAGTGATAGCTGAAAGTATAAAAACTATTAAAAAACAGTAAAAGGCTTTTTAAAAATTGCTAAAAAAATTGCAGCACTTGAAAAGAGAAATGCCACTCAGGATACATAAGAAATTAAAACAGAGCGTATTATTTATACATTTATTACACTGGGTTAAATAATTTTCAGAAAGCAAAAAAAAGTAGTAACAGGTTTTGGTTGTTTTGGTTAGAAAATCTGTTCCCCCTTAAGCTCTATCTATAGACAATAGAACCAGCTCCTGATTCACATTCTCTTGGAGCCTTTCTTTCTCCACTGACAATAGGAGAAGGTTTAAGAACCCAGCCTGCAGAGGCTACAGTAGCTGTTGATGATCCCATTACAAATAAGGTATTCACAATAGTTGTGAATATTGGTAGTTGTGTTTCCTCAGAAAAGCCTTACTTTCCACTAGCTCTGAGAAACTAAGCCCAAGAAATACAATATGAATAAGCTGTTGAGAGTGAAACTGCTTCTATACACAGCCTTCAGCTACAATTAATTAAAAAAATATTTTATAAGTGTGAATTCAAACTCAACAGCAGATTTCCTATGCCAGTATCGTGGCTGAGCTTTCAAAACAGCCTAGGGGAGTGAGGTTCTGAGCTCGCCAGCCTCCAAGTACTTCGAAAAATCCCACATCTTTACACAGAGATCCTCACCTGGCTGTGGTTTTAGAGCACAGCAGAAATCAGAAATGCGTCTGACACCTATTAAGGCTTTCTTATTCACTCTCTGTGCCTCCTGCTTTTCTAAACTCTAAAAATACTCCCAGTATGCACCAGAAGATGCAGTCCTTCCACCACCTGGGTTATCCCACATGCACAGCCACCACGAGAACAAGGGCTGCAGAACCAGCAGGCAGAGATACACACACCTACATCAAACGCTTTCAAATCGAAAACAGGAAAACAGATCAGATCTGGCAGAGGCTGAAAGCGACAGGACACAAACTCTCACTGCAAACACAACTCCACGAAAGTTAATTTAAAAAATTATATTTGAAAATATATTCTAAAAAAAAAAAAAAAAAGCTGAATTTCATGGGAGTTGCACATGAGTTAATCAGCTTTAAGAAACAGCCTGGCCTTGCTTATCAGCCAGTGAGAGCTGGTAAGACACTTCATGGGTTCTGCTTGGTATTTCATTAGTCAAATGAGTTATACTCAAGGAATCATCACTGATATTTAATGGAGAGAAAGGAAGTGATCCTCATTGCAGTCCACTTTCAATTAAAGAACTTCAATTTAAACTTACAACCTAGTAAGCAGAAAGCATAGTAAAGAAAATTCTAATAACGTGAAGGGTATTATCACTACATAACAGACACAGAAACTTTGAGACACATCCAAGCTTTGGGTCTATCCATCCTGTGACACCAGGGGAAGCAATCATTAGGGGACAGACAAGGGAGTAGCACTGCAGCTTTATATATTGGAATGTACAGAAAAACAGCTAAGACCCCTACTGCCCCTGGGGTCCAGATCTCCCTGCGGCAATTTCAACAGATACTGTAACACAAGAGTTCTTTCCTAGATCTCACTACCAGACACTTCGGTGAAGAACAACAAACACATGCAATTTTCAATGGGAAAAAAAATACAATTGGGTAAAAAATTCTAGGGGAAAACCATCAGAACACTTCTTGTGAATTACTGGATTGCAAACAGACAGACCCATGGTGACTTTTTACTACACCAACCAAGTTTGCAATAGCGTGTCATGCCTGATTTTGGCAAGGGTGTTAGTGACCATAAAAAGTTAGCTGCTGACCTTTCATAAAGCAAACACTCATTTACTTAACTGTAACTTCAGACAAACCAAGCTGACAAGCACCAGACAAACATTCCAGAAACCTCAACTGCATGTATAAAATCATAATTTTTGCTTTTCTCCTGGACTCCTGCACTTAGAATTTAAGCCTACACACAAAGGTGATCACCACCAGTCAATGAAAAACCTGTACACAAAGACACACAGAAGAGGCAGGCCTTTTACAACAACAAAACTGAAATGCAGTTCTTTTGCAAAAAAGTTCAGTGGTTCAGTAGGAGTAAGCAGAATTATTCCATAACTCCATTTATTTTATTTTACTTAATCTTTTTATACTCTACATCAATACTACTCTACATTTCCTTTAGAACTGTAGTTTATTTATGGAACAGAAGTCTATTTTAGCATGGACACAGTATATATATGGATCTTGTCACTTTTTTGATATTTATTCACATTTCTGAATGAACTGTTAAATACAGACTGTCTTAATACACTTGCTTCAGCCTTCAAATTTTTTGTCCTTAGGTTCTGTCAGCTTTCAAATATTATTCCTTAATCACATGCCCTGGCACAAGTCTCATTCCCTCCAGTATTCCTCAATGTCCTCTGGGACATTTGCCAGTTTTTGTCATCTGCCCCCATTCTCCTTTGGGAATACTAAAGGAATTAATTTCATTCTTTCCCCAAGCAATGCCTGTCTCTGCTGTTAACAGTTACCATTGGCATCTCTCAGCCACTCAATACACAAAGGTCTGTGTCTCCTTAAGTGATCCCACAGTACTTGGAAATGTAACAAATCTTCTGTAGAGAAATACCTCTCATGCTCTGCATTTGCTTGCTTTAGCACTTTGTAAAAGAATTCTTCTAAAAGATGGAATCCCAGTATTTCCACTTTTCATGTTCCACCTTACTTTTGTCAGTTCAACAACTTTACACACCTAGGCATGACTGTGCCTCTGTGTGTCAGAGATAAGCAGTTTCATTGTTTAGACATGGGTGTTTTGATCCACTATAGATATATGTTATTTCTTCTGTTATTTTCCACTACTATTTTGCCCAACATCTCATCTGAATTCTTACAGAATGAGCTCCTAAGAAGTGTCTTATGTTACCTCATGTAGCAAAAAAAAAAAAAAAAAAAGTATCTTATTCCTGGACTTTAATTTCCTAGTAAGCAGTATTTCTGTCCATAACAACAGACTTTTTCAATCAACTGATAAAAAATTTCTTGCTGAGTTCTACATTTGAAAATGAGTCAAAACGTTACTTTTGACCCTGAGAAGAAGAATATTCTTATGCATTGCAGTTCCTCACTGTATTGAATACTGGAAGTCATACCACAACTTTCCAATAAATGTGGTCAAATTCAATATATCCTACAGTTCCTTTCTGCCATTATTACTACCTTTATCAGATCCCATCCAACCTTTTTTGTTTGTTTGTTTACCTGACATCTGAGCAGGATTAAGTAACCTGCACTGTTACTAATTGCAAGACAAGATGACTCTTGTGGTTACCTCTCAAACTTCCTCAGTTAAGTATCTTCTGCATCTTGAGTTACAAGCTTACCACAGCAAAGGCTGCATCACTTACCAGCATGTCAAATGCAAAACAAGCCAAAAATCTTTAATAACTTGTCCTTGGATTTCTTTGCCCTGCAGATCGAGCATTTTCTCAAAAGAACAGAGAAAGTTAACTAAAAGATACCAATTCACAACATTTTTCAGGATCAGTACATTCCACGAAAGAGAGCACACTACTGAAACATTAGATACAAATATTTAGCATCTCTGTATCCAAACGAAGTGCAGATTCTGCACTTGGGCTGCTGACAAGCTACAGAGCTGAAGGAAGGCCTAGAAAGACGACAGCCAAGCATTCAATGAACCTTTATTTTCTTCACTCTCACCAAGACGAGCAGCTGTCGGATTTGACTGAATAGGTTACAGGTTAATTTCGATATTACCATTATCATTAATGACAGCCAACACAAATACAGATCTCTTTGACGTGGAATGAGCAAGCAAAGCAGCTGAGACTTCCAAAAACCTTCAGTGGAAGAATCCCACCGCAGCCACATCCTGAAGCCCCGCATCAATGCGGGGTTTTGCGCTGGCACCATCCTGCCGTGGAATGCAACCAGTCTACCTGCTTGGCAGAAAGGTGTTTCTCTCTTAAAAGAAACCAGCTAAACTATTAAAGCAAAGCACATTTAACAGAGAAAAGAGATAAAGGGATCAGGAGAAGATGAAGATTCACTCTAGAGAAGATAAGGGTACAGCATCTAGAAAAGGAGGGAAAACTCTAGAAGCATCTGATACCCTCTACAGGACAAATACATGGCATTCCAGGTAGGATAATAAACCAGCAATTTGTGGAAGATTAAAACAATGAACTCTTTAAGGGAAAGCTGCTACCCTACAGGCTGTAGCTTTAACTGAGGCCTCAAAACACGAACACGAACCCATCACTAAATAACAATTGTTAATCAGTAAAGACATGAAGCCCCAAGCAAAAGAATGGAACGGGGAACCTTCTCTTGTGAGAACAACACAAGAAGCTGACAGGCAAAAACACAGGCAAAGAACCCGGAGGTAACGCTGAAGGAAACACTCCCCGGAGATGCCAGGGTGATGCTGCCACAGACGGAGGAGGCATCCGCCGCGCCGTGCGGGAGCGAACGCTGGGCGAACCGCCCATCAACAGCAAAGCCCGCCCGGGCCCCGCCGCTCCCCGTACCTGGCTGGCTTTGTGAAACTGCTTCTTGAGCCCCGCCACCGACATGTTCGAGCCGCCGCTGCCCCGCGGCCGCCCGGGCCCAGGGCCGCCAGGTCCCGGCAGGTCCCCGCGCCCGGCCCGGCCTCTCGCTGCGCCCTCCGCGCGCCGCCGGGAGCATCGCCCTCCGCGCGCCCGGCCGCCGCCGCCCCATTGGCCACCGCCCGGCCGCATGCAAATGACAGCGGCAGCGGCGCCCGCCCATTGGCCACTCGCGGGGTTATGCAAATGAAGCGCTGGAAGACGCCCACGGTGCGCTGTCGCATGGAGACAGCGGCGGGAGCCGGGCGGGGGGACGGGAACCCACGGGGCACCCACGGGGAGCACCGCACCCACGGGGCACCGCACCCACGGGGAGCACCCACGGGGAGCACCCACGGGGCACCGCACCCACGGGGAGCACCCACGGGGAGCACCCACCGGGCACCCACGGGGAACACCCACGGGGAGCACCCACGGGGCACCGCACCCACGGGGAGCACCCACCGGGCACCCACGGGGCACTCTGCCCGCGGGGAGCACCGCCCGGGTCCCTACGGGGCACTCTGCCCGCGGGGAGCACCGCCCGGGCACCCACGGGGCATCCCGCTGGCAGGGAACGCTGCCCGAGCACCAAAAGGCCAGTCAGCTGCCTGGTTCCATCTGTCTTATGTCTAATAAGGCTGAAAACGTCTCATAATGGGTCTGTCTCATTTCTTGTGGTTCAACGTAGCATCTCTAGCTGAGCTCATTAACCTCAGGTCTATTATTGTAGGTAGTAATTTAATTATAGCTCTTAAAACATGAAAGCTCTTGTAGTAGTCCAGAACACACCTGGTTGGTGCTGTGCACCAGAACAAAATCCACTTGGTAGTGTGATTCCAAACCTGCAGCGATGCTGCTCAGGGCTCCAAAGGGCACAGTCTCTCACTCAGAGGAGCAGATGGACTAGAAAGAGCTCTGCTGAAAGGATGTTTTAGTTGGTTGGTTGGTTGTTATATGAGGGATTGATTGGTTATATACTGAAATACGACTGTGTATCAGGAATGTGCTGATATAAACTGGAGATGTGGTTCTGCCTTCATGGGAAAGCACTTCCAAGCGACGCTTAGATTCTGGGGAAGATAAGCTCTGTGATAATGCTGCTTGATCCTGGCTGTAAGGATACTTGGGAGTTATGATTCAGCTGAAACTTATGCAGGGACCTGGGGAGCAGTTCAGAAATAAGCTTTGCTGGCTGCAGCAGGGCTCTCTGTCACTCACTGTCATGCTCACTGCATTTTGATTGGGTTGGGAGAGAAAGGCATTTCCAGAGTGTGTTATAATTACTTCTTTAGAATAGCAAAGAAGAAAAAGAAAGGCATTTCCAGAGTGTGTTATAGTTACTTCTTTAGAATAGCAAAGAAGAAAAAAATATAAGAACTTTGAGAGTGATTTTCATATTGTAAATTGGGAGAAAGGAATCGCTGTTCGCACTTTTTAGAAAAAGTTATTATACCACTAAGAAATTAAGTGTAAAGACAAACACATTAATGAGTTAAGCATCTGGATATTACTTGACAAAGGACTCTCTGTAGAAGAGACAGAAGAGAAAGCAAAGAGGAGAGCACCAGTCAGCATTTGCTCTGGAAGGTTTTTGGAAATGTTTGAAAGAAGCCAGCAATCACCATGCTATCTGGTGCCACCTGTGTCTAGGGAAAGAGCTTTTTCGGCCTCCTTACAAGTAAATATGATTACACCTCAGACACCTGATTTCAGCAGTTGTTTCTCCTCCCTAATTGAAACTGGCAGCAAGATGTTAACTGCCAGGGCCAAATTAGGTATGGCTTAAATTAGCGACACATTTGTAGACACCTCAGGTGAGGAAATAAGGTCTAAACGAAGATACTGGAGCTCCATAAAAGGAACTAAAGCAAGCTCTTACTGTACTATGGAATTAGGGAGAGAAGGCAGCATTGGCTAATCTTCGCCTTTAAGAATGGCTGGACCAGAGCAAAGAAGGAAGGGGTTTGAAATAAATCGCTGTGGAAGGGAATGAATGGATTAGGGAGTTGCTGTTGCTCTTAGCTGTAAAATTGGATTAGATAAAGAACTTTAATAAGGCTGTATGCCTACAACTTTTTTTTTTAATCCTGCTTGTAGCCCAAGGATAGTAGCCATGTTGTCTCTGCTGAAGTGATACAAGAATTTGCAAGTGGGAAATGCCCTGTGGAAATTTCACTTCAAAGCCTAATTGCTCAATGACACAGACAAGGTGAAAACCTAATTAACGAGCCAGCTTGAATAGTCCAGGTGTTAATGACTTGGTGGAGGCAACCTGAAAGACACAGGTACTCAGTTCAGATACAAGTAAAAGTTATAGCTTGGAGTCAGTAATACAAAGTGGCTAAGGAATGTTGGAAGGCTTTATAATCACATAGTTAGATCTCATGGAAAAAAAGGATTGGAATTTGCTGGGTGATAATCCTTAAGTTTTATGCAAAGTTAGTGATTTAGTCTGCAAAATGAGGGAAATGAGAAATACTACAAAAAAATGGGAAGTGGTTCAGATAAATGCTGATGCAATGGTAAAAAAGCTTCTCTTAAAGGTAACTGTTACAAGTAGAAGAGGTCAGGGCATAGTAACACAAGGGCAGAGTGAAAAATACTTCACAAAGGGGGCCTTCAGGGCAAAAGTTCCAGATGTCTGTGTATTTAAACAACAATTACAGCTCCACTACTCAGGAAACATTAAGTGCATGAGAGGAATCCATAATGGCTCCAATATTTTACTGAATCAGGTGTGCTAAAATGGACAATGAAATTTGTGCAAACTGAGAACTCCTAACTGGGTTCAGATCAAGGTAGTGACTAGAAAATATGCACTGCCTGCTTACATGGGAGAACTGTGCTTGAAAATGGGTCCTGTGAAATTCAAACAAGATAGACTCGTGGATAAATGGTTAAATTTATAATTCACTTGCATTTCAGTATGGCTAATACTATGGAAAAAACACTGTCAGCAGAAACTCCATCTAAGGATTTGGCAAACAATCTCTAAGGTGTTTGGTTTTCAATGAACAAATCATCTTACTACAAACAAATCATAAACTAGAAATATTGTTTAAATTACCTAGAGGCATCTTAGCATTTGAAATTACTTGGAATTTGAAGCCAACTCCATCCACATTCGTTTGAATGTCTTAAAAATAATGAAAACTGTCATTGAAATACAATCTGGGTCTTTAGTGGTTACTGCCTTAAAAGAAACATCAAAAAGGGGAGGAAAGATGAGTTTGTGATGAAATTCTATTGTATTTGATTCTGGGCCACGCTGACTACTTTATTAAAGCACTTTTTTTTTAATATTTAAGCCTTAAGGAAAAGATAAATTACTGTGCATCAGCTTATCATGCAATACATTTCAACACAAGGCATTAGGAGACTTTGGATGTACTCACCTGATCCAGGATAAGAGCAACTACAGTGAGCAAGACTCTCAGACATGATGTGATATCCATTAATGGTCTGTAAGGATTCTCTGTATGTAATGACAGGGCCAATTACCTGGTTAGTTTTCATGTTAGTTGTCAAAACTGTGGCAATAGGCTGTGTTTTTTGGTCACAGGAGGAGAATATATTAGAAACTTATTGTGTAGAAAACAAGCATTTGGAAAAGATGATCCTCTAGGAAAAATATGCCATTTGAAAGAACAATTAGCCAATAACCCATTCTACAAGAGCAAACTTGTAGAAAGCCTTCAAAATAAAGTAGGCTCAGATTCATCCAATTCGACAATTCTAGAACAAAGAGGGGATTACTAAACTGAATTGACACGCTTAAGTTTTGACTCAAGCAAATGAAGTAATATATAACATAGTGTTCCAGAGTGAAATCCAAAGGACTAGAACACTTGGTGAAATTGGTCCCAAATGTCATCCATTTCATTATTTTACAGGTGTCACACAACAAACTTGGGAGCTGACACTGCAAAAGCAATGCCAGCAGCAGATTACCCCAAGAACAAGAACAGAAGAGAATCCTTCTGCAAAAAATGCCCAAGACAGTAAGGACATCTCATGTACCTGTTTCAGCAGCCTTTCCATATACTTAAATGAAAGAATTATTTATAATTAAACAAAAAAAGTTGGTCATACGAAGACACGTTCATGCGCAGGAGCAGGCCAACACAACGTTTCTGTTTCTCCAACACTACCAAGCAATTCTGCAGGTCAGCACATTCTGCACAGATAAACTGGCTCAGGTATTTTTGACAGGGCTTTACATTGCAGTATACATTTCATAAGAAATCATAAGGAACGGAAAAGAACAGACAGTTTTCTCTGCACAGCCAGCACTGGCCAGAACTTGGAAAGCTCCCCATTCCAAACGGACGCTTCTGGCAGTTCGAGCAGGAATATGTGACCCTGGGGCCAGCAGACACTCTGGCTAACCTACTGCAGTTGTTTAGGATGCTTATGTTTGCTCCCCAGATCTTCTAACTAAATGTAGCTCGTGAATTATTTTTGGCATATGTGACTGTTCTTCTCAAGCTGACTTTCCATATGCGTTGCTTTACCATTATCCAGATCTTTGCTTTTCTTGTCTCCTTCCTGTGTTTGTATTCCACACGCTTCTCCATGATACTGTACCTACCTTCTGTCCTCACTTTGCTAAATCTCTGGCTGTTGCTCTGCAAGTGTAAATAACAAAACAAAAGTTTGTTAGGTCTTATGCCATTAAATAATAAAGATGGTTCTAATTATGTATTTCTTTTAAAAAGACATATAAACAATTTAGGTGAGTTCAAAATCTAGATAGAGGGGGTTTTTTTAAGTTACATATGTCCGTACTATAAGTAGGTACTCTAATTTTGAAAACTCAACAACCTACTTTTTTGTGTATACAGCTCTGTCATTCTGAAGCTTGTAAAAATTAGCAATCCTAATCTTGCAAATTATACCATGTGGATGGACTCCTGGACAGTTCCAGCTTGGAGATATTGTAACTTTTAGGTGCCTATGTTGCTCCTGGTATCACTAAAAAAACAGGTTTTGCAATTAATGTATTACCTGGGTACTCAGTGCTCTCAGAAAACTCTAGACTGCTCAGAAAAAAATTAGTTATGTGTGTAAATTAAAACAAAGATGTGACTGCCCAAAATTACTCCACAGAGGAAACAAACCTGAAAATACTGGAATATTACTAATCCAGTATACCCAGAGCATTTTTATTTCCTCCTCACTTGCAGTTTTCAACTTGCTAAACCATTGGAAGAAACCTGTAAGATGTTTCCTTTTGGATAGGTCTATTGCCCTAAATGGAAACATTTCCGTTTTCTGACCAAATCGGAAAAAACATCACTTAAACTTTGAATCTCATCATTGTCAGTGCAGCAGCATTACTTCACACGAGCAGCTGGTCTGCCTGCTTCATCCCTCCGTGGATGTGCTCCCTCCAGGGACTGCATCCCCCCGAGTGCAGATCCCTGCGTGGGGCTGCTCTGGGAGCAGCGGTGGGAGCTGCGGTCCGAGCACAGCACAGCCAGCAACGGGAACCGAGCGCCTGGGTACCAGCGGGAGCTGCTCCGTGGAGGTACAGCAAGGTAACAAATCCACCAGGAAAGGCTGGGTTGGGAAAAAAACCCTTTTGCTATTGGAAAATACCAAAAAAGAAATATGTGGCCATTTCTGAGCTGAAATTAGCCTCTTTTCTGGGGAAGAAAAAGCAACCTATTGTAAAACCCTATTTGATTTAAGAGAAAAACAAATGTTGATGGATCAGCAATAACCACAGAAGGAACATCTCTCTTTGTGGTGGCCTTTCTGAAGTAGCTATGCTCCTTCTGATTAAAGAGTAAGGTAAAATAAACTCTTAACTTTTGATGAGTCATTGTAGTAATGTGGAGAAATGTTGCTTTGATTTAAATAGATTATACCCGAGTTCTGTGCTGCTGATTCACAGGTGACAAAATAAAAGTACTGATTGTCTGCACACAGCTGCCTGTGTTCATCAGAAAATGCTGAGACTCTCATTGCTGACAATGCCAGCACAAATTTGAAGTTGAAATGTTGCTAGGAGAGTAGCACTAGCTTCAGAAAGGTGTGAAGGACATTCGCGGTCACCTTAAAATTACTGTACCGTAAACTACTGTATCATTCTGTTTCAAAGCAGAATGTTGTGTAAACTGGATCACATTCACTGTCTGAAACCCGATCTAGAATTTCATGTAACTGTTATTGAGGTACAGAACAAAGGTTTAAGTAACATCTTAGCAAGTCTTGATCTTTATAATGATGTTTTTCAGTGGAAAAAGGCCCCACTGAAAACCAGCACATACTGCCTTGCCTTGCTTAGAGAATGCAATGCACAAGCTTTTAAAAATCATGATTTATTCAGCTTTATCAGAGAAATAAATATATAATCAGCAAGAAATCTGAGTAAAAATCTGCAAGGACACAGATTGCATGTAGTGAAAGGAGACAAATAGTAAAATGAAGTAAAAAATCCAGTGGTTTATCTTCTCCATGTGTAAATAGATGCCTAATTCTATTTTAACTTGCAGAACAGAAAATTTTAGCAACTCTGTGACACAGAGTCCTTATATAATACACAATGTGAACATTTCAAAGAGTTTGACTGATTTTTAAAAGCAATTTGAATATCAGTAAGTATCTTGTAGCAAGTTTGTGAATATTCAGGCATACCTGAATTTAACAAAACTTTTACAACATAGATGTTGTTTTGCTTTCAGTGTAATTTAATAGGTCTTTTGGGATCTGCGTGTTTGAACATCTGGGAAACATCATATGTTGTCTGTTGATCAATGAGGCAACAGGAAAGGCATGATGTGACACAGATGTTAAATATGGCAATACTCCATAGACCAACTGGATCACAAATGGGAATGATCAGACTTTGAAAAATCTGATTAAGATTCATTGACTGGATAAAATTCAACACTGTTTTTATTTCCCTCAAATTTCCTAACTGGTCTTATAACAGTATTATAGTGGGTATTATTGTGGTCAATGAATTATTGCAAACTGGCTTATTTGGAGGAACAAAACAATGTAACTGAAGACAAGGACTTTTACTATCAAATACTCCACAGGAAGATGAATACAACTTGCCAGATCCCTGCTGTCTCATCGTGAAGATTAATGTCTACTACTGGATAACTCTGCCACTTCTCGTAAAACAAAGAATATATAAAGCAAATTTATTGCATTAGTTTAAGCCTCTGTTAATTGACTAACTGCCACTATAGTAAGAAACCTTTTTCTCTCTCGTATGCAAAAGAGAAATAGTGTATATGAATTCCTTTAACTGTTACCCAGGAATGCCACCTCCTGGCTATGTACAGAAACGCCCTTTGAGAGGGAGAGGGGGAAAAAGCAGCTTTCATTCCGTAGTTCCCATAAAACCATTTCAGTTAAATAGATGTTAAAAATATGTGAAATACAGACATGCCTCCTGTCAGACTTCCTATCTTGCTCGTTGAAATGTAAAGGTACTCAGATATTTACTTTTCTAAAGAAATTGTGTGGTTTAAAATAATAAACACACCTGACATTGGCTTTCTGTAGAAACAACCTTAAAGCTGTTGTATTTAAAGGTAGCAGCTGAATCAATATCGTGAATGAAAATCTGACCTTACTGAAGCTGACAGGACTTTTGCCACTGACTTCAGTGGGGCCTAAACTTTCAGCCTGTAGTTTTTGAAAGTTACTCCTATGAAGTGGGTTCGAATTGTCAGAAGTGTTAAAGGAAAACAGACATATATTCTTCTGCAATTCAGTGGGCACAGGCTTATAAAGGGGAAACTGGTTGTGCAAAACAATGACAGTAAAGGTTTTCAGAGTCAGAGATCTCCCCCTCCCTATGATCAGATCAGAGTAGCTGTTGCTTTTGTTGCTTGAACTTCTCCAAAAATAGCCTTAGAGCTGTTTGGTGTTGCTAGTGCAGGAATATGTTCCTTGAAGCAAGCATATAATCACGCTGCAATGGACTTCCAAATCAAAGCAGAATTCTACTCTGGCTGCTAGAATGATATACAGACAGCAGGGTAAACAAGCCAGGGATTTTCTCCCACCTGGAAAGCAAGTAAGAAGCATTTCTCCAGTGCATGAAGAAGATTATTTGGGCAGACAGAAATGGTAATGCAAGCTGACAAATCACTTACCCTTAATGGGGACACCGGACTGCTTTTAATTTGCCAAATCTATGATTCTAATATTTTTTAACGCTGTTAATAGGCAGTAATTTCAAGGATTCCACGGAACAGTGTTTATTGGAAGAGACTAAAAAATGGTGAATGCTATTGTATTTTAATAACAGAGATCTGTCATGTGTGATAAACATTTTCCTTACAATTAAAAAATTTCTATCTAAATACAGAAGATACTGGAGGGAAATTAGGAATTTTATTCTTTTTCCTTTTTAAAGTTATATTAATTTTAATGAGTTTTGATAGGCTGCAGATGTGTGGTTTTTCTACAATAAATAAAAATAGCATGAAGTTTTAACACTTCACTTTTCTTATTCCCTTCTTTGAAGGAAGAAATTAAAAAACAGGGATTAAATTGAGATTAAGCTGTCTCTCTGCTGTTCCTACAGTGCCATGCTTGCTTGTCTTTCCTGATGTGTCATCTTGAAACTATGACCCAGGCACTGATACATGGAAAGCAGGTACCCACTTACTCAATCCATCGGTACAAATGTCCACAGAGTTTGTTCTTTCTCTCAGCTGCATGCTCTCGACATGTACACTAAATTTTGACATATATAATAAGTAATGGAAAACACATTTGTGAATCCTGCTTTTTTTTTTTTTTTTTAATTTTGACTTAAAACATTACAGGGCTTCTAGGATTCTTAAAGTACTATGCTTTTTCTTAATGAGGGCGATTGTGATGAGGGTGCCAAAGAAATGATAGCGTGCGTTAGGTGATTTTGTAGGGTTTTTAAGAGGAAGGCAGGGTTGAGGAGACAACTGCTCAAGAGAAAAAGAGAAAAATGTTCCAGCATGAACCTGTTCCAACAATTTGCTCTAATATTAGTGATACTATCTTCTATCTGTAGATGGCAGTGATCTCCCACTGCCTGCTTCAGGAGGAAAGGGGGGAATGATGGTGGTAATGAAATACTAAAATTAAAACCACTGTGCAAAACAGATGTGGGGAAGAGAAGTCATAAGGTATGGGAAGGCATATGCTTTACAGTATTTCATTCGTGTGATGAGAAGATGTCATGCCATCTAGAATCTATAAATTTCTGTACCAAAGGATTTTGATGCCAAATTCCAGAATATTGCGTTTTGAAATTTATCTATGATTAAAACCCTTTGTTGGCTTTCTGCACTTCTTGTACGCACCTTAGACACATTTTGTTATTTTAAACATGTTTATTCAAATAATACCTGCTGTTTTCCTTTCAAACCCCTCTGGGTACTTAGCTACCTCCTTCATCAGTTGCTCAGCAGGTCTATTACCCTGTTTAATTTTTAGCTGTTTTTCTGTTGACACTTGCATTAGTTTTCACTTTCATTCAAATAAAATGCAGTAAACAGTGTATAAGTCCATCTGGGTGTACTTCAGTGAAGGGTGTGATGTGAAGCTCACTGAAAGCAATGAGTTCTTATTCATTTCAGTAGGCTTATGATCATGCCTCCCAAAATCTACCTTGCTTGGTGACCGGCAGATAGACTTTTCAAAATATAACATAAAGGCACTATTTTCAGTTGTGGATTGTTTTTATCTTAGTGTTTCTGCCTGAAGTATAATAGAAATATAATATTTTTTATGAAAATATATTTATTTAGAAATATAATACTTTTTATGAAGATCAGACTATAAAAACTACATTTTTGAAGTTCTATTTCATGTGTCACATGGGCTCCTAGCATCAGATTTTAAATGGAATCTAGACACAAAAATGCAGATGAGGTGCCTAATAGGATTTCAAACATCGTCTAAATGCATTTAAAAATTTCCTTCTGAAGCTTATAAATATCAAGGAGATTTTGAGTATTGTGGGGATGAAGATGCCTACAATGCATGTATATGCAAAGCGGACACAGAGAAGTACCTAAGCCAGTTATTTCTTAAGAGCCACTGTTTTTAGTAGAAAGTGTCTCACTGCAAAGAGAAAAAAACCAAAATTATTCCTCTGCTTCTAAGGCAGCCCAGCCTAGTGTAGATGGTATGAGCATTAGATACCTTAGAGCGGCACTGAGACATTCCTCAGCAAATCATGAGCAACTATCTGCTTCAGGTCCTTCTATTTAACATTAAGCCATTCCTTTCCTTGCTGCTGAAAGAGGTTTTGCAATATCAGCACACCCAATCTGCAGCCACTGTTGTTTCACTGCAGTCGAGCAGAGGTTTGTCATTAGTATGACCAGTGGCAATTTTGGCCTCTAGCGCAGAAAGCCACCATAAACTACTGTGCCTAAATCCCTTTTGGAAAGCCTAGCTGGGAGTTCTGCCCATGTGCCCAGGAATGTGTCACATCCAGGATGTTCTGGAGCAAAAAGGACATACACCCTTCTTCCCAACAGTAGGCTTTCCATACATTCCAGTAGTAAGGTAAAGCCATCTACCTGGCTTCACTCTATTTAGAGCTTTCTACACATGAATCCTACATTTTCTCCTCTGAATTTTGTCACCTCTTTCTTGCCATACCAAATAGCTTTTCTTTCTCTTTACTGACCACACTCTTCGGTTTCTTGAAAAGCAGCAGCAGTTTCTCTAACTGATCTGTCATACTGTTTAACCTGCAGTTCTAAAAATGAACTTTTTTAATGAGTGAATGGTTAATCTTTATATTCCATTGTGAGAAAAATAATCCATTAATCTGTTCCCAGTATGCAGTTTCATAATATGCACTCTCAACCAAAAGCAAAAAAAAAAGGGCAGCTAAGGAATTGTGTATGGCCTTATTGCCTGTAATTTACAGATCACAGATGTCTATATCCAGACTTGCCTTTTCCCTCACACCACAGGCAGGGCACAGTACAGAAAATTCATTTTCTTGACCATCTTATATTGTTCCAAAAAAGACTATTGTGAGATATGAAATAAAACCTAGGTTTAATATCTCCACTCATGCTCGAAATGCACACAATAAGATCCCTTCTTTGGGAGGTACTTTTGGTCACTTCACAAAAATGTCACCATTGGAATTTTGCAAAAAAAACTCATTTAGTAAGCAGTTGGCCCAGTTTGCTTTAGATACACTTCCAAGATTATTTGCAGCTTGAACTCAAAGTGTGCAGGACTCTGTATAACTCTCCCATAGCTTCCAGTGACACTGCCTGACTTGCAGTGCTCCTGTCTATCCTTCCTCCCTTCTGCTTCCTCCCTCTCTCATTCTTTTGCTCCCTCTCTTCATCTTTCTAATTCATTCCACATGTCCTTGAATATGTACCATGCAAGCTGCTGTTTTGCATTCAACATTTGTTTATCCTGGGACTTATCACAGTATCTGAGAATCTCATAACTTTCACAGATTTTTATCCTCTTGAAGCCTTTGTGAAACAAGGAAGTGTGTGTCAATTTACACGTGGGGAGTGGTCACACTGTAGATTAAGTGAGGTGCTCAGAGCCCTGCTTAGCCGTGGGAGCTCTATTCAAGTATTTCTTGGCTCCTGATCTGCTGTATAGATTGAACATTCCTGTCGAACTACATCTCCTGCAGTGCACCACAGTCTCTTCTCAAAGTGAGGACAGGCCATCACTCCAGCATTTTTGGCTTCTGGGAGATACCAATCGGCTGGGGAGGCTCTTCTTACATTAGAACAGGGACATGAGACAAAAATTCAGAAATTTCAGAAAACCCCATTGTGACTTTTCAAAATCAAAATTAATGGATGGGTAGAAAAGAGAATGTGTGTGGGAATGGGTTCAAGTATCTGACCTACATTTCCATTCCCCCAAAAGAAACCAAAGCATCCTAATATAAAGAAAAAGAAAAAAAAATTCACGCAAAGCAGATATTTTACTCACAAACAGTTAATGATCTAAAAATGTTGGCTTCTGAAGAAAATTCTGTAATGGCCCTAGTTGTATTATAGAGTGGAAGAAAAAGCACATAACTAAGATTTCATTAGAGTTATCTTTTCCTTCTTATTTCAGAGTATCTGCTGTAGATGTAGCCAGCATGCTTTTTTGCAATAAAATTCACCTACCTGTACATCCACACAGTAAGTCTCTTAATGCTGGTTCTAAATTAATTTTTTTTGAGTTATCAAAACATAGGATGGTGTATCAATGTTTTACAACTCAAAGGGGAAGCTTCCAAAGCAGTGAAAGGAAGGCTCACATAAGGACTGAGGCTGGCAACATGTGAAATTTGGGTGCCAGGTTATTAAGTATTCTGATTTAGCCACGATGTGAAACTCCACAGTGAGCTCTACAAATAGCTTTGCTGATACTGAGGTAGTGACCTCTGAGGCTTTCATGTGACTGTGCTGCCAATGGGTTGTCTGGTCCACCGGGGTGCCACTTTCCTTTGATTTATCTTTGAGTCTGAGGAATTTTTTTTTTTTTCACTGTAGTAAGAAAATCCTATTTCAAATTCATCATTAGAGCTGGCCCCAGTGGATAAATCCTAGTAACTAGATATTTATTTTACATGGATATATGTACTGACTTTAAAACAAGCCTCATGCAGATAGATGTCTGGTTTTCCTTATCAATTAAGGGAGATGGGGAAGGGAAGAAAAAGGGGAATATATAATAGCTCACTTACCTGAGAAAAGCTGTGCAGCTGGGTGTGATCTGTTGTATAAGGCAGAAAATATGCATCTAATCAATTGTACTCTCTTGGAACCTTAAAAAAAAAATTGGTTTATAGCAAATGTTATCCTACAAACTTGGTGATTAAATAAACATTCTGATTACTTCTGCACTTTTCTGCAGACCAAATAGGTCACCATAAATGAAGTTTTTTAAAAAAGAGAAAGAACAGAAAAGCAACAAATTAAATGTTTGTGTAAAACTATTCTGGTAGTGAGCCCGTATCTCCTGTTCTCGGGATTCAAATTGCTTTGCCTAGTGAAAATGTTTCAAAACTGACATGCACAAAGATCCTGCATTCTGCTGCAAGCATAACTTCCACTGAACTGTGTAAAAATAAGGCAAGATACAATGTCAACACTAAGAAGAAAAGGTTAAGTTACAGTCCTTGTAAATTTGATGGGTATTGCATAAGAAAGCCTTTTTTCAGTAAATCAGTTTAGTGCTATTTTCTGTTCAGTATTAAAAACACTGCAGCAAAATCAAAAGTTTCTAGATCTATCACGAAATTGTGAAAGTAGCATTTCTACAGGCTACAAAAGATATTTTAAATCTTCAGAAATCTCATCAGGGACTTAATCTGTGTGCTGAAATTTTGCAGAAATTGGCTCTATCACCTCTATGCCCAACTGCCTAAAGTCACCCACAAAACTAGAGACATATTTTAGTCTCTGTTCAATGTTTTATGCAAGAGAGACAGTAAGGAGAGTAGTGTCATCTCCACCCTCACAGCAATTACAGCTGCTGTGCAAGGAGCTCAGTCCAGCTAGTTTCAAGAAGTGTGTTTAATGCTAAGCACTAACAAAAATAAACCACATTAGCTGATCATACTCCGAATATAACACAAAGGCTATTGCACCTTACTGGATTTTCCTGCAAAACTCCCCCCAAAATTACCTTTTGCACAAATGAAGTCAGCAATGCAGTGTGCAAAGGCTGGGAGTCTCTCACACCGAGCTAAGCTTGAGACAATGCCAGTTACTTCCATGATGGGGTTTTTCCTCCTATTTTTACTCTCTGAGCAATCCTCTTTCTCAACATTTTTGTTATTCTATTTTTTGCTTCATAGTTTCAGATACATAAATACATGGAAGCATTTTACAGGAGTTCCAAAGCTTCCTGAGAAGTGACTGACCTTTATAACTCTTGGAGTACGTGCAGTTAATTGAAAAGCTCTCCTCTTGATATATTTTCTCTAAACAATGGAAAAACTATCTATGTTAAACAGAACCCCATCCAGGTATGTGTGTAAACTTGAGAGAAGAATGCAAGAGAGTTATTTATAAAAAGATGAAAATATTAAGTATTATTTATTTAGTGCCAACCATATTCTTGGTTCTTATCTGTTCTTACAAGCAGCACTCTGTTCTTATATGGAAGAAGCAATTTGAAGCCACAGCATCTGAGCTACAGTAATTTTGATATAATGGCAATGAAAAGATGCCAGCAAAGTACCTTTTATGTGTGTGTTAAACTTAGCTTTGGTTGACAGTGTGCCCACTGCAAAACATACACAATACCTATAGGAATGATAAACAGAGCTTTCTCCAAAGAAGATTTTATTCACTTCTGTTGTAACTTAGTTATTAATTTAGTGTATAATTTAATCTATCAATTCCTTATCTATAAAAGGGATGCATCAGGACTTCTGTGAGTCTTGTCCAGGCACATTTCACTGTCTTCTGAGAGGAGCTATCCTGCTATGGGTGTTGCTCCACCCCTGCTACTCCATAGCCCTAGTCAAGACGAGGGGCTCAAACTGTAACTGTTATATCCAATATAATGTGAAACATTAATTTTATTATGGTAGCTGCAGGCATTAAGACTTTAAACAAGGAATAAAAAAATACTACTGTTTGACATTGTAGTAGAATATGAAGGAAAGAGTCCTGGAAATGCTTTGAAATACCTTAGTAATATTTTCTGAACCTCTAGACACATTTACTATGATCATGTCTCTCTTTAAGTCTTGTAAGCTAACACCATCTTATTAACTTTTAATATATGAAAAATATGCACTACAGGAAATGTAATGTTACTAATGAGGTAAAGATCTCCCCCCTCACTGTTATTTCCTGTCCATCTCCGTGGTAAGTAACCATGTATCTTTGTATATGGACATGTACAAGATAAGTGAAATAGCTACTTACCCATCTCCAGTCCCAGTGGACCTTGATTAGCCAGTAAAAAGGTATAGGCCACATCAAACCAACGCTCTACAGAACAAACCCAAAGAAGTGCATTAAGATTCTGCCCTTGTAATGCCAGCTAGTGAGATTTTCACACATGGGGAATACTGAATAGGACCTTCTAGAGCTAAAAGATCCTGCAATCACATTTTGTCCCATCAACCAGTAGTTCCCAGAAAGATAAATACAAAGAAATCTGTAGTCGGAACATAGAGAAATACCCCCAGAAAATATCTCAGACTTTTAAATCAGAGCAATATTCCTTGTTAAAAAAGCAGATGAAAAGTATTTGCTTGTTAAACTTTGCATTCATAAAAGAAAACTTTTCTTTGCTGAAGATTGCACACAGCTTTCAAACACTTTTCTGCAAGCCAAATACAGACATAAATTTTTTTCTGATACGAAACGTAGCCCTTCTGTAATCTAATCAAAAGTTAGACTGCCAGATCCCAAATGATACTAAAAAAGAAGTTAACATTAAATTTCTAAGGGTCATTATTAAAAACATATGGAATGTTCCCTCCAGTACCTTTGGAATTTAATTGCACACTGTCTGGACACTCCAAGTATTCCTCATAGGCAAGGAACAAAACATGCTGATGTTAGAGGCCACGCTGAAAGCTCACCCCTGCTTCCCCCTGCCCATCCTCTTGCCCCGGCCCTCCCTACCCCTCTGGCCAAACCCTAATGACAATCAGCACAAGGAATAGCATGATCATGGAGGAGCGCTTGAAAGTACTGTTAAAAACAGATTTTCTCAAGAGTAAGAAGAAAAACTCAAGAAAATCTGGCTTTAGTGACTGGTCCAAATTTAAACAAAACCCACCCAAAGCAGCAAACCAAGCAGAGCAAACCAGGCTCTGAATTAAAGCCAACTCATGTGAATTTCAGGTCAGCCAATGGCTAATAGCAGCTGCACAGGGATTAGAAGCACTGCCTGCTACTAAACTGAGCAACCCTAAATGTAAACTCACTCATCCATTGAAGTCATGTTGAACATCTACTGGAGCGTGACTTAAATCAATACACAGAATTCCAGATAAACTGGTGAAAATTGGTTCAGCAAATGTATCCAGTAGAATAGGATTTAAAGGGGTTATTCAAATCTCCCTGATACCTCCTACTGTTTCAACTTTTCTGGAAAAGCTGATCCAATACAAAACTTGTAGTACTTCCATGAGCTTCAGATTTCCTGACCTCCAGCGAGTGGGAGGCTTATTGCAGTTTCCCTGGATGTCTAAAAACGCATCTTTTTTTGGAATGGCACATTGAGCATTTCATTACTATGTGAAGTGCAGTGGTGTCTGTGCTGAAATTTAGTTTCCATAAATTAAATAACACCTGGTAAATGCCAAGAATATCAGGGGATGTCTATCCATGCAATGTTACAGCATCCTTGCTCTGGTTTACTGATACTTAGTTTCCTAAGATTAGCCTGTTGGAACTATCTAGAGGGCTATGGGGTTTATTTATAAACTCTAGTATACCTGCTCATAATTTATTTAAAAAATCATTCCAATCATTTCTTTTATAAATCAATTAGCTTCTACTGATTTCCTTCCAATTTACAGCGAAGTATCTTCTGCCTGTTGTTATGCTGCTTAATTAAGTTGGGTATATGACCTTTAAATCTAGTTCTTATGCTGTAGGATGATGCCCTCAAATCATTTTCCAATACCAAATTTATTTTAAAATTCCCTTGAAAAGTTTAGTAGAAGGACAACGAGAAATCAACTAGGGCCATGTTGATGAATTAGGAATTATTATTATCTTAGCTTTGCTTTGAAACAAACAGAAAGAATATGCAACCAAACAGATGAAAATACCATCCATAAGGAAAACAATTTTTAAAAGGTAGAACTAGCACCAAAGTACAGACTGTTCTGTGAAACCATATTTCTAAGCTTAAGGAAACTTGCTGGCATCTGGGTCACTGGGTTAGAAAGAATTGTGTTAGCAAAAGAAAGATTATTGTCTTTCTAATTTAGTATGCTAGACAATTAGGGGAACTTGATTTCAACAAAATGTTTCCAATATTATAATGCATGGAGTTATGCACACTGCAGCTAAAAACAAGTTAAATTCTTAACAAATAAAGGGGGAGAAATGTAAATCCGTCCTCTATGACCCACTTCTTCTGCCTATGTACCACACAGGGGGAACTCTGCAAGGACATAATCCACAAAATGTATATATATAGTCTCTGCAAGAGCACTACACAGAAACAATAAATTTAAAAAGTACATATTCAATTTGCTTTTAATCTCCATGTTTCTTACTAAAAAAAAAAAAAAGTAAAATTTGTCAACTTCAAAAAATAATGTAATGACATGTTAAGAGAAAAATCAGCTTACTATAAAAGACTCAGTTAAACTTTAAAATATACAGCTAGAAGTCCTGAAATATTTTACGGTTCACCACCTAACATAAAACAACATAGAAAGACAGCAGCAAACACTCTGCTGCTTTAACAACCAAATCTGTTCATGTAAAATAAACCCGTGCCATGAATGCTACACTGGATTAACAGACATGAAAATCAACAAGTTCCCTCTTCTAGGCAAGAATCCCTTGTAGCTCCATGCTACAACCCATTGCAAGGAAATTAATACTGCCATAAGAAACTTCAGATGGCATAAGAGTAGCATTGCACGGACATTTGAAATAGGCTGGAATGGAAGTTTATTCCCAATGAGTACTACTGGGTATTCCCACTGCATGGAAGGCTTTGATTACCTTGTGTTTGGATTATGCTTTACCTTGCAAGACTCTGTGATCTCACAGTGAATGATTACAAGCATTCGTAAGTGGTAAGGACGATGTGATATTTAACTCAGCACGTAGCTGGGGAATATGATCCATATTTTACCAGTGAAGGGACTGAGATACAGACTGGTTAAAGGGTTTGACCTAGAAAATTCTTCAGAAACGGGTACTGAACATCTCTCTCAGGTTCCACAGCTGTGCCTTAGCCAAATGCTTTGCCCCTACCTGGTGTTCAGACCACACCTCACTGACAGGGTGTCACAGTAGTCTTTTATCCAGAGTTTCACCCTAAATACATGTGAAATTAGAGGTAAAATTTTTGAGTCTGCAGAGACAATTTTGTAAGGCATTTTGCCTCAAAAATCCTTTCACTGACATTTAAACTTCTTTATCTTTTCCCTAGAGCAGAAGACAATCCTACTTCAGTATAAATTGCTACACAGGAGAAAAGCAATAGTTTCTCTTTCTCTCTGCATGAAATCACCTCTGCTTGGTTATTCAGATACAATTGCTACATATTTACAGGCCTAAATAAAACTACTGGTATATTTTAAACAAACTGGTAAAGTTATTTTAATGTTGCTTGTATAGACACGAAAATCAGATGCACAGGTAGCTCTTCTCACTACAGGGGAAAGGCTGCAGATGGGTGTATGTTTTAAAGCTCGCTGAGATTATTGAAAAAATACTTACAAAGATTTCAGCAGTCACTAGACCAAGCCTGTGGCCAACAGGGTGAAACTGAAGGTATTCAACTTCCACAAAGCTGCAGGGACACTTAATCACTAATGAATGATCTGGTCCACCTTGGGCAGCCGAGAATTTTGTAGTAGCCCTCACCAGGGCCAGCATTTTATATGATTTCTCTTTTCTTTGGTAAGTTCCCCAAAACCTTACATATTTTGATATAAACCCCGTCCCTTCTGCATCATCTGACTTCTGAATCAGCCCCTCAAAGAACACTTCATTGGCAGTAGGTACTGTGCACAGAATCTTTGTTCTCTGCCATATGCCCCATGTGGTATTTTAGAAATTACTGATTGCTGCATGATTGTTCTGTTTTCCCCTGTAGCTCTTGGGCTATATATCTTCAGGTGTGTTAAGGTACCATGGTACGATGCCAGACTAAAGTTTGCCTTAAACAAACTCCCAATAGCTCTGATATCACTTTTAATTTATATTATAATTTCTAAATTCTAGTTGCTCCCTTGTGACTTTTTTTTTTTCCCCACAAGTGCATCTGGAGCTGAGAGGCAGTTCTGTGCAGGAAGCAACCATGTGTATTAAATGACACCCTGCTGTGTGACTTGTGTCTCGGTGCACTCTTTCACCAGAGTGGCCAGTTGAGTCCCACAGGTTCTGGGCAGTTCTTACTGTTTTACCTAAAGCAAAAAATTCCTGGGAGTGTCCACAAATCTGAACCGGCATCTGTTCTTTTCCTGTTGTTTCTTCTTTGAAAATATAAACAGAATGTTAATTACCTTGCCCTGATTTTATCCCACTGCTCAGTTTGTTTCCTTTCAACTTCTGAATCTATTACCACCTGCCAATTTGTCTAATCCTCTATTCTGGCAGATGTAAGGTTTTAGCTGAGATTCCTGCAATGATCCTGAAAGAAAATGAGCCATATTCCACTGGGTCAACAAGACTTAGAAAGCCAAATCTGTTACAAACATTACTTCATCGTTTGCAGAAATCTACATACAGAAACTTATTTCATAATTTTGTTCATGGATGCATTCTGAGGAGCTTGACGATCTCTCACATGAAAGAAAGTCACAAGATTTGTGCCTCCAATACTTCCAGTGTCCTTTTAATTTTTTGTCACGTTTTGTTCTTAAATGAATAACAAAATCAAACTTTAAATAATTTGGAGATTCTTCCCTAGTTCTCAGCACACACACACACACACACACACACACACAGAAGAAAAAAGCTGAATCAGCGTTTTCACACGTGCTTTAACTCCATAATTATGTGCTGTGCTAAATTAGAGAGTTGTGCTCAGGTTTCATATTACAAGGATTACTTTAATTCGACACAGGAAAAAAAGAATATTTTACACTGTATTTTAATAAATAATTAATATTAACCTGCGTCTATTAAATAAAGGTTCAAACTTGCACAGTGCCGTAAGCTCCCACTGGATGGTGTTTATCGACTTGCAAAATCAGGATCTGGTACAATGGTATTTGGAGAGCACTTCTGTTTCATACTGTGCCAGTTCAATATTGCTAACTACAGGTGTTTAAAAAGCATAAAGTGGTCCATCAAATATCAAAAGATTAGCTTTATGCTTGCCAGATCTTTAAAAAATAAATAAATAAATTTGGGGCTCTGCTTATTTGCCTCCTGGTTTTTGATACTCCAGGGTTCAGCTGGCTCATGTTTTCATGTTTTATCTCTAACCATAAAGGCGAGAACTCTTTTTTGATGGAAGCTGAAGTTTGCATCTACTCACTAGCCTGCAGGAGCAGACTTTAAGAAAACATCAAATATCATTAACGCTCATGGGAAAACCGTGAAAATGGGCTATGCTGGTTGATAACTTACTAATTTACAAATTTTAGTAATAGACATTGGTGCTTTGAACTACTGATGTGAATTAGCCAGGTTCTACTACTTACTTAATAGTCTATGTTCCTTGTGGCATTGAAATTATTGTGGCTTAGAAACCTACTCTACAACTGAACACGGCACTGCTTGCCATGTGAATCTGGAACAGATTTACTCATGGAGCAGTGGGGGTTTTACATTCTGTGTTGGAATAGAAAGAGTATTTAAGACTCGATTGAGTATCTTTAGACTAGTTACTGCAATTGTTTCAGTAACGAAACTGCTGGTTTCCCCTCCTTTTATAGTTCTTGGCCTTCAACAAGGAGCTCCACAAGGTGCAATTTCATGCTGTGGATTTTCATTGTTTGTTATTTGACGGATGAGACATAGTCAGAGGTGTTTTGTGAGCCATTTTTAAGAAGGAACTGTAAACCCCTGAACATCTACATCTTTTGGTCTGTCTTAAATATAGGAGCTACCGAAACAAGTGACATGGCTTAGATTTGTGGGAGGAATGAATAACTGAGTAGACAAGAACTAATACACACTTGGGCTCTATTGCTGATGTATCACAACATTGTTCCAGTAATGAACTTCTCCAAAGAATTAAGAGTTCCATTTGAAGGCTCGTTCCCCTGTCATTTTTGCACCTGGCCAGATTAATTGCCTCAAGAGCTGAAAAAAAAAAAAAAAGATCTAAAAATTTTGGACCCATTTTTTACCTTGTGTACTGTGAGAAGAGTAACTACGTTCTTTTCTTTCATAAATTGATTTAGTGCTTTAATTGGCTGTTGGGTGATGTAGAAAATAAAAAATCTCATTCTATACCTCATACCTTACAACCTATGAATCCATCAGTTCAAACGAGACTGCCGTGGCAATCACAAAACAAAATCAGCTGAGAATGAAGGGAAAAACCTTTTTCCCTTTATCTGCTAAAAATCTCTTGTGTTGCTAAGTAGGTATAATAAGTAGAGAAGAACTACACATAAACCCACCTAATTTAAACGTGGTGCTTTTATAGATTGAACTAATAATAACAAAAAGCATTTCAAATTATGAGTTAATTAAACGTCTATATATTCTCTTTACTGTTGCGTTCATTTTTACTCAATTTTAGGATTAACCAACTGCCATGCTTAAAATTACTATTGAGGTACCAAATCACTATTTATGTACCTCATACTGTGACAGTGCTTTGTGAAGCAGTCTCAGTATATATTCCTCTATTGATAGGTGTGGCATAATTGTTTCTAATGGTCTGTAGTTACTATTAACAGCTGAATAAGCAGAAAACTATTCACCCACCTAATAACATGCAAATATTTAATATTTTAAATATTAAGTGTTCTAAGTATCAGTGACTGAAAACCCTGGTACATTCAGTTCATGCAGAATTATTTCACTTCAGAGTCAACTGAGGAATGAATAACCTCATCTTTAGTTCTCCTAATTGCCTCTGCTGGACTCCCTGGCTTTGCAGCCAGACATCTTCAGCAAAATGTGCCATGATCCATCACTGAAATCCCATCTGAATTTCTGGTTATATCTAAGATCTTTTGTTGCTTATTTCATACTATCCATGCTAACACAATTATTAGTAATTTTTACTGTATTAGTAAGGTTTATGCTTCCTTGCACTACTATAAAATCTACATTTGTGCTTCATAAGAAAGTAGGACACTTCTAGAACACCTATGCTTGCATGAAGCCAGCAGAAGTTTGGAATGGGCAGAAAGCAGGTTTGAGCTTTTGCTTTAGTAAATGTTAATTGCACAGGTTTTTCCTGCACAAGGAATTGCTCTCTCAGAAATACAGAGCTGTGCTTTGAGAGTCAGTATTTTTAAGAATTTGTTTTTTGCTTTCTTAATCAAAAAGGATTTTTTTTCCTCAAAGTTTATTTATTGCTTTGGCTTTTTACCCCCAGAAGTACATTCCCAAGATTTTGATTTTCAATCTGGAGTCCTACTGGGTTCAGAATTTCACTGAATATTTGAGAAGTGTCCTGGCCCAGGAAGGCTTGCAGAACTGGACACTTTTAAGCACAGAAGTATTTTTAGTTGCAAATATTAAAAAAATGCACTCACAGCTGTTCACACAGCAGTGATTGGAGTGGTTGGAGTACCGAAGAATGCTGATACCTTGATATGTTTTATGAGTGTAATGTAGCTGCGCTTCAGGCAGAAATTCTTCAGAAGAATGAGGAAAAAGAACACGAAGTGGAACTGCTTAAATTTTTAAAAAAGGAGTTACTTTTTTTCTTTTTAAAGGGACAGAAATAATACTGGAGTTCTTATACATATATACTGCCATGGAAATATATTTCATTTGGGTACACTGCACAAAGCTGCTTTTATTAAAATTCTCTCAAATAAATGCCATAACATGAGAGTTACACAGGATACTGGTTTAGAACTGATTTTGTTTCTTTTTTTTCATACTTCTCATGCTTATCAAGCTGTCAATTGTGCTCTTTGAAAAAATGAGTGTGAGAACACAGACAAAACTAGATCTTCCACGGGGCTTATAGAATGTAATCTGCATATCTACTTCCCCAATGCCCTCTTCCACTTTTCCTTTGACCCATCTGAAAGGAGCACCTGCATTTCAGCATAAATGTGTTCTACCAAAACCCACCCAAGCCCAACAGCAACTTCGCTGTGCATCTGATCGGTGTCCCTCCAAGCCCAGCAGCCCTCCTCCCAGAAAGAGCCAGTATTGACTACAGGGTTTTGAAGCCAAGCAATTGATTTCAGTCTGCAAAGACCTCCTGAACTGAAGCTGGCAGTTTCCATGCAGTCTCAGAAAAGCTGGTTTCAGACTTCAGAGATTTAAGACCCAGCAGTTGGTTCAGAGCAATTTGTTAACGTTTGGGTGCTTTATACAAATAAAAGTCTCAAGTTTAATTTATTTTTACTTTTTTTGTTTGATTTCCATAATACCTGCTTGGAAGAAATCGGGACTGCCACGACTGAGCATTGATACTAATTAATAACTCCCAATGCAGTATACATCAAACACTGCAGTTAAAGAAAATCTTCTGGTTTATTTGCTTTTATTTAAGGAAGAGAACACATAAAATAACTGAACACTGTAAATAAAATAAAATTATAAATTAAGATAAAATACCACCCTTTTTCTTTTTCTCTATAGCCTCATGCATTCCTTTCAAACATGAAATAACTTCTGAAGGAAGGATGGCTGTGGTGAAAATCAATATTTTTCCTCTAGCTGAGCCTACTTCAGAGAAAAGTCAGATCCTGCCTATGCCCTCTGCTTGCATCTAAAAATTTTAGGTTTCATTCCCTGTGGTAACTATCATAACTATACAGCTACTTCATACAGTATATATTGACTTTGTAAACTGTGGTTGTTCTCTGGTGCGGGGATCAGTATTCTGGACTGAGCATTCAAGTGTGGAAACAGGAAAAGTCTGACATGTTATTAGATGCGTCCTTACTCATGCTCTTTGTAAGACTTCCTACATATCCCTGGATAGAAAATCAATGGTTACATATGAAGTATCTGTGGTTACCTATTGGAAAGCAGCAATATGCTGCTTGAGTTTGTGAAAGAAGCTTGGCTTTCTTATTTAGCAATGAAGGACTGCAAAAGACAAAACCGAAGTTGACTAAATAATATAATAACCCTTAGCTTATTGCAAGAAGCACCAAAAGACACAATGAGCAGGAAGTGAAGACCTACATATGAACAGTCCCCTGCTAACCACAGCATAAAGATTTGCCTTTGAGCAGAGCAGAATCTACTGCTTCTGCAAAACAAGAAAAAGTTGATGAGGTAATATAAAGAAAATATTAATTAATATTAATTTAATAATTTAATTAATATTAAAGAAAAGTGACAGAGGAGAATTAGAGACAAGAAAGGTATTTAGACACAAGAATTACTAATAAGCCTCAGAACTTAATATAAGCTATGTACAGTGTTTGCACTATTCTAAGTTGAAAAAAAATCATTAAACTATATAGTAATTTTTCAGTAGAACTATAGTTAGGAACAGGGCCTCATATAATTATCAAATAAGAGATTATTTCCTGCTCCAAAGAGCTTTCTATCTAAGTGTCAGTCAAAAGAGTCAGACAAAAATATATTGCTAAGTGGTCAGTTGGGTATTTCTTTAGAGATCTTAAACCAAACTCTGGTCTTAGCATCTGCAGGTTATCATGTACCAGCACTGAGCTCACATATAATTGTCACAGACTTGGCAATTACAGCTTTACAAGACAAGGTCTACTACCTCACATTTCAGATGTAAAATCAAAGCAGAGTATGTGCCCTTACGAGGCTGTAGTGTCTACTTGAGGAATCACATCCTACTAAATATGATAGGCCAGATTCTGCCCCTGGTTATGTGCCTTTGTCAACCCACTGACAACATTAACTACAAAATAATATAAAGTGACACAGGGATTAAGCATTTTTACAGCTTAGAAAGCAGTGAGCTCACCTTAGAACATCCAGGTATTCTAGGCTTGAAGTACTTACATCTTGCAGCTGCTAAATGCTCTTTCCGTAGAGGATACACATTACATAGCATGCAGGTGGCAGTCATATCCTATCACTGTTGTAAAAGCAGTTTATTAAGCATACACAGTGTGACAGGAAAATGGAAGATAGCCAGGAATTTGATCTTACCTGGTGCTCTGTGCTGCTGCTTCACGGTCTCTTGCCATGCTCAGAAGTCCTATGCTTCGTATTTGCTTCAGGCCTAGAGCGTCAAAGTGTATCAGTTCTTTTACAAAGCCACACAGCATCAGTATGACATGTGAAACTAGCCAGTTCTACAGCTCTTTACACTTCAAATGTTTTCATGATATTGAGCCTTACAAAAAAAATGTCAACCCAGCCTGATCTTTAAGCCTTTCACCATTGAATCAACACACGTGTCACAGATATTTAACAGTAACTGTAGAGATGGATGAACGAGTTTGTGGAAAATCCTGACCCAGCGTGCATTTGCTCCAAAAGCCCTCCCAACCCTCTCTAAAGTTCCTTTCACATCAGTGGAGATCTTATTTCTTTGTTACTCCTTGCTAATTTCCTGGTCATCATGCTGCTTGCTGATGATGTAGCAAAACCACATCCATCATCATAACCAAACCCTTCAGCTGAGTCCACACAGCTTGATTATAAAACGTCACTTTGGTAAGGCAAATACCTACTGTAAGGAACAACAGTCCCTCTGCTGAAACAAGCAGGATGTTTCACATGCTGGAAGTGAAGAATGTGCCTAAATACTCTGCTGTGTTTTTCATCTTGTATAACAAGCCACTTTTTCACAGGAAGTAGATTAACTCTGTAAAGGAGGCAAGAAGAGGAGTCAGGTGTTCTGGGAAGTATGGGCCATCACTGTATTTGCTGTCATTTCTCTACATTCTCTATTTTACCATTCCATATTTTCCCTTTTCCATTTCTTTTTTTTTCCAGGTTTCCTTCCCCTTTATTTTCTGCTTCTCTCCTTTTGCTCACAGACTCCAGATCTGTAAGGACTTGCTTCGTAACTTTGTCTTGTACAGAATTAATTTAGTACTTACCCATTATTTTGCATTATTCTGCTTTAAATGTGTGAGTTCCACTGTCCAAGCAGGAGCAAATGACCTGTGTGAATGCTGGCGAGCACCTTGTTCTCTGTGGCTGACAGGGTATAAAGCCCGTCACTCTTAATTGCCACCACAGATGACCTTTCAGCCTGAGTTTTGAAGTTCAATCATGAGATATATGGTATTTCCCAGGCTATTTGCACATGTTTTAACTGAAGACTGTGTGTATGTGTATGCAGCCATGGGTCACTACACAAAGTGGAACCACCAGCTTGTGTTGTAGGCCACCAAACAGCCACCAGCTGATAACGACTCTCAGTTATTACTAACCAGGGTCAAATTCATGCCAGTGACCTAGAAGGAAAGGGCTCCATATCTCATTACTAACATTCTGAGCTCTCCAGTCCCCCTGACCACTGCATTCAGGTCTTTTAAGTAAAAAAAAAAAGAAAAAAAAAAAAATCAGGAAACGAAACCAGATATTTCAGTAAAATGCATGTGCAGTACATGACCACATTAAACAGCATCCAGAGAGAGTGAAATTCTTCCACTCACAATCTGATCATGCATTCTCAGCATACAGATACCTCCTTAAACAAAACAGCTACAAAACTATCAACTAATATCCTAGGAATGAGTATGATAGAGAAGCACCTCCAGTCTGTCGAGTGAATACCAGACATTTAGAGAAAAAACAAAATACTTCTTTTACTTGATAGTCCCAAACTTTTCTGAGTGAGTCACTCTGGTGTGCTCAGTAAATAAAAAGATTCACAGAAGCCCCTCAAGTGCATTTTAACAGACAAAAAGGGATTTCAAAGTCTTTTTAAAGTCATACCAAGATAAACTGTAAAGTTTAAAAAAACATTTCTTTTTCTTAAATCCTAAGACATTAATGAAGTGCATTTGCAAATATCAAAATAGGATGCCAATATTCAAAAATGGGATTTCAAATTCTTTTCCCCCATTTCAGGTTCTTATGCAGTATTTTTGTTTTCTATTTTGGGATTGTACGTAACTTTTGTAAAGTTTCAGGATATTTAGACAGAAAGGACTCAAAGCTGCAGGATACCTTTAATGTGATCCAGCAAAAAAATTACAAATGCATGCTTCAATTCAGTTAAACTGCTGATTGCCAGAACACATTTGAGGATATAGTTCCAACAGATCTAGGAATTTGAGGTCTTTAAAGCCTAACTAATTTAAATAAATGTATACACTCAGCATTTTACTTTCCTTAAGATGATAAATAGGAAAAAATCATGAACTCTAGGTTCTTTCCCACGTTATCTCTACTACCATATAAAATATTTCTAATTTAAATGTCCTAAAGTTGTCAAGATACTCATTAAAGTAGGAGAACTCATAGCCCCTAGCATAGCAGTTATGCCACCCTTGTATTTTTTGAAATACTAAATCCTAAACTCAGGCTTGGTATGAAAGTAGAGAAATTAATTTTTATTATTTTGTTTTACTATAGACTTGGATCATTTGGTTCATGAAGAGCACATTATTCAGCTATTTATTTGGGCTTTTAGATATATTCCTTCTGTAGCAGGCTATTAGCCACCTTCAATGCAAAAAATGTGTTGAAATATTATGTCCAAATTAGTTCATTTGCCTGAAAGGGAGTGGGAGGGGAATAGTGATAGTAAGAAAACTCTTTGTGTGTGTTGTTCCAGGCATGATAGCAGCCCTGCCAAATCCAGGTGTTCAAAATCCAGAAGACAGTTCCCAAAACACAAAATTGGATCAAACATCACAAGATTAATATCTGTTTGTTTTTCTTTTGATTTACTTTATGTCTTCTGAGATTTAATTTTTAAATGAAAGCGGAGATTCTTACTTAACCGCAGAATTTTGGAAGCTGTGAGTTAAAGAAGAAAATTATACTGAGAACTTCATCTGCTCCTGCTTTTGCCCACCCTCTATTGCTCAGCATCTACACTGGAACTGTGAGGAAGGGACTACACAAGCCATTTCACCAGAGCTGCACCACCTGGACTGTCCAGCACGCTGTGAACCTCTGGGCTGTCAGTTACAGCACACTGAGAACATCAAGGCTGCTTTGTGTTGAGGAAGTGATGCAAATGAAAATTAATGGCCCAGTGAGTGTGGTCCTGCAGGAATCCAGTAGCAGTAGCACACCATCCTCAATCTAGTGTGATTATTTGGATTATTATAACATAATAATAGATAACATAATTATAAGAAGTGTGATTACTTGGGTTATTCGAAGATTTCATTTTATTTCTTCTGCAAAGGACAGCCTGTGAACTCTGAATCTAAATTTCACTAATTTGAATGATTTGGCCTCTACATAAACTAAGCTGAAGGAACAGATGCATGAAATCTCAGAGACCACATGAGTTCAACATACACACCTTCAAGTTTGTGATCTGCCTATGGGGATTCCACTGCACATCTCCACAATGTCAAAACTTTCCCCTGGATGCTGGTGTAATTAGCCCTAGAGACTGTTCTAGATTCAAAGTGATTTCCATGATGCAAAATGTGGAAGGAGAGGCCATGTGAATATGCTGACACAAGCAGGTCTCCTTGACCCATTCCTGGGATAGCATTATTTACAGTGTTTAGGAAACTATCTGATCTCTGAATCTGTTTGTCTCATTCAGTCTAGTGAGTACACACCTAAATAGTGCACTAGTCTAGTCTGGCACTCAGAAAGCATTACTGTGTTCCTAACCTGATCATCCCAAGCTTATGCAACTGTGTTTTCTGTCTTTCCCACTAACTTTTGAATCTATTGGCCAATCTCAAATAAATTCGATAGAAGAGCAGCGATCTCAAAGATACTAAGTTCTACCCAGCTACATGAAAACTGATGACTAGATAGATGACTGGCCTCATTAAGAGAAAAACTGCAACGTGAACTTAAAAGTTCTGTTTTGTCTGGCTCACCAGCTGGACAGTCAACACACAGGCAGCCACAGGACATGCTGCCTCTTGCCCAGCTAGTAATTAGGTATAGCAATGAGACCTCAGGATACTGTGTATGGACAGCAAGAGAGGACAAGAAAGCACAGGTGGAATATTTGAGGTCCTGGATAGAAGAATCATAAGGTACATGAGAGGAAGCAGATGATATTACTATGGTGGAGCCTTACAGAGACATAAGATTAAAAGACAAAAGCGTAGGCGTTGACTTATGACACCATTCTTCATCACCAGGAAGGTGTGTAGTTGGTGGTTATCAATAATGTGCAACTCTTCCTTTTTGATTTTTAAGACAAGAATGTGTATCTGAGAACCTGATCTAAGTTAGATGCTCAGTCAGAAGTCAGTGCATCTGCACCCAACTGTAGAAACCAAAGATGGCACGAGTGAGAGCTGAGACAATAGTGTCCACAGAACATTTATAGCCTAAACCAGAGATCTTCCACAGAGCACTTCAAAGGCAAATCCTGCACTGACCGTGCTATGTCAACCCTGCTACAAACTGAACATTGCAAAGATGTCACCAAGACCAGGACTGGGGTTTAGAACATTTTGTGACTGCAAAATAGGGACTTTCCACTGGCATTCGCTGTGTTGGACATCATATGCACAGGTGGCATAAGTTACCTTCTAGGTTAAACAGATGCTTGAAGCTACAGTACATCACCTATCAGGGTATTTTAAGAGAATCAAACAGAGACAACCTGATGATCATAAGAGCCACAATGCTCCACAACAATATGTATGTTAACACTGTGGAGCTTAATAGCTCCTCAGCAGTATGTGACTGTGTTAACTTATTGAGGTATTTGCTGTATAACCTAAGTACAGGGGTCACAAAGAGAAAAAGAAATTGCCCTCCTCAACTATTAAAGCACTGTGCATTTGCATATTATTCTTTACTCTCTGACAACTGTAGATATTCTCATCGTGACCTCCAATTGTCAGTTTTCAGCGTGCTGAACAGAACTGAGGAAAATGTGCTAAGATCACAAAGGTGAAGTTACATTTCCAGTTGTTACCCTTTCTCATCCAAAGCTTCAATAAAATTCTTCCCAATAGAATACAAAAAAATATAGAACTGGATTCTTTTCTTTGCCCAAAGATGCCAGGGTGCAGATGAATTGCAATGTAAGGAGCAGTGCCATCATAAAGGAAATGGTCATGCATGGGGTTTCTTCTGAAAATAGTTCTACTGATTTTGAGTGGGGCACCCAAGTACAAAACTGGGCGCTGCAGTCTCTGAGTGCTCTTGAAAAACATTTTTGATACACGTCATGCTTTGGTAGACCCTTTATACTACATGACTACACAACAGGGATACTTTTCTTATGATGACTTTAAAAAGTTATGATCATGCTATTTTCTCCATGTAAAAGGAAAGCAATGACTGTACAAATACTTCAGTATACTGTAAGAAAATGAAGGCAGGAGTTTTGATCTACATCTCTGACTCATGTTCATGAATTCATTAACCTCAGTGGACTCATTCACCTCTGTTTTCAGAGTAAAAACTGTTCTCAGTGAAAGATTAGTCTGCAAATGGTAACATTTCCCCAAACTCGTGGCTGACAAAAGCCATATCATTGTCTGGTACATATTAGAGTGCCGTTAGGGCTGCTGTGTATTCAATCCCTCTATCTATAACCATCAAAGGACTGATGCTCCAGCTGGAGATCAACAGCCATACACACCAGTGACACTGCTGGAAATGCTGTATAGGAAAAATTCTTATACAAGAGGAATCAACATCTGGAGGTACCTACAAACTCTCTCGTTCCTTTGTATCCCTGGAACAGCACATTCTGCTCAGACTTCTTGAGCAGGAATTAGCCACTGATTAATTTATCCATCTCTGTATTTCTACTGGGCTCATCAACAAGATAACTTGTTAAGAAGTGCTTAACTGCTTATTCAGTTGAGTGTTATTATTGCCATCAGCATTTCTCGTGGATCTTTCAGTGAATTTACAATTAACCAGTGCACAGCTTGAATCCACAAAATCTTGGCATGTACCAATAGCAATGGGGGACAGGACTCTTCAGTTCAAAATCAACAACATTAAACAAATATCACTACAGTGCATAAAAACCTATATTTTCCCAGAGCAGAATAAAAAACATAACTTACCTGTTTATTTTTATAGTCCATTAAGTTCTATCAACTGTACTTCCCTATAGGGAAAATACTATCTTGTAACACTTCCCCTAATAAATAGCAACGCCCTTAACAGTCTTTACTACCATAAATTCAATGCCTGTAACGAACTTAGGAAAATTAATCATGGTGTGCTTTAAACACTAGTGGCATCAGTCACGTCAGAACTGGTTTGCAGGAAAAGCATCTCCTTGAAAGTATGGAGCACCACAACTCCCACTGAGCTCAGTAAGGCTGGCACTGTCTTAAAACTTTTGTGTATGTGTAGGAGAAAAATAGATCAGCCTATCCCACCCACAGTTTATATATTGTTTTCTTAAGAAAAGTTCAGCTCACACAAATAAATGTTTAAATTTGCAGGCTCTTTTCTAAACTATATTAAAGGAGATCAAATTCTGACATATTTGCTCTTGGTGCTTCCTGATCCTTGAGTGTTATTTTTGATTCACAGCTGCAGATTTCATTTATGCAACCTCAGTGTTTTGGGTTTGCATTAATGAAATCTGTTAGAAGCAACCACCTGCCTTTTGCTTTTCTACATCTTGATCTTGCAGATTAGCAACATGCAAGAGAAAATATTGACACAGAACTACTAATGCAAGTGATTTTTGTCATAAAAGTTATTTTTGTCCTCAAGAGCCATCGATCTCTTTCTCTGCAATGAATTCCTGTTGCTCTCTAGATTGTAACTATCAGGGCTTGTCAGGACTATCCCATGTATAAAATATTTGTGCCAGTCGTTTGCCAGCTGGCAGTTCAAACCAACATAGCTCATTGTGAAAATGTTTTGCCTGGATTTTAAAATCAGATCTAGGGTTAAACTAAAGATTGTACCAACTGTATGTCTTAAATCCATTCATTCCATCTGACCTGCACATCTGCTGCATGTTAGCCTTACCCTGCTGTCTGACAGTGGCACACATTTGAATCCTCATCATTTTGATTAAAGACTTGGTTTTGTTAGGATGTCATGTACAGTATATCAAAGGAGATCAGTAACCAGTCTGAAAGTCAGATGACAAAGAAAACAATCAGCACATGCACAGTTAAGCAGAGTTTCATGAAAAGAAGGCTTAACATAATGAGTCATAATTTGGAAAAGCATCTGTAAGTGGTCTCACTACTCCAAGCTCATAGTGGACAGTTTAGGGTTTTAGAAACGGTTACTAAGCACAGACAATCACAAGAGGTGTGCTGTCATGGGCTCTGTGCTAGTCTGAGTACAAATTGGTTATCTCAGATCATCAAATTGTACAACATTCAGATTTAGGACAGGCAAAGCACAGAACATTTGGTAATAATCTTTTTTAAATTTTGGAGATTTGTTCAGCTGTTCAGTAAACTAATGTAGAATAGAAAACCACCTTTCCTTTAATCAGTAGATAATGAAGAGCATTTGTCTCTTACTTGTAAGACTATCTTAAATACTAACTCTGTCTTTGTTTAGCAAAAATATGATTTTTTTTGCCTACCACATTAAAAAAACCTGCTGGTCAGCCTTCCTGACTGATTCCTGGTTTAAATATCTTAGCCTATTATGTTTCCTATTTGTGTTTATTAGTGTATGTATAAGTGCATCTGTGTCTGTGCATCAAGATCATTATTAATCATCGTAATGGCAGGGGAAAAAAAGAAAACTTCTAAGCCCACTGGAAGAGCAATAGTGTTCCAGTAAGTTCAAGGTCTGCTAGGATTAAGGTTTGGCTGATCTGAGCCACCTGTTCTTCAAGTGAATACAAAAAGATGTGAGTGTAGTTCCTGAAGAAGAGAGCATGGATTAGCTGGTTTTAGGAAAAGACAAATCCAGATATTTGCTGAGCAGAAATGGTCAGTGTTAGCTGCCAATCCTACCAAAACAAAGTTTAGGGTCTGCTGTTTGTAACATTTTCTTTGATGGTTACCTCTCCACATGTCTTTAAGCAATAGTTAAAAGGTAACAATTATTTATGTAAGATCTTAATATACTTTTTTTTTCCTCAAGGTATACAGGATAATTTGTTAGAAAACTTTCAGCTAACTTTAAAACTTTATCATTAAATGAACTAAATTGTTTTTAAAACAGAAATCAGGTTTTTTTAATGATTCACCAGTCCTTTTGTTTATATCACTTCAGGATTTCACAAGTGAGTAATTCATAATCACTTGAGCTGTCCACTGAAGGATCAGGCTTCCATCCAGTGTACATATGGCACTTGTGCCTTCAGGCTTAGGGTTTTAAAGCCTGTAAAGAAATGCAGTCAGGCATAACGTGGACTACCTGTGACCGAGAAACATGTGCTCATTAAAGAACACCTCTGCAGGAGAGGAACAGCACAGAGGCTGGGAAAGCAGCAGCAGGGTGGATTTCCTTGGATCACTGTGTTAAATGCATTTGGAAGGCAAAAGAGTGCAAGTAGAAAGGTATTACGGGAACACTCCCACCAACTGGAAAACGTTGATCTTGAACATATGATCAATGTATTTCCCAGGTTTCCTTCTAAAATCATCTGTGTTCTTTTAATGCACTTAAAGGCATCCTGTGTTGTATCTTCCGCACTGACGCCACCAGAAAGTTTTCCGTGGTATGCTAGTATTTGTGCATGATCTTCAGCAGGAAGCTCTCCTTTGGTCTTCTAAGCCATGTGCTATTTATTATAGAACTAGGATAGGAGCTGGTATTTTCCCAAGCAATTATGTGAATGGGGACCACGAGCCCTTCTGACTTTCAGTAAAACTCACCCGAAACATTTAAATATTTTGAAAATTTCAGCAACTGAGTTTTGAACTAACTTTTAAAAGAGCATGAGCACAATCCTGCACATAATCTTTATGAAATAAATCTTTTATTTATTTTTGGTACTCAATCCCTCTGTATTTTAGACCAGGCTATAAGCAAAGATAACTTTCACTCACCAATTTTAGTTCACAAGGATTTGTAAACATTCATTTACTAACAGAGTAATAGTTTCACTGTGATTTTCTTGTAAGGACTTACTGAACATCGTCACAGTCATAAGAAAGTGTGGATTGCTATATTGGTGAGACCATCATAAGCGATTTTGACTTGTCTTGTACATTTCACTGCCCTAAAAAACACTCAAGTATCTTATCAGACCAGAATCCACTGATTAATAGGATGGCTGTGGTAACTTATTTTCCTGTTAGTGCTTGTTTAAGCTCTGTTAAATCATTCTCTCTGTGTTCAGTCACTGGATTAAACTCTGGAAAAAGACAAATTGCTCTTATTCAGCATAGTTTTCTTTACTGCACCTTGCAAAAGAATTAAGGTGATCTTTATTGCAATGGACTGCATCAAGAATTATAATACAGTTTAGGCTCTTATTCACCATACATTCATTAGTACTTTTCCCTTCCTCCTCAAGTTTCTGTTTCTTCATAGTGACCACAATCAGATGTCTGGTCTACTCCTCCAACATACATCCTCCCCCAACATTGTTTTTATCAGGATTTTCCTTTCCCAGGCCATTTGACAGGTTTTGTAGAGAATATATTTTTATATGCAAGATATTTTTAAATATCATTGAAATCTATTAAATGTTTGATTTTTCTGTATTAATAGATTGATAAATCACAGGTTTATAGTAGCAATACTTATTTAGGACAATCTGCAGATGCAACATCAAATTTGTGTTCAGTTTCAGTGATGTACAAGAAACACGTGCTCATATTCTTTAGCTATCTTTTAAGCTACTTTCTTTATATCCATGTAGAACAAGTAGTACCATGGCCATACACGTAACATCAAAAGCTCTCCCTCAAAAAGCAGTACAGAGTAGCTCCATTTAAAAATGAGGGGATGAATCAAGCCTCCCTCATTATTTCTGGGAGATTTGTCACACCTATTTCCATTAAAAGAACACTAGAACATAAAAATGAGCCTACTGAGTCACACCAAGCATCTCTCCTGCCCTGTATCCTACCTTCTACACAAATGGATGCCTAGGGAAGAGTAGTAACAAAACAAACTCCAGAACACAACACAGTCCCACTGCTACTGATGTACTGCATCTGAAGGCAAATCTTTGCTTAGTTCCTTTTTCACTGAGCATTGCCACTGACATTTAATCTTACATTTTCTTCCACTTCCTACAGTTTCACAGCTTCTCACTTTAGAAAACTGTAAATTGTTTTAGGAAATTAAGTCCCTACAACAACAAAAGTGCATTTTTATCATCAGCAAAGCAGACTTGACACTGGCAGAAACCAAGAACTTTGTAAACACAAAATGAACTCCACAGCATTGTGAGATAATATGCATCTATAAAATGCAGTTTTCCAATTTTCTCTCTTTTGTCTCACTTAGAGAAATGTTCACTTACAGAACATTTTAGTAGCAAGTTTATGGAAGCCCTGTTCCAACAAGAGGCTTTCAAAGGTACGTGCTAGTTCTCGTACCTGGTGCTCAGCCAGCAGATGGGGCTATTAAAGTCACAGGAATGAAAGAGAGAAACAGCGTAATTAGCAAAATTAATGAAAATCTCTAAGTACTAAAGGCCAGAACAAAGTATACTTTACAGCTTAGAAGAGATCTGAATGCATTCAATGGTACAATAATTTACTGTATTTTTTTCTGAATGTATATGTGCTGGAGAGTGAACCAAAGGTATTGCACATATTAATTTATTTTGTATGGGTGGAATTTTATTGCGTGTGATGAGGCCCAGTTGTATCAATGCGACAATTTTCAAGTAAGATCTAAAAAAAAAAAAAAAACAAAAACGTGTCATAAATGCACACCAAGTACTAAATCAGCATAATTTCAGTGTTTTGAATTGCCATGGGAATAGCTGAGTTCCCATCAAGTTAGGTCTTGCAGAGGTAGCAGTCATGCTTCTCTTTTCCTAATGGTGCTACCATCACTCCCTTCCCTGTTGACTATTGTTCAGGTATAATTATAATGTGCCTGCAGAAATCCCATTAAATGTCTAGCTTTTGTTTGTAAATTATATGTATCGTAAGGTTTATGAACTGATTTGCGTGTTAAAAATTCGCAGAAGAATTCCAAGTGAAGAGCCTTAGAGTATTATTTTTCAGTAAATGAAAATAGCATGTCAGTATTTTAGAATGGAGATTTGGGCCCTTTTCTCCAGCTCAACAGAACCTGCCTTTCAAATATTACAAAGGACAACTGGGCATTGCCTAAAGGCTGCCTGTTTGCAAGCAGCACAGCCAGTGAGCAATTTATTTATTAAGGGCACAGCAAACACGTCATTCAGCTGTACACTTTACCCAAATCTGAACCCAAAGATGCTGTTGAGGATCTTAAATTCTTGAATTGCTCCTCATGAAAATATATTGCTAGAGTACACTTTTTTATCAAAATTGATCTGAAAAGTGATATAAGCAGAAAGAAGTTTCTTGTTTAAAAATAAAATTTCATCTGCTCAGAGACCTGAACTCACATAGGATGCTGAAGAAAAGCATTAAAAAGAAAGCAGCCAAGGAGAAATGAAGGGATGTATTTCATAAAGTATGAGGTCACCCTGCTGTCTCAGCAATCTTGTCTGTCTCTTTTTATCACTGTACTTAGGTATTACTTTTCCACACATTTTATGTCTGGAAGGCTAGGATTAATACTTGCTGAGGGGTATAGAGTCCACCAAACATTCAGAATGCCCAGCTGCACAGTAGTCTGCAGCTGAGATTTGTACTTTTATAAAATTTAGGCTACCTGGCTTCTTAAAGGGCAAGGAATACACATGAGAATTTTAAACCCTGCATCTAATGTCTCTCCCTCACGTGAATTTCAAAACAGCTGGCTTTTATACATCAATTCATTTTTGTATATTGAGATGGAGAATTACATCCAACAAATACGGAATTACTACATTATTAGACATAAGACCAAACCCTGGCATTTCTGTAGTGCTCTAAATTTTACCTCACTCTAGAGCTGAGAAACATGGAAACGCTAGTACTGGTACATCAAAGCATTGGAAAAATTTAATCAACGGCACCTTCAAGCTATTATGCATATCAAGTGGCAAGATAAAATCATGAATAACAAAGTTCTGCAAAGTGGTTGCACAAACACTGTTGAAGCAATCTTATAAAAGCGTATTTCTGCTGGACTGGACATGTCCTTTGCATGGAGGACACCAAGCTCCCAAAGGAAAGAACGTGTAGTAAACTTTTAATGTGTGAAAGATCAAGAGAACGACTGAGGCAGAGCAAAAAGATGCCCTGGAAAAAAAAGAAAAATTAACCTCACCCATTGTGACACAGGCAGCAACACATGTGGCAAACAAAACATGTTGGAGAGACCCATTAACATCTGCTGCAGAAAGCTTGGAAGAAAGACATGCAAGCCAAGAGAAGAACAGGGTAACTGGCAAGCAGAGAGAGTGTGAGAGTGGGAGCACGTGCAGGGAAACTGCAGAAACAGCCAGGAAAAACGATCCCAACGTACGGAAGTTGATGTCACACAAACTCGTGCTTCTTTCGTCTTCAGAACAACAGGCACCAACCGATGATGACAAATTCATATTTGGACCTTCATGCCAACCCTTAATCTGTGGTGCAGCGGCTAATGTTATTCTTGGAGCTAGACAGACTCTTGCCTAAACAGCAGTAACCTAAAAGAGCGTGTTCACTTCAGCTCCATTAAAAAATGTGGGTGGGGTGAAATACATGGGAAAGAAGCAATCATGAAAGCGATCCATAAGGACGTTCATTTCATGCTTCTAAAAGGGTTTGGCAATAAGCAATTGGGGATTTTTTTATTAGGGGAAGGTCCTTGTACTTAAAAAAGTGAGAGAGACCATTTATTACAGGAGAATTGAGAGAAAAAGGGTTCCAAGGCATCCATATTTATAAAAGAAATCATCTAATTTTTGTATTTTCTCCTTTACCCCTGGCAATGTCTGCTCCCATTCTTTGTTACTGAGTTTAGGAGACTCTTACTTTCACAGGAGACATGAAAGAAGGACATTAAGTTCACGTCACATCTGTGAACATGTTGCCATGTCAACAGGCAGTACTTTGTGGCTTAATTATTGATTGACTCATGTTCCTTTAGGACATAACACAAGCAATAACAGCACACCGAGCTGCTTTTCTAACTTAGATACCTCTTTATGCCATATAAGAGGTGTGGCAATTCCAACCTAGGCATGGGTAAGGTCTATATTGGAGCTTTAGCATAAAAGACCCTACCACAGCCACCTTGCATGAAGAATATGGTGGTCTCAAACATACATAATTATATTAATCACATCAATAAAGAACTGGGACTTGAGCCTTTGTCCTTTGGATAAAAAATCCTTAGCATGCACAACTGCAGCTAAAGAAGAGCTTTTTTAGGTAATGCATGGATTAGTTCCTACAATCACTCAGTCATTCAACAAGCCAGCTATAGCAACCAGAACAAGTTATTTCCAGGCATAAACTGTGAAGTAAGAGAAGGTAAAAATTACAGTGCATTATGTAATCCATGGCAGCTATTCATGCACACATTGTTTTCCTGTGGTGGGTACAAGGTTGATTAGCCCATTCTCATTGACCATCAAACTACCTAAGGTTACCTTATGTTTACCAAGATGTAAAAGCACATACCCTAATTATTAACCACGAAGTATCAAATACTACAAAACTACCACCCTAACTTGCCTCACAGGAATTTGTTCCTACAGCTACATTCCAGCTAGGAGTCTATATGCACAAAGCAAGGGACTATAAACAGGCAGAGAGGAGCACTGAGTAGTTCCAAGAACTCTCAGCAAAGTTTGAAGGAGATAAGCTGAATGGGGAGAGAGATGAGATATTTTTAAGTTGAAGTATCTCAATCTGCTCCATTTCACAGCTGGGTAAATCAGTATTATCTCTGCTGGAGTCTTACGAAGTCTCCTTTGCAAGAGTAAATTCAGATCTTGTATTGGAAGTGTAGTCAGGCAGGATTCCCAGGAACTCAAAAACAAAGTAGAAGGGTAAGGTCTTGGTTTTTTGAAAAGGGTATTTAAACTAGAGAAAAGACATGTAGAAATGCAAGACACATTTCCAATCCAAAAAGAGAAATTTTTTTTACCGTATAGGTAGTTCCTTTGAAAATTTCATCTGCCACTTACAATTTTAAGCTTAGTATCCTGGGAAGTGGATGCACAGAAAGAGGTGGGCAGCATCTTGGAACATCCTTTTGATGTGTGTGGTCATGTTCACATCTTGCTAAGCTTAATATTTCAAACCCAAGTTGTAGACACAGTGGTGGTCACACTCAATTTGTCACTGCTGTACCATTATATATATGCTGTGGGCCAAAATAAGTGCTCCTTTCTGCTTAGTTCTTTTTCTGTAATATATAGAAACAATTTAGAAATGGGTTTTATTTAGAAAGTTGTATTTGAACTAAGCAACTTTTAATTAGCAATGTTGCACTATTTTTTAAGGGTGTTTTTTTATACATCATTGAGAACTCTTGTATGCTCTTCAAAGTAATTTCCATATAAAATTTTATTTCTTACAGATGCATAAGTTATGCTAAAAGATAGGCTTTTACAACAAACTTTAAATTTATTTTCTAATTACACTGTACATTTATTTAGAGATGCATTTCAGATTTGTTGACCTGGCAATATTTGCTTTTCAGCACTTCACTGTTTTTTGGAATTTGCTGTTGTTTCCTGTGAAACAGGAACATCTCCCAATCAGAAATCCCATCTCATGACTAAGAAAACACATTCACTCATCAGATCTACTGATTTTCCTCGGTGGCTTGGATCAAGTCTGTCCAGGCCTCAGAACCTCCTCTGTGTAATCAGGAAAACAACACTTGCCTTCTGCTTTTGTTCCACAGTGTCTAGAAGGGCGCTGGGACAGTCTCAAAAATTACCATGTTCAGTGTACTGGGATTACAAACTGTGTTACAGTTTCTTAGTGCAATAAATGAATAATAATGAGCCTGTTCTAGTTTCAGAAGAATACATCCATCCAAGCCATTTATGTAAATAAGTTAACTTGATACACAGAAGTGCTGCAGCCTTACAAATTCTACTTCCCCCCGTCTGTAAAAATGACACTTCTAGCTCCTCACTGCTCTTGCTTAGAGCTACTTTTCAATTTAATGAGCAAACTTTCCTCTTGCCCCCTCACTCCCCTCTCTTTAAGCATTAATCTCTTGGGTAAAACATTGTCAAATGACTCTTAAAAATCTAAAAATATAATGTCCATGCTACAGCCTATCTTGGCAGTGTTATCTTCAAAGAGTTCCAGAAGGCTAGTGAAGCATGACTTTTTTTTTTTCCTAAACCATGTGTATACAACTAATCAGGCTGAAGGATGCTTTTACAAGATACTCCTTCCCCTAATCTGTTAAAATTCTTTCAAATGTCATTCCTACAGATGAAATTAGCCTAACTGGTCTAATTCCACGTGGTAAGATTTTTATTAAAGAAAGCTCAAAGTGAAAGAAAATAATGATAGAGAAGAGCATATAATTTGTGAGGGCTTGACATACACTGCTCGTGGAGCTGTAATCATCAGAAAAGTCCTCATTTGCCTCAGAAAGTGTTACCTGCGTTATCATGCCATGATGACTCAAACTTTCTTTTGTCTTTTTAAACACTGGAGCTACAATGACTCCTGGCCACCTATAAAGGAGCCCTCTGCCTGCCTGGGCAGAGAGGAGCCCACAAGGAGTCTCAATTGTTTTATGCAACCTGAAGAAGGCAATATTCCAGAGTACTCTTTTTCGCTACATTAGTTACAGAGATAGCCATCAGAAAGGAAAAGGGCCATGGACCTGTTCCCCACAGAACTAAGCACTACAGTCAGCAGCTTAAATCCAAAATGCCTTCTGCTTCCTCTGGATTGATACACCACTGACATTATCCAAATCAAATTAAAATCCTTGAGGAGCATATATCCATACACCTTAATGAAAAGTACCATTCATTCATACCTTCTTGTTATGCCACCTTTTCTCTGCATTTTATACAGTCCACTGTATGATGCAGTATTCCATCCGCCAGCCACTGAATGACAAACTAAAAATTTGTGTTCCTGCAATTCCAGTTTCACTATTGCCACTCACTTTAATGAGTGAGTTCTCCACAAGAAGAATCTCTCAGCTGGCTCTAGACAGAGACTCTGTAGCTGGCATGGCCTTCCTAATGAATGACAGCATAGCCTGACGTGTTCACTCCTTAACAGAGGTACAAGAGGAAACAAGATGAACCAGAAGTGAAACAGAACCATATCATTTTCAGCAGTATGATTAGATTGCTTATTTCTTTACAGCTGGACATGTATCCTGCTTATCTACTCACTGTGCTGAGCCAAAATGCCAAAAGCATAAAACATAGCTGTATGAGGTCACCGTGGCATTAGTCAATTTTTTTACTAAAGAAAAAGAAAGACATGCTGTTCATTCTATTGAATTTATATACTGACACATGATAAAAATCCAACCTCGACCAAAGATTCCTGCAGGAGACTCTTCAGTGGCTAAACAGAAATGTACAGCTGGCACATATCACATGATTTTTTCCCCTAGTGGTTAGAGCTGTGATTACTCTTAAATGCATTTTGCAAAGATTCTAGAATGCAAGTAATTTACAAGCTTTGCTTATCAAATACTATAGCTAAAGTTTATTATAAAGTTAAAATACAGTAATTACAACATGACAAGGCTAACTGATTCCCAACAGAACCACCCCTGTACTTTCTATTCTTCTGATAAGTACAACTCTTCCTTTTTCTGAAGCAGTTCTAAACAAATTATGGATAAATGTTGCTTCTCCCATATGTAGTATGCAATAGCATCTGAGTGACTACGATTGAGTGAAATCATCACAGCTGGAGAACAGGAAATAACCTGAGGGTGAAGGGAGTCAGAAAAAAATCTGTTCCAGGGTCCAGAAGGTCTCCTTGGCTGCTGGGGTCTGCAGTGGCAGTGTACGAATGAATGAAACACAAGAGTGAGCATAAAAGGCAACACCCTTGAAGTTGAACAATACAAGCCAATGAAACTTCTGGCCTTAGGTTTTACGTATCTACATGGTTTTTACCTCAAAAAAGTAATTTAGTCATACTTAAGAGTTCAAAGAACCCGAAAAATAAAGAATACTTTATCCAGGATTGTATTTACTATTGTGTAATTTGAATCTCTAAATGACTGAGAAAAGTTCCAAGTGATTACTGATGAAACTTTTTGTGAGTATAGCTCCTCACATTTCTTCCTCAGCCAAATGTAAAAGTGGACCGTGAAGTTTGGTTATTTATTTGATATTGAGTGTTATGTTAAGCACTCCACTAGGCCCAGCTATTCTCTCAAATACTTTTAAATGGGCTTTCTTTGGTTTATCAAGTTACTGATTTAGCAGTTAACTTTTTTTACTTGTGCACGTCTGTAGGTGAATGACTATGTTATATCAACAGCTGTAACTGTTGCCTGTGGGTATTTTCTTGGACAAAATGGATGACTCCGCCTCTTCTCACATGAATTCAAGGTGTGGTCACCTACTTCAGTGTGTCTCTGTCTGGAATAGCAACCTCGCATGACATGCACCATGAAAGAACAATTTGTATAATGCTTTTAGCTCTTTCTGTCCATTCTTTAACATTCCAAATATTCACAATGTCCAGCTACTTCTGACTAAGAAAGTCAGGAAGTGGTAATTTTTCAGGAATACAATTCACTCACGGTTTTGCTCAGGAAAAGATTCCTCCTTCAGCATTGTTCTTCCTACTCAGTCATGTAGACTGAAGTTGGCACACCAGAAGTGTTTGGCTTCTTTTCCAGCTGCCCTAGAAAAGGTATGGAGATGTCATCCTCCTCACAATGAATGACAAATTGGAATTATCACAGTAGGATGACCCAATATACAGATCCTGGTAGTATGATCCAATATACTGAACCAAATACCTTAAGGTGATCGATAATAAAAAAAAGCCTGGTTTTGTTTGCTTGGTTGGTTTCTTTTTTCCTTTTTTTTTACTTTTCCAAAAATCCATTCTAAAAGGCAACAGTGAGCTACAGGAAAACGAAAGCAAATATAATACAATTTTTCTGGAAACCTTTAAAGAAGCAGTTTCCAAAACTGGTCTGGAACTCTGAATGTCCTCTCCAAATCACTGCTGGCTAACGAAACTTGTGGAAGTAGATTCCATTGCCTTGCCTTCACTCTGTCTCTTTTTATTGATCAGGCTCCTTTGAAAAATAGAAAGAACACACCTGGAGATTACAACTTGGCTACACCTCAGGCAGGGCACTCTAGTGAGGGGATTGTGGTTGCTAGCACACACCTCTCCATTTTAATATATGCATGTTTCAAAATAAACAGAAATGCTCCTAACATACTTGCATTCCCAAATATTCACATTGACTTTGGCGTACCAGCACCAGCATTCAACAAAACACTGGGGGGGAAAAAAATGCAAGCATCTCAAACATCCCGTTTTGATTTACTTTCTTGTGGACTAACATCCATAGGTGGTCCCAGTGCTGAATTGAGACTCTCTGTTGTAGAGGCTGGCTCATAACTCCAGGGTTTAACATAACACTACACCATGAAGGAAACTCTAGTGCACATTCCAGCCCTTTCACTAAATAGCATGGAAACTGTATACACTCATTCCAGGTATAAAATTAATCTCTTCCTAGTGCTCACTGGCCTATTAGCTTGGCAGCCTTTCAGCACTATGCTTTTACAGCATCGACACATTTCAAAGAAAGCAATGTGTCTTTAAATTCCTGTTTATAGAATTCAAGATTCTTTGATTCTGTTTCAAAATCATGATGATCATGACATAAAACAGGGGAGCTGTGTGTAAAATGAGTTGTCTGTAAGATCTGTATTATTCACATGCATTTTAAACCTGAATTTAAAAAGATTCATTTACTTGAAGCAGCTTAGTGAACTTCAGTATTTTGGTAAGCATATGCTACACATTTACAAAAGATCCATTTAAGAGACTTTCTGTTTGTATTTCCCACATTTTTATTGCAAGACCAAATAACGAGTAGCAGTAATAAGTTCACGTGTAGCATTAAATCAATATGATTTTTTCCCCCAAAGCTGCTTCCTTTCTGAATAGTTACAACAACATATGGCATTAAATAATTTCAATACAGACATTATACTTATCAAAAACCTCGTATTATGTCCTCAGATGGCCTGCTGTAATATGCTTCATTTACTTAATTATTCAAACGTTTTTGTCTGATTAGTAAGTTTTTATTTATATAAACAGTTCTTTATGTGATCAACTGTAGAGAGTTAGTTGACATTAGTTACTGTTTCCACTAAGACTCAATGAGATTGCAAGGGGGATAAAGTGATTAAAGGGTTCAAGTTCTATACATCATATACGCATCTAATTATATTTGCTTGTTGCTATATGAAATCATATACAGTGATAATAATAGAACTGTAAAGTTGTAACCAGATCTATTCAAACTGATCGTCCAGAACTGTGTAACAACCTTTTAGCCTGGGTAAAAAGATATTCATTATTTTGGCAAAAAGGTGCAAAGATATTTTTCCCTGTGTTTTATGTATACAATCTGCACAAATATAGTTTGTGCATGTCACACAATGAATACACAATAGTCTCTTTTTTATACAGAGTAATTCATAGGATCCATACCTTTGAGTCACTATTTTTAAATGAGTGTATCTTCTTGGGAAGATACATCGAATTCAGACAACTAATCAATTTTCTGAAACAGGTGGATCTTAGCTGTGGAAGCTTTTAAAAAAAGAGAAGGAAAAGGTTAATTCTCTTGTCACTTGCCCAAGTTTTACACTGATGTAGCTTTGCACATTGCTGTGGGATCACTTCCCCTATTCACCGTGTTAGAAGTCCAATTCAGACTTTCCATCGAGCTCTTGGCATGCTGGCTGACAGCAAATGCCACCTCTTGACTTCTTGGAGCAGTCAAGGACTGTGCTCCTCACCGTGTCCGAGCAGCGGCCTCCTCCAAGCCGGGAGCGCTGTCTCCACGTGCGGAGCGGCTCCCAAAGCCTGGCGGGGCACCCCGAGCCGAGCCGAGCCGAGCCCAGCCCCAGCCCCAGCCCCAGCCCCTGCCCCTGCCTCTGCCCCTGCCCCAGCCCCAGCTCCAGCCCCTGCCCCAGCCCCAGCGCCAGCCCCTGCCCCAGCGCCAGCCCCAGCCCCTGCCCCAGCGCCAGCCCCTGCCCCTGCCTCTGCCCCAGCCCCAGCGCCAGCCCCTGCCCCAGCCCGAGCGCCAGCCCCAGCCCCAGCCCCTGCCTCAGCCCCAGCCCCAGCCCCAGCCCCAGCCCCTGCCCCAGCCCCTGCCCCTGCCCCTCATGCGGGGCGCGGGCGGCACCGAGGGACGGGGCGGACGCGGGGCGCTGCAAAGCGCGCTCAGGTGCGGCGGAGCGGGGTCACAGCCGGCAGGTGACAGCCCACCTGGGACAGCCCACCTGTCACCTGCCCCCGGCCCGGGGCAGCGAGTGTTAAATAGCGAGGGGGCAGAGCCACCCACCCCGGGGCACAGGGGGTGCCGTCGCCGGTGCCGGTCGCCTCAGGACTGGCCCCAGCGTCAAGGGCCTTGTGGTGCCGTCGGACATGGAACCTGTGAGTACCTTCCCGGCGGGCGGCTTCGAGCACTCGGGGTTACGTGGTGTTGCGATGGGGGGAAGCCCCGCTGCAGCCTCCGGGCTGGAAGGGCGCCTTGAGCTGGCCGTGCGGCGGGGCCGCCCCGGGCCGCGGCCTCGCCGCTCCCCGCCGGCCGCACGTGGCTGCGCCGCGACGCCGAGGAGGCTCCGTGGGGCGGCGGGGACGGAGCGGCCCCGGCCCCGGGAGGGCCGCGGGGAGTGGCGCCTCACGGGGAGCCGCCGCTGCCCGAGCCCCAGGAAGGACGGGACGGCTTTTGGCCTTAACTTTTTGACTTGGTTTTGTGCGTATGTGTTTTTTCTTTTTATCATAACTGCCGGAGGGCCCGATATTTTGCCCTTTCTATTAGCAAGCTTGGGCGTTGCGCGTTTGGGTGATGGTTAATTGCTACCTTGTAAAGCCTTTGATAGCAGTCGGGGAAGTGTTTTTGTGGTCAGAAGAACCTATTGAAATATACATGTATGTTTACAAGATCACCGAGAAATTGACAGCAGTTATCACAATGCCATCCGGTGCCTCCTGGAAGACCCTCTGGTTTCATTTTACTCATTCTCCTCTTTAGGGTAAATGCTCAGATTTAGCTTTGATGCTTGAGTTTCCAATGAGTTACACAGACAGTGTGTTTTTGTGTTACGAATTAACGTTTTAAGGTAGATTTCCTCCTCCATTCAAACATACCATCTTGTGTTTTGGTAGTGCCTTTTGTTTTTCAACTACCAGGATGCTGGAACATGGTTGAGCTCTTGAGAACAAGCATTCTGCTAACGCTTATTACTTACAGGTGAATGTGATTTTTCCCCATGTATAAAAATTTCTACAAACCAAAAAGGCAGCTCTAAACAATGTGCAAAAATTCTTTAATCCCTTTTTTTCCTTTACATCCTAATGCAGTTGCTCTTAGAATGTTCTATGTGATTCTTCTTGTGGCCAAACTGAGGGTAACGTGTTACCTTCAGAAAATTGTCTGCAAAATAGATTGTCTTAATTATTTCATTTCATGTGTGCTTCAGTTGGATACTTCTTCAGTTGCTGTTATGTTTGCTTTGAAGGACATTTTTAAAATAGTGAGTGGTTTTTTTAGTCTTTCAGGGATGCTGGATGCTTCTATTAACAAAAAAAAAGGAAAAAAAACCCCACTCCTCCAACTCCTTTATGGTCTCATGTGAATAAAGGAGTGGGTAAAAGATACTTAATCAGCTGTTTGTGTGTATAATGGCTGTCCTTGTTCTAGTTTTTTTCATCCTGTATTATTTTTAAATCATTGTAATTAGATAAAGAGTGCTGGTATTAATTCCTAGCAAACAAAAAATACAAACGTGCACAGGCTTTAATGATTTTATGTAACATAGCAGTCTGACAGTCACATGTGCGAACTTACAGCTGGACAAGAACCTATGAGAGGTAAATCACAAAACTCCATTGTTAAAAGTCAGGATGCCAAAGATAGCTTTGGAAGCCTTCAGTGAAGGGAATTCTTAGGTGGGAAAGAAGACTGGATGTAAGTTTTGAGCGTTTTGTGAATGTGCCTGTCTTGCTAACGTGGAAAGTTTTGTTTGAGGGAAGGCAAAACAAAAAGGCTGCAAAACCAGGTTCTCAAGTTAGAAATGGTGTTTGCCTGGACACTCTAGAGTCTGTTACCTTCTATATGATGGAACTCATTTCATCTTTCCAGGCACATGGTTGGCTCATCTCACATAAAAGGATAAGGCTGACTTACTGGGGATCTTTAGTTTATCTTTTGCTCTCTGTAATGGGATAATCAGGTAGTCATACTGTAAGACATAAAACTGAATTGTGATGCACACACGTGCAAGTCCTTCGGCATTTCTTAATGGGAAGTTTCAACTTTGCAACCTGTTTTGTCGGGGGAGTTTGAATATGTATTTTAGTGTTACTTTTCACTTAAGCAGAAAACTACAGTGGAACTCATAGAACCATGTTCATTGGCAATATGATAGGATTCAAAGGGCAGAGCCTGTTGAAGGAACATCACACATTGGATTTTCATCTCACTGGCCTTATTGGTAACAAAAACCAGACTATTAAAAGGATAACTGGGCAGAGAACAGACTTCTGCTTTGTGAATGGATTTTGTAGCTGTTTGCTGACAACTTGTTTGAGAAAACTATTCTTGAGCTCTTTACGCTTTTGTATTGGTCCCTATCTGCTCTTGGCTTTCCTAAGTATGTTTCTTGTTCTCTGTTCCCCAGGGAAGGGGGTAACTTGCAGGAGGGATTTTATTTTTCTTCTTCTACACCATCTTAATGTTTTGAATATGTTGTGTAAAGGCATTCATTCTCCTCGCTGTTCTGATACCTGTTGTTACACTGGCCACTTCCTTCAGCTAATAGAAGTATTTTGATTAAAATTTATGTTCAGTCCTTGCATACCCTGCAGTCCAGAGCTTCTGCAGTCTCTACTCCTTTATAAATGTTTATGACTTAACCCTTGATGTACCATTGTGGTAAGGAAGCATTCATTTCCCATACAGGGAAGAGAGGGAGGAAGCTGCACTGATGATTCAGAGGTGTGAAGCACTGGGAGGAGCTGCACATGAAAACCCTGGTGTCTTACAAACAAGTTTTTCTAAGATCACAGAGGGAACTGGGCCAGGGGCTTGGATGCATATGTTCAGCTTACATCTAACAAATAGTTTTTGTGCAAAGCCCTCAATTACATTTGCATTTCTTTCATTCTAGTCCAGAAGAGTGTCTTGTCACTCAGAATATTGATTCTCACAGTTGGACTTCTATTCATCTTAGTATGCATATAATTTTATATATATATACTTCTGTGCCTATTTTCTAAGTACAAGCATATTTGTAAATAAAGCAGATGTATCACTATTTTGGTATAGACTATTTAGTAGCTGGTGATGTAGTTCAGGGTTTTTTTCTGTCCCATATTGCTTCATACTTCCAAAGTCAGTTCTTACACCATGACTGGAAACAAATGCTGCTTCCTAGTGAAAAGTAATGTATGATACATGAAGTGTCAGGCAATTCATCAGGAGTAAGGAGGAGATGGCCCTAAGACAAACAGTTTGCTCTTTAGAATATAATGGTTACTTAACCCTTTAACTCGTTGAGCATGTGTATGAAGAGATAACTGGAGGAAAAAAATCCTTCTCAAGAAGAAATAGTAGTTCTGTCTTGAAATGTTTGTAAATGAGAACAAGCCCTCAGCCCATCACTGCTAGTTTTTATGAGCAATTCATTTAAATGATAGAAACTGCATCTGACTTTGTTTCTTGTGAAATTTGGGTAGTTATTTCAAGTGTTTTTAACGTTATTAGTGGCATGTTCCCCAAATGAAAAATAGTTGCAGGCATGTTAATGTCTTTCTGCCCAAGTCCAACCCTGATCATTGTATGTTCGTTTTCAACAAGAGCTGCAATAACTGTATTACTTCATATGATTTCTTCCACAGATGGAGACTTAGTGTGTTCTTTAAACTGTTTAAAGAAATACTGGTGTTCAACTTGAATCCTAACCTACTGCAAAGGAAACTGGAAGTAGTTTTAGGAAGTGCAATATTCATAAGTACATTTGTTGATAGTGCAAGCCTTGCGTTATTTTTTACTGCTTTACTTTTTTATGAAAAGCCACATACAAACTAGCAATTTGAACGCATTTTGCCCAGGAGAAACAAATGAAATTGCTTAGATATCTGCCTTCAAATCCACAAAATAAACCCGGTGAAGAATAGGGGCCAGTCTTGCTCTTAAGAGCTGTGATCATTTGCTTTCTGTTTATAGCCAGGGATGCTTTTACCTGGGATAGTGGACAAAGAATCTCTGATACAATTCACATCTACTGTTGTTATTTTTTTTAAGTAGAATTGACTTTGCCTTTTCATGTGAAGTGGCATGCATTGATATTTGCTGATGGCTTTTTAGCTGCTGTTTACCTGCTGGTAGGTCAGTATGTTGTGCTTCTAGGAATCAGTATGTTTATTTTGTTGCATTTTTTTCCTTTGGTACGATATTTACAGAGGAAAAGTATTTTTAACAATGTTATTCTTTGCATGGCTTCTGTTTTTATTTTAAAGTAGCTGGTTTAGACCCAGACTGAACAAAGTACTTAAGCACATGTGCAACTTTAAGCCCAGGGACTATTCACAGAAGTTGCATGCAAATTTATGTCCCTGGAGCCAGATCAGACCCAGAGAAAGAGTTGTAGAGTTTGTCATACGGCTTTTGGATTAGAAATCCTGTTGATTTAAGGCCTGAATAGTCTGTTTGGCTGAAGGGCACTTAATGGGCATTCTGATTCCAAGAGGGTAAAGCAGTGTCCTGGGCCTGAAGACATGAACATTAAACTGTTTAGAAATTTTTACGGTGTCGTTTTAGGTAACCATGTGGGACCACAGCATGGTATAAAAGAAGGAATGTTGTCTGATACTAACCCTTAACTTCTAATTCCTGTCTTCAAGGAAATACGAGGACTGATTTGCTAATTGTCACTGATAGCCTTCTGTCTGTGCTTTAGTTAGAGTTTCTGGAAGAGTGTGTTGTATTTTTTCTCTCCTTCTACCAAAAAAAAAAAAAAGGCAATTACTTAAAAAAGGTTAAGCACAAACCCCTCAGTTACTCCTGAAGGGGTTAATACAGCAAACCTCTTGGAGACATCTGGCAGAAGCTGTGGGTGTTGGGTGTGGCAGATCCCAGGGCCGTACCAGTCTCTACAAGGGAGCTGTCATCCTCCTTGATTTATCCTTCCCTAATGTCACGGGGTATGGATGTTGAAACCGTGGCTAGAATGTGAAATACGAAAAACATGAAGATTATGATTTAGTGTCTGGGGAGGCTCATTGTTGGCCTCTGTTCACAAGTTGTAAGCATTGGAGGTAGCTTGACACAGGTTACAAAATCTGGTATGTAGCAGAAAAAAAAGGCAAGAATATTTTGGCGTTTGGAACTCATACATGTGTTAGTGCACAAAAATGAGTGACGGCAACAATTAAATCAAAGACTGTGCTGATGATATATTACATTGGAAGCACATTGAAGGTGCTTGTAAATAACATTTAAATAAATGTACTTCCTGGTCCTTCACTTGCAAATAAATATAACAGGTAAAGTAGATGAAAAAAATAGGGAATTAACTGTCTTCAGTAATGACAGTTTTGATAAAAAACTAATAAATTAACAGTGTTCAAATACAATAACTTTGTGTTCATGGTTTGGCATCTTTTTGAATCTGACATCGATAAGAAGCTAAGTTTTAGTATAAGTTTACATGCAGTTTTTTGATAATGAAATTGATTTTATTCTTTACTTTCTTCTATCCTGACACAGTTAAATATTCTATAATTACAGTAGTTGGATCAAAATGAGTACCGTGGATTTTAGTCAAAGTATCCCCATGTAATAAATGTTAACTAACTGAAATGAGTTCATTGCATAAAATTGTTTTTCTTGTTTCACTTTTCTTAAAGCATAATGATGAATAGGACTTTGCTTTCATGATGGTAAAATACAGATGTCGTAGTCATAGAAGCTGTTAGTACTTAAGTATCAACTTACAAATATCAACTAATCATGTCTAGTATGTAAAACATTTTCTGATACAGCATGATGTAGATAAAGTCTCATGGGTAAAGTTCTATTCTTTTGGACATATATATATGTTATTTGGTTGGATGATAATTCTATTATTGTCAATAAAAGTGGTGTGTTTTGAATTAAACTGCTCTCTACAATTCAGCTTCTAAACCAGCACTTTCTTCAAAAATACTTAAGAGCTTAATATATATGCTTGAATAAGCTGTAATTTAGCCAGTTGATGCAGAAATTCATCATAAATAAGTTCCAGATTGGGAAATGCATTTTGTTGGTTTCAGGTATGAATGACCAAAGGAATAAAGGGTATTTGTGCTGAGGAACAAAAGCAGGGCTAAATTTCTGTTGAGGAAAAAATGAAATTAGGTTTTAAAAATACTGCATGTAACATATAAAACAATATGTTGTTTGAAGCCATATTCATATGAGGTTTTTTCCTGTTTGGTTTTTTTTTTTTTTGTCATCTGATTTGTTGAGTTTGCAGTTATTTTAAAGGATAGAAGTAGTGTTGTGCTGTTAATGAGATATTTTTAATTGGTTGGGTTTTTGCCAGAGACAGTTCCTCACACTGACAGCTGGGAAGTTGTTTTCATTGTAATGCACCCGGATGTATGAGAACTGCTGCAGATCAGTTTATACTCTCAGGAATATCTGTGAAACTACTGGTTTTAGACTTCAGTGCTTTATCAAATTCATTAAGAAATTTGCAGTATTTTCTGAAGTTTGGAGTAGGATTTTGTTTTGAAATGTTGCTGACATTATCATGGTCCCTGAGAAGTTCTGCAGCTAGAATTGTATTGGGATTCCACATTAACCTGCTTCAAAGCAGGAAGTAGCTGCTTTTCTGATACCTTTGTACACTGGAGTCTGTCTTGCTGTTGCTTTATATTAACTTTGCCCAGATCTAGGTGATACACCTGATGCAATAGAAGCTGAGGGGCAGTGAAGACTTAGGTATCAAATATGTGTTACTCAGTGGATTATCTTTCTGAATATCTTTGCAGTCTGAATCTTGTTTGGATTACCAGGTCCTTTCATTTTGGTTATATTGTTGGGATCTCTGTATAATCTTATCTTTGCTGTCTTGTGTTGTCATGTAGTACCATCTGAGCTCATCTGCTGTAACTGTCTGAAGAAGTCTGGAATGTGGAGCCAGTAAGATTTTATTAAAACAATGTACCAGTAGTAAAAAAAACCTAACAAAAAAAGTAGGATCACAATATTGTAGGTATCCTCTCCCAAAATAACATATCTTTGGACTAGTCAGGACATCTGGAGGGAGTTTGAAGCCAGGGAAAATGGCTCAGCTGTACAAGGCTAAATGAAAATAAAAAGGCAACTACATGGATTCATTATATGTGCATAAACCAGGAAATAAACAAAGTGATGAGCTGAAAGATCAGACAACAATGTGCTAATAAATAATGTCAGCCTACCCAGCATCTCTCATAAACATGGTATGTTTATAAAAACATAAAGATCGGCATTTTTCAGAAACAAAAGCGTTAGTTTTTTTTATCCTGCTGTCTGCATGAAAGTTAGAGGTTTGGGAAACGGTGTAGCAGCAGAGTTGTTCTGCTTCCTTTGGTGTCTCCACAGCTGTATGAGTGGCACTGCTGTGTATTATACACAAGTTGTTACTCATGTCTTGTCATGATCAGTCAGTTGCCCTTTTTAATGTCCAAAGAGAGTTTTCCTGGTAAATATAGGTTATGGGTGTCTAGCAACCAGGCTTCTCAGCTGTTTTGCATCACACCTACCTGCAAAAATGAGATCAGCTGCTTTTCCACTTAGGGATGCCTTCCTTTAGGAGGTATGTTGAAACAAGCTAAAAGTTGTCATAGAGAGAAGGATCGTTCCTAACAGGTACAGAAACCCCATGGGCTCACGGTTTGAAAGGCCTTTTTAATTATAGGAAAGGATATAGGTACACACAGAAATTCAAACACATTGGAAGTTGGTTTCCCAAAAGTCTTTGGATCTTTTCAAAATCACATATTTCCAAAGTGAGTACACCACTTGATAAAGTTTAATGCATTTTTTTAAAGCTTTTTTTCAGATTATGAGAAATACATTTTTGCATCATCTTTCACTGAGTTGTTTTCGTTTACTTAGTCTACTCACTACCTTACAAACTGATAATGAAGAATGTAGAGACTAAAGTGAGGGTGTCTTAATTCTTACACCTATCTTCATACAGATGTAGAAAGTTCAGAAGGATGAAAGCTGAGAAGACGTTTTCATTTGCAAAACTATTCCACACTTCTCTGAATCTTGCTCTACTTAGCAAAGCAGCTTTATTTGTGCAAGGAAAGGTAAAATTTTTTTAGAACACAGGTTTTTCTCATGCAAATCCCATTCAAGACCATGAATATTTTTGCTGGCTATGAATAGGCTTTCGATCATTGGAGTCTTAAGAAATTAGTCCTATTGGGTTTATTCATCCTTTATAAAGAGACTGTTTGAGTCACATGCTTAATTTGGAACATCCAGTTGTTTTTTTTATTTTTTCATAATGATGCTAAAAACAACTTGTTTTGTTGTTGTTTAGAGTATGTCTGTGGGAAAGTATACAGGAAAGTATAGTATATAGCCTACTTCAAGTCTAAACATGACTGCTAACGTATATACAGTGAAATGAAACACATTCAAGATTTGAATCTAACCTGTCCGTCAGTTGCCACATTACAATAATCTAAAATCCATAGACCTTCCTTGGGCCAGTTACTATTAATAATCCAGAATTTGCTGTGAATTTAAGCTGAGCATATTAACTTTATTTTTTAGGATCCTTTGTATTTTAAGATGCAACTTCACCATAACTGAGAATTCCACGTTTTAGTGAATAACATTTCAAGCAGTAAGACTTCGAACTTAAGTGCAGGCTTTTGGGATCTTCTGGTGAGCCATGATGTTCGTGACCACTGTGATGAATAAGATTCAGGTTGGAAACTACTTACTCAAATTGGAACTGTTCCCCCATTAAATCAGGGAAATTATTCCTTTGAGTAGCTGTTCAGCAGTGTGGATAAGAGATTCACAATCTGTCTGAAAAACCACATGCATATTTTCCAAGAGTGTTACACATCAGCTTCTGTTTGGTCAAGCAGTTGCTTTCTGTGTAGCTAAATCCTCCTTGGTTTGAAGTAAAGACGATATTCTTTGCTTTCTGTCCTAAATATTACGTAGGAGTTGTGTCTGCTGTTAAAAAGCTTTCATTCTTCACCCAGGTGTAGCTGTATTTCAGTGAAGAGGGAAATGATCCTTGTATATCTCTTTCCTCACTTGCTGTAGAGGCTGGTTGGGGGTGGGTAATGAATTGCTTGTAAAGGAGTTTGCAGTGCTTACATGAAGTGTGTGGCTACGGAAGTTTGAAGTTATTTACTTTCAAGATGAATAGTTCTTTAAGAGATGGGTTAAACATTCTGGCTAATATGCAAGATATTAAGTCTCTAAAAAGTCATTGTATGTATCATTTGAAACAGCGTAACCCCTCCCTCCATCTTAAGTTTATAGCAATAATAAGCCTTGCAGATGCTTTTCCTGGGAATTAAGGACCAGCTGGGGTAAACAGACCTCAAACTATCCTCTTAGCCAGTCATTAATCTTCAGGGAAAGCCTTTGCTTTGATCATTATTGCTAAAATATGCCTAGTGCAGCCTGGGCTTACATGCCAGTAAAAGCAAAGTAGTATTTTGCCAAAACATGAATATTCTTTTGTTTGTCAAGTAGCCCTATGTCTTGGACTCATTTTTGATGTGTGTAAACATGCTTGTGTGTATGTGTGTGCACACAAACAGACATGAGGGCATGAGTTTCCCAGTTAAATTATTCATTCTGCATTTATAGCACTCTAAATGAAGTGGGGTGTCTGACTCAACACTGTTGTATCGATCAGCTTTTCAGTTAGCTTTGCTTCATCTCAAAACTTGTGAAAAGTCTTGGATCAGGCATCTTTGATTTTGAAAATTGGTAAGAAATATTTTGCCCATTTTTGACCTTATGAAGACCTGATTTAAATTACACCAGGGTATCTCAAGAGGACCGAAAAGAATCAGGAACTGTGCAGCATAATCCACCCCAGCCTGGCCTTTCTTGGTGCAGCTGGTTGATTGAGAGTTGTGTTGGTGCTCAAAATTAAAAAGCTGACAATTACCAAACCAATTTTTTTGTTATATTTTTGGAAGGGACTTGTTGCTGTGCAGTCTATCTAGTAAATTACCACAGTTTTCAGAAGTCAGCTGTGGTACAGTATTTCTTTTTACAGGTCACAGAGCTGAAAGTCCAGCAGGCAGTCTTCCTGAACTTCCAGGCTTTAGTTTTCCTGAAGTGTGGCAAATGCAGAACTCTGAGATTGGAGGTCCCATGAATCACTCTGCTTTCCTGATGAGCTTGCCATGTGTTACGTGTTAGACAGTGTCTTCTAGTCAAGAACTAACAGGAAAACAATGTGCACTTCAGAGATTTGCTGCTTTTTGCAAAATGACCTGTATTACTTGTGTATACTTTGTCAGCTTAAGCCTGGATTAAGAAAGATATTCAATATTTTCAGTGTTAAAATGTAAAGTTTCGCTAGAGGCAGCAATTCTTCATGAATTTCTACAAACATCCCTGAATTTGGGAAAATATTGGTATTTGTTGAAGGAAGAAAATTCCCATCTTCTGTAGTTAACTCTCCACTGGGCGCGGGGGGAATTATTCTTTATTTTCTCTTGTGTTGTCTGTCAGAAGTAGGGGTTATGTGGTGCCCTGTTGCACGAGGCATCAGGCACTGTAGCAACACAAAAGAAGTTGCATGGAGTTGACAATTGAATTGTATTGAATAGATCCAGAAGAAGGGAGCTGTTTCACAACCTGTGTCCTTTGCCCTAAAAGACTTTTGGATCTTCTCCGCTACCGCCAATGTTGATTTTCTTTGTTCTGTATTCCCTAGGGGGAATCATCAAAGTAGCAGGAGAAGGAAATCATTCTTATATCTTCTTGCCAACAGCATTTTCCCTATTTTACTATAAATGAGCACTGTGGAGGAAGTGGAGCGGGGGGGAAAAAATTCTGCAGACCTTAAACACCCTGAGCAAAATCTCAGCGGTTGCAGAGTATGAAGCTTATGGTTGCTTTTGAGAGCCCTGATGGACCTTCTTGCAAGAATCAAGCAGCTGGAATGAGGGCTTCTGCTGGTGGAGGCTGGGTATAATCAATTGCTGTATGATCTGATCAAAGATAAAAGTACATTATGTACAGCATATGTAATGTGAACTTAGAATATTTTTTCGATGTTTAAGCCATATATTTTAAATTACAAGAATTCACCTCGGTAATACACTGCAATGATCTTCAATGGGCAGAATCCCATTGCGCTTCATTTGCTCCCCAGTGCAGTTGCCCATGCAATTTTTCATTGTTGTATGAGAAGAATATTTCGGAAAAGCAGTCAATACAGTTGCTTGATCTTGTGCCTTGGTATCAGATTTTTTTTTTGTTTTTCCCACAACCCCCTCTCCCAAAAGTACAAAGCAATAAATAGCTAGGCATGGTGCTCTGTAAAAATAGGCTTTTGACCTCTCCATTTATTGGTATACCCTTTAACCTTGCAGGTTTCTAACAGTTTCTGCTTGGTCCCACTTTCCTCTCTGTAAAAAGAGAAATTACTGTTAGTGTAGCAGCAGTGCAATGTTTATTTTCTGAACAGTTTTTGAACTGTTTCTCGTGTATTAAGGGAGTCTAATTAAAGCTAGCAGTTGCAATTTATCTCTTTGTATTTCAGCTCAGGCTGACTACTTTCTATTTAAAAACTTGTTTCTGCTGTGCAGCGTAGATGTGCAGGCTGCTAGTATTTAAGTAACTTCTCCACCTCTGTAGACACTTCAACTACAATAGGTAAGTAAATCCAAGTGTTCGATTTAAATTCATTGCAAAAGCTGAATTATTATTGTTTAATTCGTTCCTATCATCCCCTTGAAGTTGCTTTGCTTTTCTTATTAGTAGACGTCCCTAGATGTCTCAAGCCTAAGAAGAGAATTCCTGCGTGTTTTCCTGTGCTGCAGGAAAACTGCCTGCATGTTCCCCAGTTCCACAGAACCATTGCCAGCATTTTTCTTTTGCTTCCTAGCAACTGCCAATTTGGCAAAAATGAATGTGTGGGACCTGGAACTTTCTAAACTGCAGGAGATGCAGAAACAAGGGTCTGTTTGTATTGCATGGATGTGTTTTATAGTACTTTCAATAGCAAAGAGGTGTCAGTGTCACCAGCCTGCCAGCATGAGAGATGAAGGAATAAATTTTTAGGGCAAAAGATATCCCTTCTCTGTAAGAAGTGTTTGTAGAAGAGAGCAAAGGCAGCATGGAGAAACCACGACTATGCAATGTGTGATACCATTTCTGTGTTTAACTAATGGCCTTCAGCCTGGGACAGTGTGCCCTCACTGCAGTCAGGAGTGGGGATGCAAATTCAACCAGGATGGTTTTAAAGAACTCCATTATTCAGATCCAGCATTTTCAGATAGTCACGGCAAGATAATCTTGTCACTATAAATCTGCCCGCTCACTTGAGTTTTGCAGCCCACACTCAGCCTTGTGCATCTTCCACTATGTTATTTTTGGTTTAAGCTTAGTTTGAGGAGTGTTGACACTCGCTGCCAATCCCATGGAATACAGTGTGCACGTGTGAGAACTGTCACACCTCTGCCTCATCCCTCACTCCACTGAGGGAAGCCTGTTTTGTCCTTGTGGTCCTTGCCCTACTTCTCAATTCTAAAAAGGTAGTTTGTTCCTCCAAAATTGCATAGATCAGTCTCTTTTTGATCACACCAATCCCAGTTGCTTGTTGCTTTATTTAAAAGAAAAGAAGAAAAAAACCCAAACAGCACAAAACACCCCCGAACATTTGGGGTTTTGTTCTCTGTATTCCTCTTCTCTACTTGCCTAATCTGCAGCCATGCTTCTGCATAGTATTTCTGACAGGAACTGGGAAGCAACTTGCTCTGCACTGAGACCTCATAACTCAATGTTCTTTTATAGTATTTTGCCTCTTCAAGCACATTTAAATTCTAACATTTGAAGCATCTGATTAATTTTTTCAGAATGTTGGAAACATGTTATCCCCTGGCTGAGATCTTACACAAAACATTTCAGCCTGCAGCAAGCTTTTCTTTTTAATCTGGAGTTTTAGTAAACCCTCAAAAAAACAGGTTTATAATTGAAGTGACAGCACAACCCTAATTGTAGCACTACTGGCACACCTCCCTAACCAGAAACATACATTGCTGCCATTTTTAAGAAGAAAATTAAGCCCTAGTATGCTAGGCAGTGGACTTTATGCTTCCTGTAGTTTTCTGCAATTTTAGACAAATCGGAAAATGAAAATTTCTTCCATTGAGGATGGACTATCTACAATTGGCATAAAGCAGTGTGATTCAGTTGGAGGCAGTGATACTGTGCAGATTAGCCTGAGGTGACAGAGTGGCATAATAGATTTTAAAAGCATGTTTGTAACATGTAGGGAGCTTGTGTTTTCTCAGGTGTAATAACTGGGTATGTTTGCTGTGTTTGGGGGTTTTTTGTGTACAATACTGAAAGTGTCTGGAAGTTTCCAGTCACATTTTGTACTAGAAAACATCTTTTCAGTTAAAAAAAAAAAATGGAGCAGCTTCCTTAACCACATTTCATGCACAACTTATCCTTTCTGATGGTTGTTGAAGAAAAATAAAAATGCTGTGTAATCTTACATTAGACCTAAGTGGCCTGAGCTCCTGGGTGGTCCCAAGAACATGATATCCTGCCAGGCAGATTTTGCATTGTATAGTGAACAGATTTGGGTGAGGAAAATAGACCAGTGTCCTCTTCTTGTGCATGTCTCATGATGCTTGTTAGCAATGTTAGAATGTGCAGTTCTCTATATAATCATCTGTAATTCTCTATGGTGTAACACATCTAGGCTTGGGACTCCAGGTCCTTGGCAGGCACATTAGATACTGCCTGTTATTTTCACTTGTCAGGAGTGACAAGTGGAGCAGAGTATCAAAACAGTCATATTTTAGCAAGTGGGGGGAAGAACAAGTACTTTGAAATGGCTTGTATTCAGCTCAACAGCCAGAAGTCATGGCCATGAGGACAATTTAGGGATCTCTGCTAACAGTTCTCAATTAGCTGAGATCTAACCAGGCTAAAAAAACCACACCTTTCACACCTTGCCAGGACTAGTGACCTTTGCCTTGCACTTCTGTCACTATAAACCTTCTTTGCCACTGCCAGCTAAGCTGCTGCTGCTGCTGGCTCAGTGTAAGGAGCAGGGTGCAGGTACTCCAGCCTGGCCCCACGTGAAGCCAGCACAGGTCCAGCAGAGCTGGTTTTGTTTGGGCTGTATATGCACGGCAGAAGGTGCCCACTGCACAGTTGCTGGAATTTGCAGATCTGCATGCCACGTGCCATCCCTCCATCCTGTTTTTCCAGGGATGTGCCAGGGACACAAAGACATAATACCGTGTTAGCAGTTGGATACCCCTTCTCCCTGTGACAGAAGGGAAGCTGATGGGTGAGTGTTTATAGAAGATAAATGGTGACCCTGTCTTGGAAGAGTCTCTTCTGGCCAAGACTGAGGTCTGCCTGTGTAAAGAGAAACTTAAATTGCAGATACTGTTGCTTGTACTGCCTTTGTTGTAGGGACTGACAAACATTTTGTCACTTAACATCTGTTAATCTGAGACACCCCACAAGTATCCTCTTAGAAGGGCACATAAATGACGATATAAATTAATGTGCTTAGCACTTCAGTCAAACCTGCATGTATTTAGTAGTTTAACTGCACAGTTATGAATTTAATATTGCAGTGCTTAACATGCTTGATAGTTATGCAGTGAGAGTCCTGCCTGTCAGATCAAATAGCTCCGTATTTCCACCAGAGTCCCCATGGGGAGTTGTTCAGATCATATTTGGTTCTCCCTTGAAGAGTAAATGGGGGAAGCACATGACAGAAATGACTGTAAACATACCAATCTGCGTTGCTTCCACCAGCAGTTCTCACTGGTGTTATCTCTGACACTCAGGCTAACTTTTTGTAACCATCATGCAACATCATGAGTAATAATCTGTTGTTAACACACTGTCCATCAGAAATGTTTACTCACAGAGTGACAGCTAACACATCTGGACTACATACCATGTTTGATCTGAAATACCAGACTCACTTTGCTGTAACAATGACAAAAGCATGCCGTGGCTATGCAGTTCAAAGCTTAGAATATAAGGACTGTGTGATGTTTGATGTAATTCAAATATTTATAAAAATATTGGCTATTCTGAAATATATATTAACAAATATTGTCTAAAAAATTATTACAGTTTGTAACAGCTCTCATAAGTGCATTTTTACAGTGTAATTGGTACTACTACAGAGTTAGAAAAGCCATTTTTTAATTAGGTTTTCTAAGTGTACTGTTTAGTGAATGTGCTGTACAGTAGAGCATAAAATATACAAGAAGTCTATCTTACTGCTTCTAGCAGAGGTCTTGTGTCAAAGCATGCACTTTTGAAGTCCAGGTATCTCCATTGTCATCAAAGCTGTACTGATGTAAATCAGGGATAGGAATTGCTGTATCCCATGCTTTATTGCAGTGAAGGCTTTTCAGACATGGACTAAATCTTTTGCAGATGTAATGGGGACTCTGTAGACAGCTCTCTTACCACCTGGGAGCCTCACACAGGGCTTTCTGAGGGCTGCTGTGCTCCTTGGGGAGCACTGCATCCATCCTCTGCTGTGTGCCTGTCCAGGTGACTTTAGCACCCAAAAGGGGAGAGCAGCTTAGCCCCAGCCTGCCTGAGTCCCTCTTACAGCAGGTCCAGAGAAGTTCACTTTGCCAGTGAAAATACCTGTTGTGGACTTGGATCAAACAGAAGACATTTGCCCTCAAGCCTATTAAGTGGATAAGCTAAACCAGACCATTTACCCTATTCATACCCTAATACAGTCTCGAGTTGCAGGTGCATTTTCCTCTGGGAAGGCATTCTTTTCACTTCTAACCATAGCCTGTAAACCATAGCCTGTACCTTTTCCAGTAGAATATTGTTCTACCTACAGGATACAGGCGTAATACTTGACTGTGTGTACAAAACAGAGCTTGCAATCTAATATGATTTATATTTGAAGAAATTTTAACACTTAATGAAAAGATCATTTTGGATCAATTCATTTAGTAAACTGTTAGCTAGGACATAGCGGGTTTATTTCCTTCCAAAAATCTAAACCATTTATATGCTTAAAACAGAGTTTCTGTGACTTACCCTTATTAAAACTCACAAGCAATAGGTTTTCCTTTTAGATTCCTTGTGAAGTTTTCTCTCAAGATTCCCTTTCATTTTCAAAAAAGAAAAGTAATGCTTCTACAGTAGATATTTGTTTTCAGAATGTAAGTGGAGGAGATAGCAGTAGGGAAATAGCGACAACTGGCATGGGACAGACAGGAGATAATGACTTTTATCTATTTCTCTGGATCAAGTTTAGCAAGATACTGTGTAATGAGGTTTTTTTTGTGGGCTGAAGAAGTCTGAAATGCAGATGTTTCTTGTTTAAGGTAAAGAATCAAATAGTGCTTGGTGGTTTATTTAGAATGATGCTGTAAGGCAAGAAAAAGCACTCTTGCATGTCACATAAAAAAAAAGATCAAATAGACATTTCATGACTGAAGAAATGAGTACTAAAGGGGCTTATAAGACAGAAAAAGTAGTTATGCAGAATTGTCTCTCAGTTCTTCTTTTAATGATCACCCTCCTTGCTAGAGGAGCTCCACCTTTAGACAAAAACAATCATGAAAAGACTGTAATTTATATAAAATTATGCCTTGAATCTACTGTTCTTCATAAACCTAAGCGTGTCCTTTTGCAATTATTATTCATTCTGAGAGGAAAGGATATTTGGTGGGTTATTTCCTTTGGTCTTTTACACCCCAGGGAAAGAGCCTGGTTGGGGATTTTTACAGCACTCAATGGTTTACGAGGTGCACAGAAAATACTAAGTTACAGAGAAATATTTAAAAATAATTTTGGTATCTAATGGAAATTAGAGCCTTACTTTTAAAGTGATTCTGAATTATTAAATACCAAGGAAGATACTTCAAATTGAAGACATGGTGTGTAGGTATTCCCTGGAAGGACCTGATTCATGTCACAGGCTGACCTGGAGATCCTTGGAAAAGTGGAGCCCTTTTTCCTAAACAGCCTTGTAGGAACGTCATGGGTTTCCCAGCTGTAGTCACGATTGCCCTGGTAGGAACTTTCAGCCTATCTGCCTTCTTCTGATTAGTAAATAAAAGAGCTTTCTAGAGTGAAAGCAACTGGACTTGTGGGTCCTTCTGCATCAGAGGAGCAGTTGCACTCTAGATTGTCTGCAGGTGAATTGCTTCTAGAAATCACAGCTCTTCATTACTGTCTTAGTGTCTTGTAATTCTAAAATTGCAGGTGACTGCATGTCATGTACTTTATCTGGTTTGTGCAAGGAGATATTTGTGAGAAAAGCAGAAATACAGTGAACACTTTGACCTTGAAGTTCTTGATTCTGAATTTGCACCATAGAAATGGAGCACTGCCACAGCATTTTGATGACCTCTTACTTGCTTTCTGCAGGTTATAGTGATTAAAGTAATGAGGAAGATGGCTTTTATTTTTCTGCACAGGAGGTACTCCTCAATTTGTACTCAGTCATTCCCTTTATAGGTAGGTGGAACTACGTATGCATTAAAGGTATACCTTTGATAAATGTAGCAAACTTAAAACTAGCCTTGAGAAAATGACTGAATTCCCTGGGCTAACAAGAGTCCTCTTGTTTATGTTTTTGTATATTTCATTGGACAGCTTTTATTTTAAAACCAGCTGTCACAACCTGATGTTTCACAGCCTTCACTGTGGGAACATGCGTGAGTTCTGGCATCAGTCTACATGGAATATCTGTTGGAACAAATGCAGTATCAGGGCATGCCAACCATGGCCAGTTGCATTTAGTTGTAGCAGTTGCTGAATGTACCTGGAGGGTCGACATTCAGCAGGAGGTGAAGTCAATTTTGGCACCTCTCTAATAATGCTTTGACTTCAAAACTTCAAAACAGGAAAAAAATGACTTTTCTATCGAAGCTGGGATAGCTTGCTTGGCTGTGGGACCAGCATAGCTGTGAGGACTCTGTTTGCGCTTGGGTCATGAAGGACATTGCAAAGGCTTCAGTGAAATGCAAGTCAAACTGAAACACTGATCCCTAAGACCACTGTAAAAGCCCCCAAACTATTATCTGCTCCCTGAATGGTTTCCTTCCACAGATTCTTTCTAGTTACAAGAGTATGTCTAAGGCAGCAGGACAGTTTCTTGTTGCCCAAAATGCAGTTTTGACATTTTGAGGGAGCAGTGTGTGTATATAAGGAGACAAACAATTTATTAGCAATACTAGAATATTGGGCCTAAGTGCAGCCCTAGCATTCAAATGTGTAGAAGGTTCCCTTAAAATAACCCTGTGAGGTCACAGCTTCCTTCATAGGAATTAATGCAACTTATGTGTTGTGGCATAAATGGTCCTTTCTGAAATATGCATTATATTCATCTTCTTTGCAGTTGTGACTGTTTGAAGTGAAACAATCCAATAGTCTGTACTAGGCTATTTGCACACAAATCAAGTTGTCATTAATCACACTTGGAGAGAGTGTGCCCTGTGTGGAGTGAATTATTGTCAGAAAACTACAAAACACATCCAGATCATTGGGCAGGAATAAAAAAATCATCTAAAGAGTAACACATGCTAAATCTAAAGAGCAACATGTAAAGTATTTGGAAAACTAGTAGATTCTAGTCAGTGAGTTAATGTGGGTTTTAAGAGAAATACTCAAATTAATTGATTGAACCTGTTACAAATGTTATGTATACAGATAGGATAGATAAGAAGTATTAAAGAAAAGGAAATATTTCCTTCCATAAATGTAGGGTCCTGACAACTCCCACTGACCTCATGGTCAGATTCAATGAAATAATGGATCACACTTAATTTGGGGGCCTGTCTGGTGCTGGGAACAATATGGAGCAAAGCACCTCAGGGTGGTTCTGCTGAGTGTTGTTTGAATACTGTCTGACGTTCCTGGGAAGCACAAGTGTTGCTCCATCTTCTGTCTACTCTCATAGTTCTGGTGGGATGAAAAATTAGATGTGTTTATATCTGATTGTAACACTTCTCTTGGGGTGCAAGGAAGGAACAGGAATTATTTTGTGTCCTCTGAAGAGTGCAACGGCTGTAAAATCTAACTGGTCCACTAATGTGACAGAAAGGGCTAAAAAAAGTCCTTGTTGTTTTCTTTCAGTTCCAAATGATAAAGGAAAAGCCATCTTGATCTAAGCATGTTGAATATGCTGAATCATGATCGTTGTCAAACCACTGCAAGGGAAGAAGCTGAAGCTTCAAAGCAAACCCTGGAATTGCAAGCTGCAGGCACCAGTCTGTAATCCAAAGATGCCAAATCTACTTTATGTTCTGGCGTGTAGAAGGACCACTTGCAGCAAAGTTACAAAATTCTGCACAGTTATACACAGATAAAATCTAAATTTGAATACCAATATACTGCTCCTTGATATTTGGCACTGCCTGAACCAGTTTGGGGCTGATTTGCTTTGGGGAAGTGGCATAGCTACCCTTGCGTTGTTTTGTCCTGGCTTAAACCCTATGAGGAAAACTCAATGCAAATGTGACTTTACTGCTTCCAGGCTTCAACTGGTACCTGCAGAAAGGTCTGCAGAGCTCTGTGAAATCTTGCTGTGTGAGTCAGCACCCTGCCCCATGCACTGCTATGCACTTTTGACATGAGCCAACGTTTATGTGGAGTCCATGGGCTAGGAGCTATTTTGCAGGAGTAATCCCACCAGTTGTTTGCTTGGCACTCGTGCTCTAATTCCATCCTCAGAAGTATTTTTTTCTATGTGAGTGCAGACCTCCATGATACACCTTTTGTGAGCAGAAGAAAACATTTGGCAGGCTCAAGCCCAAAGACAGGAAAATGTGTGGTCACACTGAATTTAAGCTATAAAGTGTGTATGTATTACACTAAAGTTGTATTGAAGATGGCATTACAGAAGGAAAACTAGAAAACAGCAATGAGAGGTTCCAACACTGGCAGCACTTGGGTCTAGATTTCAGTCTTTAACCTCTTTCTACGTGGCTGTTCCATTGCAATGTAGAAATACTGTTTTACATCCACAAGTAGGTCAGGCCCTTAAAAATATTTATTTGGGATATTTCAGAGCCATCTGAAATAATGCAGAGTTGTGTACACACATCACCATGTTTTGACTGGGATGCAAGAGGGACAAGTTTTAGAAAGACTTTTTTTTTTTTTTTTTTTTGATAGATGGAGAGAGATGTCTTGCAGTGCAAAGCTAGAGGATTTTGGTCTTGGATAGAACACACAGAGTCCTCCAGAATGGCTTATTCCAAAGAAGTAGGAAAATGACAGCCATGATTATTTTTTATATTAATATGTGTACACTGCAAATAAAAATCATATAGTGAGACTGTGATGGGAAAGTGGAGAACTTTGTCAAATACAGTTTAGATTTCTGTTAGCAGCCATGTATTTTCCCAAGTTCAAATGACAATGTTTTGTCCAAGGAGAAGTCTTTAATTTTCTATCTATCTGATCTGAGTGATTTGCATACAAAGGATCTATGGCAAAAAAACCCACTTAAATGTTGGTATTTTTATTGGTTTAAAAAGACTTGCGTCTGCACCCTTCATTTCAGAAGATCAACATCTCTCTCAAGATCTGTAGATAGATAGCAATTACAAAAAGTGCTTCGCCCACACATACAGTGGCTTAACTCTTTAATAACAGTTATTTTTGTAAAAAAAGGCATGAACACATCTCAGTCAATACACTTTTGTTGTTCTGCAGAATTTCGTATTTTCTTAAGCTCTTCAGGAGCATGAGCTGATAGCAGGGTCACAGCAGTACATCTGTGGTGCTCACTCATGTCCACTCACTTGGGGAGGAAGAAGTGGTAAAGCATGAAGAGCTCGAGTTTATTCTCTCCCTATTAGTCAAAAAATAAATGAGCAGTGAATGCTTCTACAGCACATAATACAAAAAAATGAGTATCTTATGAACGAAGAATAAGTTAATTTTGCCTTAGCTAATACTGAAGGTAGTGTATGCTTTTATATGGGTTTATGTGGGCTTTTTTAACATGGTTTTATATGGGGTTTTAATATGGTTTCATATGGTTTATATGAGGCAGCATGCATGGTTTTATACAAACCATGAAAACAAATGCTATCATGTGAGCTTTCAGTGGTATTTAGGTAGTGCAAAGGTATAGTTTGTCTTGGACTATAAGAAAACTCAACTTGATACATACTATTTCTTTGTGTTCTGTTGTTTCACTGCTGTCTTTTCCTCCCTGTCTGTTTACACTTTTGTTAGGTTGCACAAGTATTGATACTGTTACTTTGGCTCCTGTGGAATCCGGTTTTACCCTGACAGCCAAAGACGAAACCTTCAAGCATCACCAGGGATGTCTTGAGCACCCTTCACTTTCATTCCTCTATTAGTCTCTAGTTACTCTTCCATTGGAGTCACAACACATTATTTATTCCTCTGAAGAATAAAAGCTTTTTGAGTAGGGAAAGTAGCATTCATCAGTTTTTTCACAAAAGATGTGAGAAAAGGAGTTGTGAAAAACCATGGTTCTGGAGCTCTACTATTGTCTTATTCATTTTCTCTTGGAACATTCAACTATTCTCTCCTATTTTCTTTTTTTTTTTGCTCACTAATGCTCCAGCACCAGAATCAAAGAGTTTGCCCTGAAACCACTCCAAAACATGCTTTGGTGAAGGAAGAAAAGCCTCTGAAGCTGTGAAAATGTCAGATGGGTGCTATTGAGGTGAAAGGGCAAATTTGCTAATGAAGACTATGGATGATGCAAAGTATTGCATAGCTGACATGCAGAAGGTATTTGGTATAAGGGTAGTTGCCAGAGGTCTTTTTTAGCCCGGTGTAACTTCCAGGGAAGTGCAGCAATGAAAAACTCAGGAGAAAACTGAAAAAGAAAGAACCCAAAATCCAACCCAATTAATTAAAAACCTTTTTTATAAACATTATTCATTATCTGGAGAGGATCAATAGAGGGGGCACAAGTATGTATGTCTGTGTGTTTATGTTCACACTTTTTCTGCTTTTTAATTCTGTTACTGGCACTGCCATCTGTGTCCTGTGTCTCTGTTGCCTTTCATCCTGTACTGACATAGATCTTGGTTTTGTGACCTTCTTTTTGTGGTGCAGATGTTTGATTCTTGGTGCAGTCTCAGGTGTAGTCCTGATCTTAGGCTACGGGAAGCCCCAGCTATGAATCAGTGGTAATAATCAACCCCTGTAAATGGAGAAACAGAGCTGGGACATGACAAAGCTTCAGATGCACTGTGGGTGTTTTCCCCCTTTAAGCTGGAATGAGTTTTCTTAGCTCTTACCTATGGTTGTTCCCAAGAGTTAACTTTTAAATGACCAGCTATCATGTCTTGCAAAGTGAATTGCAGGATGGACTTTTCTTAAGGCAGAAGAACCCATGCTTGTTGTTTGAACTTGAATATTATTTGAAGTTGGGTTGGTTTTTGGTGGTTTTTTTGGTCTCTTGGGCATAAATAGAGCAGGTGTGTGTTTGCCACAGGCCACAGCTCGGGAAAGCTATGTCAAAGCACAATGAGGTCATTGTGAAACATCAGTATTCTTCCAGAGACCTGGCTGTTACAGACAGGAATACTTAAGAAAGATTTGTAGACTGGATTGCAGATGATAGAAAAGACTTCAAGAAAAATCTTAGTCTGCCTAATTGTGTTGGCCCAGTGAGAGCTACATCTTATCACCCACCTATGAACAAGCTGTTTGAAGCAACTGTGTTGACAGTGAAGTGGGTTTTGCACACGTCCAGTGTTGGGTTGATCTTTGAGTGCTAGGGAGATCTGGTTTCTTTAAACAAATCGTTCTGCATGTGAACAAGGTGAATATTTTCATTGTAAAGTGTGCTTTGACTTTGAGTGTGTCGGGAAATACTGTACCCACTAAATGATTATTAAATGGAAAGGAGGGAGGAGTTCCCAGGCACTATGGAGCCAGGTTCTACAGCTGGACTTTGAGCTGACACAGACAGCACTTAGCCAGGAGTGGAAGAATATGTTGTATAACTCACTGGCTCTACCAAGTACATAGTGGTACTCTGCAAATAAACTTTCTATCAAGGTATTTTTGGACTTCTGCCTCAAACCAAACGGATAAGGAGCATTTATGGCTCTAGCAATAAAATTCTGCAGATGTTCTTTTTTGTATGTGCAGTACTAAAAAGGAAAGCCGTGCTATGCTTTTATCAGATCAACTTGAAATCAGTACAAGTGTAGCTTAGGGTTGGGATTTATGTTTTTGCAGCAGCATACCTTTTTACTCCAAGAAGGCTTTCAGTGTTTGTGCTTAAAGTCCCACATTAAGGCCCCCAAAGTGACAACAATATGGTTTTCTTTGTGAGATTTGAATGTCTGGATTAGGTCACTTCACTCTTTTATAGCTTTAACCAGCTTCAACTTGTACTGTGGTGACACACATCTGCTGACTCGATGGATCAGTGCATTAAGCTTCAGGCTGACTGGTGGGCCATGCTTGAAAGACTTTTGGCATGTGCTGGTGCCTGCATTTTTCACCCTTGACTGAAAGCATATGCTTCATACAATTGAGACAGTGTTAGCATGTGGGTCTCAGGCAGCCTCCTACACATCTGGCAGAGCCTGGCCCTCCTTCCAGGTGAATCATCTCTCCTGGGAGGGTGGCTTGCAGCACTGTGGCATCTGCAGAGTGGCAGGAAGTGTCTGAATTCATCTGAGAGTGATTTTTATCTTCACATGCTTTTCCAATTTCATCAGGCCCCTCATGCTACATTCCAAGTGACATGATTAAACCTGCCAAAGACAAAGGGAGGCTGATTGATAAAAATTATCTCTGACCCTTCACAATCTGTCATAGCTTAAGATAGTAGTAATAATAGTAGTAATGATGGAATGAAATAAGTGTTATGCAAAGGAAGTTATTATTGTTTAAATAATATTCTGTAAAACAGGATTACTTCCTTGCTTTTTGTTTCCCTTTTATCAGCCAAATTAACTTGTCATCAGCATAATAGAAGAATGGACTGCAAAGGATTATGAACTTTACGTTGACTTTAAGTGGCACTTTACAGTGATTTCTATTGTCTTGGTTTTATTTTAACGTTTAAGTTTGAAGGCACAATAAAGATGCAGACCAACAGCAAAGGATCAGTTTTCACAGGGGAGGTCAGACATTTAGGCAGAGGTGTTTTTTAACAAGGAGTGTATGGATCTATTTTTCTCAATACGAAAAGAAAATCTTTGAAGGAAGGTTCTAAACATAACTGGTGCTACACAGCAAATAGAATATTTAATAAGCACAGTACATAAAAATATTTTTATTCTTTAGTCTGCTGCACTAGACCAGGCACTTGGGTTATATTTCCTTCCAACCAAGCATCTGGACTGATACAGATGATCTGTAAGAAAGGAGATTAACTCTTTGTACCCTGAGATGTGTTACAGATCTGTTGCATTTGCTGCCATTTCAGTATTGCCAGTGAGAAAAAGTTCTTATAGAAATACAGTCAGTCTCTTGCCTTCTTTAGAAAATTCCCTTTATTTTGCCAGAGGAAAATGAAAAACACTTAGGCTAAAAAGCATATAGTTATTTTGAAGTACGAAAACTAGCACATCTGTGTAAGTTACAGTGCAAAGACAACTATGCAAATTTAGTTCTTGGTTACTGTTGTGTTAATGATGAGTAATTCTGTTGATTTCATTTGAGTTATTCACAATTAATGTATCTAGTGAGGGCAGAATCTGACCCAGTCGGCTTTGATGTGTGCTCTGCTCTGTCAGGAGCTGCGAGGTTCTTTTGAACAGATGCCTGTGTTCCGCTGATATGCGGGGTCATTAAAAAGATCAAGATGACCAAGGCTGAGACGTTTGGATGGCTGCAGACAGCTGTGCTGTGCCTCTGCTGGCTACATGGGGTGGATTCTCTATGAATTTTCCCTCTGAGGTTAGGTGTGTGGGAGCATTTTGCATACTGACCACTGCCAAGCCCCAGCCCCATGTGTGGATGGACAAATCTGGGCAAAGATTACAAGTTACGGCTCTTCCTGAGAAAGCAGTAGGTTCCCATGTGTCATGTAGAAGAAAATCCATGCAGGGCTTTTGCTAGGCAGGCTATGAGAAAGTTGCAGGGCTTTTCCCAGAGAGACAAGGCAGCAAATAAATAGCTGCTGAGTGTGTTGTTTCTGTACTTAACAAAGGTTTGGTGTTTAGTGTATTCTGTAAGTACTGGACTTTGCAGTTTACTGCTACCACAGCAAAGCAGCTGATCACCAAGTAGCTGAGTCAATGTTAGATAGCCTGCAAGGCTTCTTTACAGATATTTTTATGGAGGACTTAAAATTGCACAGGATTCTAAGACACCCTCAAATGATTGCAATGAATACCAGCTATCAACTTAATCAGGAAATAATACTTCAAATCCTGGCAACTTGCTAATAAGAAGCTTCTTCAGTGCTCTGATGGTCATACCTTGCTAAAAACCAAAGGTTTAATTTTACCTGTTCAGTGTTGTTTTCATGCCTTTTTATCTCTTTACTTCTGTAATAGGTACTTTATTTCAGGGTATGCTTCAGTAGATTGCACAAGGGTGCATTTGTTCATTCTGTGATTTTTTTTTTTTTTTTTTTTTTCCCCAAAGCCCATTGGAGATAAAAAGTGAATGACGTTATTGCTTATATACAAGTACATATGTAAGCAGAATGGCATCATCTAGCATAGTAATACGGGTTTTTTTCCTCAATGCAAATAAAGTTCTCCAGCTAAATTTAGCTCAGAGTATTGAATACTTGAAATGAGAGCAGAATTGAGCTGTATTGCTGTATTTCAATGTTTGGATAATGAAGCACATTCTTTTTTTTTTTTTTTTTGCACACTTGGGATTTTTCCCAAACATGTTTCTGGTTCATGAACTCTGGTGAAGGCATTGGGATGGAGCTCTGAAGAGCAGGGCTAGATGCAGCCATCATTTGGATATGGCTTGGCAGAGCTACTTAGCTGTGACTTTTCCCCATGAGCCAAAAAACCACAAGCAGGGCCCTCAGCAGTGCTGTGGGGTGGGAGGAAAGGCTGTTGCACTTTCCACCAGCAAATCCACTCCAGCTGAAGAGATAATAGCCCAGTGATGAAACTGGGCCACGTTTAAAGCGCTGTGGCAGAGTCCTGTGGCAGAGCAGGTAAATAGGCTCTCATTCGGACCCGTATGGTTTTCTGGAAGAGAAGGACAAAGTTGGCTGACACTTGATCCTTCTCTTGGAAAGCCTCTTTCATTAAGTAGCTGCTGATAGGAAGTGTCATTCGGCACTTATAAAGGCTGGCAGTTGCAGATAGGTCTGTGCAAAGGCTGTAGGGCAGAGGGACTCGAGGAGGGGCTGCAGGTGGAGGCGTGCTGAGGCAGAGCCTGACAGGACAGCACTCGTCAGTCAGACCCGAGTGCCACTTGCCTGTCTTGTCCACTCTGCAGCCAGGCAGGTAAAACTGTCTGATCCTTAGAAACGCTGCAGTGACTTGCACTTTTGGCAATCTGTGCATGTAGTAGTCATTGCCTTTTTTCCCCCCCACCAGTTATGGTGCAGGGTTTTTTTTTTTTTTTAATGAATCAGTATTTCTTGCTGGTCAGCATTTAGCAGCATACACAAGAATGTAAAGCCATACAAGCACCATGCTTCTTATATTCAACAGTAATTCTCTTTGAGATAATTGTAATAAGTCATAAAGATACACTCCATTGTGGCAGAATTGTTCCTCAACTGTAATAAAAGAAGTGAAACTGCACTTTTTTTCCTCTGAAAACAAATAGAGTTGTTTCAGAATTTCTGTTTCCAGTGTTCCTGGCCTGGCTTCTGGTTTTTTGGTTTTACGCTCAAACTTGTAATCTCTGTTATTCAACAGGGGTTTCCTTCTTTTCTTGTATGCTTTAAGATTGTCAAGGTAAGGTATTTTCAACCAGGAAAAGTTGGGATATATACAGTTGTTCATATATATTCATGTGTGTAAATTTAGATGTCCAACACTACATGCTATTAACAGTGAATGTATGCTTCTTTTTCTTACTCAGCTGCACAGGTTGAGAAATGAGTGTTTGTGAAGTGACACTGCATGTGTAATTGTGAGGTAATGGAGCAAAATGTAACATTCTTGCTGTATTTCTTGGCACTTTTATTTAATTGTAACCATAACAATGAATTGATTAATTTGCTAAGTGCAAGGACTGTGCTAAAACTTACTCCCCCATGGCTCTGAGTGCCTTTGCCACTAGGCAACAGTCTTTTTCCAGCTTGTGTTCTCCTTGTCTGGTAAAAAGGTCTGACAAATAGGTGCTGGGTGTGTGTGTGCATGCATGCACATGTGCATGTGTTTATTTTACTCTCATTTAGAGCCATTAAGAACTTGATCCCATAAGGTTCTGAGCATTTTTATTTCCTGCCGGCTTCTCAGGGGGAATACCTTGTAGAAGGCATTTGGCCTTGATGATAACACTCATCGCAGAAGAAAAAAAAACAGTGGGGGGGATGAGGGTAGGAAGGGAGATGGGAGAGAGTGAGTGAAGGAACATGACCAAAAGCACTGAATCCACCATTTTCTTTGTCTGCCTGGTGTGTTTGCTGCCATTAGTTCATGGCAGCCAACCAGCTTGGAGACAGGACTTTACACGGGTTAATAGGTGTGTGCGGCTTTTATCTGCCACTGCCCTCTACTGAAGAGAATATGAGAGATGATTTTTCAGCTATCTGTTTTTGTAATAATTTCAGTCTTGAGGTGTCTGAGGCTCCATTAGAACAGACAATAGAGGTCACATACTTCTGGACATCTTTAATTTTTTGCAGGAAGTGATATACAGCCTTCTGTCACGTAATGCAAAGGCACGGAGCTTGGAGAAAACACTCCTACTAATGTTCAAGTCACAACACCATTTAAACCCCTTACATGTAGAATTAATAGCTCTCAAGTCAAAGCATGCAATGTATGCCTAGCTTTAGGAAATGTCACCAACTCTTGCTACATAAAAAACCCAAAACAAAGCACTAGGCAGCCTGTAAGTAGAACAAAGTTTAATTTTCATGTAATCTTCCAGTTTGTAAGAAACTATTTTAATAAATTTTAAAAAGCAGCTTTTCATTTCTTTGCTTTAGACAGTTCAAGGAAAAAATTGTATTTGAGGTGTTTTTTTAACCTCTGACATGGAACAAAATAGTTAGTGACTGAAGCTAAATATGGTCCAGGCTTCTCTCAGTTTCTGGGGAAAAACTTGGGCTGTCTCACTATTTCATCAGCTTTCCCTTTAACTAAAGCAAGGGACACAGTTTCGTGGTGAAACAACAGAAAGCAGTAAGGGCTTAACAGGGCCCTCCAGGTAACATGAAAGAGTGCCTCAGTCATCCTCTGTCTTGTTACTCTAAACACCAACTGCATTGTCTCGAGTCGTTTTCCCTTGCGGGAACACTTAGCCTTACCAAACACTGCTCAGCCTTACAGGTACATTCCCACCAATTAAAGAGGAGGGGTTCCTCACAAGTGCTGCCAATGCACCCACCTAGCTTGAGCGAGGATTGCCAAGTACAACAAACAGTGCCAAAGCGTGTGGTGGTTTTGGGCTCTGCTCCAAGGGGGACCGAGATGAGACACTCAGTCACAACTTAGCCTTTACATAAAGCCAAATCTTTGTGTATTCCCCTGGATTATACTTGGAGCCATCCTCATAATGTAAGGTATACCTGTGTGGCTTCTGGCCTCATCTGCTGGCAGAGCTCCAGCCTGGGAGAGACCAAGCAGTGGTGTATGCTTTGGGTTGAGGCTTTGTTTGGGGCTTACCAGTTAGGTTGGCAAGTCTGGTTTGTGGCAGTCAAAACTGAGCTTCTCTCAAGGTTTTCAGCTGTGAAGCATATGAATTTGGGGCCTTGCAAAACACCAGCCTCCCAGAAGAGAGAAAATAGGTACCTTCCAGTCTTGGATCTAACAAAGAACTGAGGGTGGGGTTTGGATGAAGGTTCAGATCTGTATTCTCTGTTTAGTTTCAGCATTGTGGTTTTGGACCATCAGTAGTGGTAACATACAAATGATTTTTCACTCTAAAGAGCACAGTAAAATGCTATTATACTTGTTAATCTTCTTTTTTATATCTTGCCAGGTGAGGACTGCTACACTGCAGCTGGCATAGTGGAGGTGCCTGTGTTTTTGCCACTCTTTGTTCACAGGGGAATGAGGACAGTTTTCTGTACACAGTATTCTGCCTTCCCCTTAAAACATCTGAGTCACACAGCTGTTTCCCAGTTAAATCAGACTCAATCTGACTGTACATTAAGTTGTGTTATGCAACACAGGCTGGCAAACTTGTCCACTGATACAAACTGCACAGAAAAATCTGAAGATGGACAAAATCCCATTCCTCTCAAGGGTTTACTCTTCTTTGTCAGTGACACTTCTGTTATAAGCCCCTGCCTGGATTTGAAGGAGGTTTGGTCACCATTATTCCTCATTACAGTAGGCTCTGCCACAGACTGCTTTAAAATCTCCTTAAACCTCTGTAACAGAGCCCAGAGTAAAAGATGTTCCCATGTGCACACCATGACACCTCGGGGTGCCACAGCTGTGAACCTGCCTTGCCAGGCCTCTCTTAGTGCTGCTGCCACTGCATTTAGACCCCCAACAAAGAGGAAGGCAGTGGGTGCTTTCCACTGCTGCTGCCTCTCCCTGCTTTGCTGGCAGAGGCCGCGTGTCCTGGTTTACATTGGCAGAAGCCAGCATAGCTCAGGGATGAATTTAGCCCTTGGCACTCCTTAGAGAGCTGACTCAGATGACTGCACTTGAAAACTACAAGCTGGTCTCTTATTTAATTCTCCTGAATGTCCAGATTTTATTATTTTAATTTTTACTTCTTTTAAGGCTTCTTTTTGTGTTTAGTGGGGGAGCCTTGCTGTTTGACTCCCTGGGCTGTCCTGGAGTTACTGCAAGAATAGAGTAGTGATAGTTTTCACCTATACAGCACCTTATCCCAAAGAATCTCAAGTTCTTCTCAAAAAACAAATTCAACCTGATCAGTGGGCCAGCTGATAGGTAATATCCATTATTTTTTATATGAGAAAAGGAAAGAATGGAAGTCCTAGGTGGTGTGCTCAAAAGTGTATAGCAGATGAATTTCAGAACTAAGATGGAAGGTAAATACCACAGTTCCTTCCTCTGAAATCCATGGGCAAAAGGATGATCTCTGGATTTCTTTTCTTCTGCCAGCTCCTTCTGTGGATCACATTAAGGTGCAAATAGATCAGTTTGTGCCTTGGATGTCTTTTGAAATTGATTGATTATCTCTGAATTTCAGCTCGTATTCTGATTTGCATGTCCTTCTTGTCTCTGCTTTGAGGGGGAAAGCTTGAAAATGTGTCCTGAGTATAGATTTGGAAGGTACAGTAGTTTCCATAGCAGCGATTCCTAGGTAGTAACTCTGGAACATACCTGCACTGCTCAGTGTGCTGCTGGCAGTGTCCAGTGGTACTGAGGGCTTGATCCACAAAATCCAGCAGTGGGAAGAAGCAGTTGGAATTCAGCCAGCCTGTCTGAGCAGACACCCTGTATCTGCTGTGTGTGTTAGTTGGGGGTCTCAGAAAGGGCAAAGGAACCCCTGCTGCCAAATCTACAGCTGGAAGGGAATCCTCAGTTAAGTATCAAGTACGCAAGTACAAGCTTGGGAAGACTTGTGCTGTCCCAAGTAGGTGATAGGGTCACATCGTATGCATGTTTTGGCATTTTGGAGGATTATACATTTCATGTTAGGAGGTGTCTTTTCAGCAACCAAACGTTATCTCTGCCTGCGTCTCTACAGAAGCGGAGACTCCTTGCACAGTTTCTGCTCACTTGCAGTTTTGCAGCATGCAGCACATTCCTTAGATTTTGAGGCAGAAAAACTGGAGTTTGTCTTTCATACTGTGTGAATACTTTGTCTTTGGAGAGAGCTTTAGACAAAGACAGGAGAAAATAGAGATTTGCTTCAGAAATAAAATTCTGCTGTCCCTGTTGCTGTTTCCCTATGGAACTGCTTCCTGCCAACTCTGCGTCTGACACACAATTGGAAGCAGAATTGGTTGGGGCAAGTTTGTGACTGTAGCTGACACTTCTGTCATGCCTTGTGCTGAATGCACAGCCTCTCCCTGCATCCTGGGTGTCTGAGCACATTAGGAGCACTGTGGGGAGGAGGGCCTTGGCAGTGAGTGCCAGAGGGGGTGAGCCACGGGCACACAACCACACAGCCTCAGCAAGCAGAGTTTGCTGTTGCTCCTCTTGGAGAATACTTTGTTAAAACTGTGGTGGACATGTCTGAGAGACACCGTTGGCAAATACGATTTACGAGTAAAATCTAGCTACTAATGTGAGATTTCTGTGAAGCTATAAAAGTTTTTGTCTAAATTGGTCTTGCATGCAACACACAAGCATACCAACTTAAAAAAATCTTAACAGAGGAAACTGAAATCAGTGGATTAATTTGCAGTGTAGGGACTCTATTAGTTGTTCTAGTAACATTTGTCTGAAGAATTACCCTGCTATTCAGTAGTGCTTGGGTTTGTTCCTTAATCCAATCACCTCGTGACTGTTCTCTAAGCTTTCCCCTTCCTTTTTCTATTCCTAACATGCAATTAAAATGAAACTCTCCTGTATTATTACTGTAAATAATTTGCAAGTAAGAGAAGAACATGAAATTTCAAATGTCACTGCTTTGCTCACTCCTGTTCGTTAAAATGTATTGCTTTGATAATTTAGTTGACTTCATTGGACTTATGACAGCACATGATTTTTTTCCCCCCTTACTAGTAGATTAAGTAAATGTGCAGTAATAAATAGATCTAGTTGTTTGTCACTGACATAAAGATGGGGTTTGCTCTTGCTTTAAGTAGCCATGCAGGTCTCACAGCTGCATCTACTGAAGAAGACACAAACAGGTATGTGGAAATTGCTAAGCTACAGAAATCTGTCTTTCTGGAAGTTCCCAGCTTTCTGCCACAATTATTTCTCAGTACTAAATATAATATATAACATAAAAGTCCATATAAATTGGAAAAAAAGGTGCTTTCAGAACAAAATTTCAATTCAAGCTGTGATTAATTCCAGCTTTTCAATAAGGCTGTCTAATGTCATGCTACTAAAATATTCAGTTTAGTCTAAGTGCCATTAAAACTCTGGCAGTTTAGAAAGTTTTTGATACTTCTGTGACCTGCTCTAGAAATTTACTGAAAAGTTTCTGTAATTCTGAATTACAGAATTCCATTGCTCATGAAGTTTGAACAAATGACAGTAGCTGGATCCTAGGCAGGCCATGCTGCCAAAGTGCGTAAATGTCTTCTGAGCCCAATAAGCCGTGACTTGGACCTCAGTGGGCTTTGGAGCAGGCTCTTTGTGTGTGTTAATTCAGGGCAGCAATGCCTTTACAAACCTAAGTGGGGTTCTGTAAAGATGGTTGTACGCTACAGATGCTGTGATTTTTGTGATAAGAGTAAATATCCGGGAGGAATTAAGGTGGATTAGTCAAACTACCTTTATATAGTTGCCAAGCGTTCAAAAGTGAAAGGCTGCCACTAAGCCACAAGACCCTTACCACAAGCAGCACCATGCTACTGTAACTGTTATTTAAATTATTGCAGTGGGAGGTATCTCTTAATAACCATATTAGTACAGAGTTGCTTAATGACTTCACAGGCAAATAGATAATTAAACCATTAAACACTATAGAACTGAAGGTGATGTCCCCAGTGAACTTCAATGTTGTCTGTCTTCTTAATGGACTGTGAAAGCCAAGCCTGGCTCTGAATCACAATGTGGACTGGAAGGAACCATTGGAGAATATGGATCTAGATTTTTCAGCTTGAGCCCTTCTCCTGATGAGTCAGGTTTTTCTGAGTATCTGCTTTATAAACATACCTGTAGATGTTTACACAAGAACAACAAAACTCCATCAAGTCTTGCATTAGGAAGGGATTTCTGTGTCTATAGTGGTTTTTATCTTTGCTTCCATGGGAGAACAATATGGAGTTCAATTGGAAGATACTGTGAGAGAGAGAATTCTAAGTGAAGTCCTACTTCTGGATTTATGGGCAAAAGATTTCTAATACTGCAGAGTTTTTGCAGGTTTTATGTTAGCTGCATTTGTATTCAGAGATCAGGCAAAAACTGTATTCTGAAACTGGCCCACTGGAAAGAAGGGTGGGGTGTCTGCGTGTGACACTGAGAATAGGAAGAGGTGGAGATTTTAGTAAGGTCTCCAGTACTCCCTGGAACTCCAGGCATATGTTGTACTTTTTTTATCTTGTAAACTTAAAGAGCACAAATAGCAACAAGAATGGCAAATGGCGTAAATCTCAGACGGCAAGATTTGCAGTAGTAGGGTTTTTGTAAGAAAACAAGAAACCATGGATTTGGTCATGTCATTGGAACACATTTAATACACATATCTGTTCTAGTATATGCATGCATTTTTTTTGCAGGCTAAAATTAAGCATTTTGATACAGAGCTTGAGCAGACCACAGTGTTGTAAGATTAAAAGACAAGGTCATCAGGCCACAGGGCACCTTCAATTTCATCCTCTGAAAATAAGTGAACATACTAAAAAGCTATGGGAGAGTTTTTATAAGTAAGTTTGACTTCTGTAACAAGACTTTTATTTCTTGTCACCTTTATGTTTTTATTAGATTTTTCAGTTTTCATTTAACATTTTTTTTAAAAAGCCTCTGAAAAGGACCCTTGCCTGTAGCAGGAAGCATAATCTCCACGTTTCTCTCTTTCTCTCTCCTTCTCTCTCTCTCATTATATGCTGGCATGAACACTCTGACATTGCTAATTGCCTCCACATTACACTGGCTGAATTCCAACAGTAGTGGCATAAAAATTAATGAACAAGACAGAGCTCACACATAAGGAACATATGGTGCAATAGCGGTCAATTGCATTCGAGTTTAAAATAATGTCTTGAGAGAATCATGATCAAAGCAGTTTCACAAAATGAAAAGGGCCAGATTCTACTTGCACTATGTATCTATGCTACCTCACTGTCCTCACTGAGTGTGTGAATGTGAACAAGGAGATTCCCCAAACTGTAGAGAATGCCAAAAAGCTATTTCATTTTCAAATGTAGTAGGAATTTCCCCCACTATTCTAACTGTGAAAAATAGTGTGAGTTAATTTTCTGCTGGGAAGCAAAGCTAGGGAAAAAATGTTCTTAGAAATTGAGAGAATTCTTCCAAGATGTTATCGCTGTCTCTGCTAACAGTGCCTTCACAGTGCAAGCTATGCAGTTTACAGAAAGGTGACACACAGTTATTTCCCATGTGCAATTTAAAGTTAACACAAGTTAGTTTTATCTGTGTATATGCTTCTCACAAAATCCAGATTTCAGGACAATTAAGATAGTGTTAATACAAGGTACTCTCAAGAATCTTTCAAGTTGAAGGCTTGCTTAAGATTAATGTTAAAATTCAGGTTTTATTCTCTCGCCAAAGTACATGCTAGGTAACCTCTTGTTAACATTAATAGGAGTTAAATATTTGCACTCAGAGGAATATAGACCCCAGATACTATACATACTGTGCTTATATTACATAATATAAATAAGCACTGCTTGTTTAATAGCTCTTGCTGTGTTATTATGGAACAAACTGTTACAATAGTGTTGCAAGGTCTTATGATATAAACTGATTTTTATTGTGCTGGTGATTTCCTATCATGTTCTTTGTCTTGTGAGATTTGAATACTAACTTTAACTTATATGGGACAAGTCCTACAACAGTTTAATGAATGACCCAGATAAATCACTGTATCAGTACAGAGTTAATATACATGGAGAGGAGCATTGTATCACTTCAGTGCCTGTTTCCTCAGCCAGATGAGGTACTTCAGCCCATTCCCCAGGTTAGAGCAGCCTGGGTGGGGTGTTGCCCAAACTGAAATGTGGCTGCAGATGGCCCCGCTGGGTCATTATAGCCACTGGAGAGAGCTGGAATGCAGAAATGCTCAAGCCAGTCCCCAATATGCCTCCTGCTACTCTGCAGGAATTTCCTTGGGGCTAACTCACGCTGGCTCGTAGCCATTTCTACTTTAACTCCTAGCAGGATAAAGAAGAGTTAGGACAGCTTATTGGGGCACTGGAAATGAGTGGTAGACAGTTCTTTACCTGTCTGGATATGAGTCTTATCTGTATTTGAATTTTTCTCTGCTGCTTAAAGAAAGTGTTTCTCAAAGAATTACTGAACTATCTTCTTGGTAATCTAATCAGAAGTAGTAATTGCTTCTCATCTGGATTCTCAGAATATGATATAATGTGGATTTCAGTTGAGCTTTTATTTACTTATTTTAATGTTAAATAAAATAGTCAATTTTAATTTTTGGGCATAGCTTTGAGATTTGCTTAAGACACATTACAAATTATATTTTAAAGGGAAAATCATGCAATAGCTGAGAGCTGAGTTCAGTGCAATCATAAGCCTTTGCATTTACAATGCAATTAGGTGCTATTCCCCTGCAATTAATGGGCCAAATGACACTCCCACTTACTATAGTAAGCTTCCTGATATGAATCTGAGATAACTCAGATTGATACTGAGACTTAAGGAAATGCCCTGTTCTGCAGAGATGCAACAGGGAGAGAAAAGCACCAGCTGAGGTGCTGATTCTGCTGCTCTTACTGCAAGCTGGTTTTGGCCCACTGTGTCTTGGTCTATACATGAGGAAGCAGCCTCCCTCTCTTCTCTTCCTTTTCATAAAAAGAAGGCAAAGGGTACCAGATGGCATGTGTTACAGAGCTTTTCCTTCTAGCACAGAATTTATTTCCAAGATGTAGAATTGTGAGGATTCCTTCAGTCATCCCCCCGGAGTCACAGGTTTGGTATCTTGCCAATGGCATGTAATACACTTCCTGGCATGCTGTAGGAGAAGTAAAATTAGTTCAGAACTTCACTTTACTGTTGTGGCTTTTTTTTTCCTGTGTTATTTGAACATGCCTGGAACAGGATCAGTGTTTAAGATGTATTAACCATTTCATTTCTGAGTGGGCCATAGCCTCTCAGCCTGGTTGTAGACTTGGACAATTGTCAAAATCTGTGAACACTGAGTCTTGCTGCTTAATGCCACCTGCAAGTGTCTCTCATGCTTGGTTCTGTTTCCTTGGTATGGACTAAAACTTTGGGAGTTAACTGGAAGTGATCGTAAAAAAAAAAAATCCTTCATTTATGTAGCTTTTCTTACAAAAATATTACTGGTAAAATTTATTTTTCAGGAGTTGGGGCTTCCAGGTGTGGTTTCAGGGTTGCTTTTGTAGACAAAAGAGAAAGAAAACTAGAAAATTCAAGTGAGCAATTATTGTAGGTTGTTTCCCTTAATGTTTTCAAGTGAATTTAAAGCCACATGAAAAAAATCCTCATGAAATAGTTATTGCAACCCAGGGATTACTATATGCTAATAGATATTTCTCTGGTTTGCAAATTTGGGTGCAACTGAACAAGTTGAGTGTCAAAAGAAAGTTTGTCTCAAGGGACTTCAGCAAAAAACTTCATGTAGGTATTGAGACATAACTAAATTCTTTGGCTTTTACTTGCTTTCTTTTCTTTCCTTTAGACAAATTTTTTTAGTTATATTATGGGTATTTGTTTAATATTATGAGGAAAACTTTTTTTTTGCTATTCCTCTTACACATTCCCTTGTCATTTTATGGTGTGCTGCACTGTTATCTCAAGAACAATACACATCACACTGTATGCATGTAGTTGAGGGCATGTTTATATGAAAAAGGAGATTGTTTCTGTCTTGCTATAATCCATGTTTGTACAATTCTTTCAATGTCTTTTAATTGTTTTGAACTCTAAAATGAAATGACTTCTAGATAAAATGAGCTTTCAGCTCTCTCCTTTTCTGACAGATTCCAGAGCATCTCTACCTCAAGGCATGTTTGGTCACCATTTTGCCTTTGTGACCCTTCCTAACCTGTACCACTCAGCAGGCTAGCACTAATGTCAGTACTGTTTACTTGGGCAAGACTGATAGCATCCAGGTGGAGTTTCCAGTCCTCTTTTTTCTTTTTTTTTTTTTCTTTCTTTCCTTTTTTCCCCCCTTTTCTTTATACAGCCATGGAATACATACCCTAGCCAAAGAGTCAAGCAGCAGGCTGTTTTGCAGATGTGCCAGGTTTTTACTTTACAAATTAGTTAACATTGTCATTTTCTTTTACACAAACACAGGACAAAACCTCCAGTCAGAGGGACATGGCATGGTTTAACTGACTTCAGTGGTGTTATACTGCTCTGAGGTGTACTAAGGATCTGGCACGTACATCTGAATTTTTCCCTTTATTTGACCTTTTCTAAATACATTTTCCTTACACTTTGTGGTCAGCTTGTAGTCCTCACTTCTCACTGAAATACTAACACCAGCACACTTCATTTGAGTTAATCACTTGTATGCTGGTTTAGTGACACCAGTTACTCAAATGCCTTTTCCCTGCTTTTGTTTCATTATTTCATCTAGATGAACAAGGTTGTTCAAATTAGTATAAATCAGTCCACTTACAGCTTTTGACACCTACAATTTAAGTACTGAATTTCTGTCCTTGACAGCTGAAAGTTCACATTCTCTGAATTTAAGACTGGAATGTAATTCTTGGCAATTAATAATAGATCATTAGAAATACTCTGAAAGTATCCACAATTGAACTGTAAAAGCGGTGTGGCTGATCAGAATCCTACTGAGTGTTGCAGCAGTGCCTGTCAGGGAGAGAATATTTATCAGTGAGTGCTTGCCTTCCTCTGCAACATCAGCTCCTGCAGCCAGCATAAAAGCAGGTGGGAAAAGTCCCCGGTCAGGTCTTTGGGGACCAACTTCTGCAAAGAGCTTAAATACCATTAGTGTGGCAAACTGTGCCGGGTACTTCTCATAGTCAAGTACAGGAAGTCCAGTATAACCCCAGTGCTCAGCTGAGGTTACATTTCTTTAATGCACGGAGATCAGGAGCCTGCCACTGGAATGTAGCATGAGGCTCCATCCTTTGGCTCCAGCTGCAGAGCTCCTGAGCTTACCTCACTTCCAGATATTGGCTGATGTGGTGGCTGTTTTTCCAAACCTTTAACTGAAGCTCCATGTTGATACCTGTGTAGGTTCCTGGAGGAGGTAAACAGATGCAGCCTACTGAATTATAGAGGGAAGTTGTTGAATGAATTATTTGCCCATTCAAAAAAATTCAGATTTGTCAACAGGTGCAAATCTCTAGAGATGAAGCTTTGTAAACGTATTTTACTCCCTCACCTTGGTCTTGGAAGTGATTTCCTGATTGTAGGAGTGGTGTGCAGTACTCCTTCCTTCTGTGCTCCCCTGATAGCATGACAGCATCTTTGTAACTCTGCCACTGAGGGTTTGTGCACTCATGACCTAATGCTGAGATGTTAAACCTAAGCAAAGAACCCCAAAATAACAATTTGCTTTTCTGCCATTTTCAGCTTAAAAGAAAATGTCTGAATTTGTTTCTGATTAGAATTGCAGAGCTGTTTTACACATAGGTGAGTCTTCCATTGTCTATTCTATATGAGCTTGGTGGTTGGTCTGTTTAGAAGCTGAAGTTTCCTGCAACAGGAGAAAAAACCTGTTTAGTATGCCTGTTTTCTTGTGAAAGCGAGTCACGTGCGCTTTTGTTACATTTATGGCAGTTGATTGAAAAGTGGAGCAAGAACTCATTTCTGAGAAGGTTTGTAGCATTTGTGGACTTGTTATAAAATACCCATCCAAGAAAATTGTCAAGATTTAAGTCTCAAATTAAAATTTATTTACCACAGAATAACACTGGTTTGTTATTACTTACTGTGTCTTTGTGCAGGTGCACAGTCACTCTTGCTGCTTTTATCACTGATAACATACTAGGAGCTCATTTTAAATAAGTTTCAAAGGGAATTTAAACTAAGAAATCTGGAGTTTTATGCTATTATCTTGATTTGGTAGTGTTTTCTTCAGTATTTCTGGAGGCAAGAGAGAAGGAAGGGAGAAAAGATGATGCTTACTGAAGCTAATCTTCCTAGGCCCCATGTATCAACATTTCTGTAGAGTCCTGTGCAGAACTAGTCAGAATATCTGCTTTAGGCTCCTGCTTTGTAACACCCACAGAAGGAGCCTCTCCCTCTGCCCTGAAGATAGAGGAAGCCTGGACAGAATAAACTTTAAGAATATCCTCTGCTGATGCTTACTAATTGTTAAAGAAGTCAGTAAACTGTTGTCCTAAAAAAGCTTACTCAAGTTTCATTCATTTGAGTGTAAGGTTTTCAAAACTTTACAAGCAGTTAAGTAATGGCACAATAGCACAAGGCTGGCTGGCTCTGAAATAGCCCAAGGTGTTTCTTGCTTCTGCAATAGGGCAGGTCCCTGCACAGGCAGTAGTAGGGTGGAGAGAGAGGTATCCCTGCCTGTAGTCACACAAGTGCCTGGCAGAAGATTGGGAACACGGTCCAAAGTCAGCATTCAGCCCATTAGGCCAAATTCTCTGGAAAACTGTCTAATAAATAGATACAAGGTATTTGAGGTAAAATACCTTATATATACCTGATATAAGCTCAAAGGTATTTGAGCTTAAAACTTGAATTAAAAAGTCTTCCTTCGTTATGTAGCGAACCATTCCAAAACTTTTGTTGTTGACTGCTACTGAGGTGAGTTACCTTTTCACGTGTAAGATGGATTCAGACAATGTTTCTGCAAAAGTTAGGTGGTTACTTGGAATGCTAAAATGGACACTTGCTCAAAAGTGAAGACATGTCTGGTTTCATCGCTACTTCAGAAACTAAAGGAAAAAAGAAAAAAAATTAAACTTAGACCAATAAAAAGGTCTTGCATCATGCCTAAGGTCATTAGCATCTGGCTTTGGGAAGCTGCCAAAGGGAATGAATTTCAAAGACTGAGACTATTAGCTGAGAGCCTGCCAGTCCCAGGAGGTCTTACCTCAGTCTTAGAGCAAGAGCTTCCTGGCAGATCTTAATAGCTGTGACAGTACTTTGAGTGCGAGGATATCACTTAGGAGTGAGTCTAGAACTACACAGGGCTTGGAAGAAACTTTTTTAACGCAGTGAGTGGCTCCAGGAAGCCACCCGAGCCCAGCAAATGGGCAGTGTGCAGGTGTTGCCTGCTCACAGAGGTTCTCTGTGCTCCGGGGGAAAACAGATGCTTTTCTGCACCTGCTCTACTTTCAGCCCAGCTCAGAGGAATGCACTGCATTAATCTTGTACAGAGGTGACCAAGGCAAGGTGAGTCGGCAGGGTCTCTTCCCCAGCCATGAACAGGCAGCTCTCTAGATGAGCACTGCTGTATATAAACCCTCAAGCCAAGAACAGGCAGTGCGTATGTATAGCAGGCACTGCTCCTGCTCATCCTCCAAATACTTCTCCAGCCAAAAACCCCAATCTCTTCTAGCTAACCTGAAATGAGTCACAGTCAGCTTGTTTCATAAAGTCCCCTGTCTTTGTCAGGCACTGAGGAATGGATCTATGGTTGCACATTATCCGCTTGTTAATGCGACACTGCAGATCAAAATAGGTGCCCCTCCCTTCCAGCAGCCTTTAACTGTGCACTGGGGAGGTCAGAGGAATGCAGGCTCTTTTGGGGTACAAACAGCTGCCCAAGGGTGTGTGGAGCATATACATCCATTTTAAAAGGAGAGAGTGTGTGTGTGTGTGTTTTAGCACATATATAAAACCAAAAAGAACTTAGGCTGAGGCGTTTAGGAAGTGAACTACCAAAAAAAAAAACAAAAACAAAAACAAACCCCCTAATAAATAAATGAAGCAATCCTACAAGTCAAATGCATCACTGACGTAATTCCTTTCCTTCAGTGCTTTGTGTCCCTTTTCCAGTGCACTTCTCTACTCAGTGTCAGTTGTTGTCTCCAGACATTAAAAAGCTGGTGTCCTCACCATGTTACTGATGGAAGTATTTCACTGATGGTAAAATGAGTGAGCATAAGCATAAAGGTATTTAAAGGGTTCTCACCTATTTTTAACAGATCTTTGGCAATCCAGGTGTAATAGAAAGAAGTGCCTAAAATCACTTGCATGGCTATATAAGTGTACAAAGAAACATGAGACATTTTTTCCAATAGTGTATTGGTGTTGCAATACAGAGATGAAATATATCTTCTTCAAATAAAAACCATCGTTCTTCCACAGAGATAACCTGTGGCTCATCACTCTTCTACATGAGATCATTGCACAGCAGAATGAATTTCACAAAACATAGTGCAGGTAACTCTACAATGGGATGGATTACTGTCTTGCTTTAACCTCAGTAACGATGACTGGTCTCAGATCAGTTCCCATATGGATTCAGTTTAGTTCTCACAAGGGAAGGTGTACACATTGCTAAAACTGGCATCTTTTTTCCTGAATTTTTTTTTTCCTGATAAATGAAATCGTATTCAACAGGATCAGGGAAAGCAAGGATTTGAGTGAGCTGTGAAAAGAAAACACGTTTTTCTACAGTTGGTGTCTCCAGGGCTAGATTTGGGTGGTAGATGGGACAGGGTGGGAAAGCATGCATTGTCTGCAGGCCCCTCAAATGTCTGTTTCCTCAATAGCTAAAAAGACATAATTTTAAATGTCTGCTTGTGCTATCATAGGCCCTGTGGATTTTGTTGTATGAATAGCCAGAGAATTTTTTGGAAGAAATAGAGAAAAACTTTTTTCATATGGTTCAGGTTTGTTCAGTTGTGTTTTAATTGCAGGTTCAGTGGCATCCTTTGTGCAGCTTCATCTCTAAAGTGAAAATTTAAAAGTGACACACTGGTCACTTAAGTATTTAAAAAAACGTTAACAATCTGTTTATGCTTAAATTTAAAGTTAAAGAAACCACGTGAATCAGAAATGAAATATTTTTGACAAAGACTAAGCAGTTTGATCCAAAATAAATTATGAAGAGCTGCTCAAATACTTTTTCCAAACTGTAATTATAAAATTACTTGCCTATCCTTTTGCTGTTAATATTAAGTAAAAGTCTAGTTCGTTATTCTTAAAAATGCAATTATTATGCTTTTTTTTTTTTTTTTAATCTGAAATACTGATAGGCAAGTTAAAAGGAGATCAGTGCCCAGACCATTCTCTGCCGTAGCTGCCTGGGGCCAGGTACTGGCATTGCTAATTGGGTGCATTTCTGCCTAAGGCAGCACAGCAGGATGCTGGACCTGGTGTCCCCTCCATGTTCCCTCTGTGTGTGCTTGAGTGATGCTTGTGCTTCCTGGGAAAGAGCTGTTTGATTTCAGAGAGGAGGAGCAAATGCTCTTTAATATGGATGTCTTTCTTTTTCCAAGATTACTGTTACTTCATTGGCTCATTTATTTGTCAGTGGTGTTTCAAAGTCCAGCTGGGTGTTCAGAGCTTGGTAATTTCCAGTCCTGGATGTGGTTGTTAGTCACCTGAGATTTACAAACTGCATGTCTTAGGTAAACTCTTGTTTCAAACTGCATTTATTTAGTAGAGATAACAAAGCAGGTATCTGCTGTATTCCTGGTCACAAGTGTTGTTTACTTGTGCTCCTTGGGCCAGTTTTTCTGATTATAACTGGCTAGGTGTGATGCAACACTTTAATTGGCACATAAAATAAGCAGCGTGTTCCACTGCTAGTGGCTGGACTGTATAAAGTAGTTTTTAATTAGACTAAAGAAGCTGCAAATACTGGTATTGTCGCAAACTGGCTTTCCAGAAACTTATTTACATCACTGTATATGAAAGTAGTTTGCATCCCCCTTTCCTTGTAAACACGTGTTTCTCATTCTGTGAGGCAGATGCTTCACAATGAATGTCATGCAGGTAATGGTAGTTTGGAGAAAGCATCTTGATAAACAGAATATGAAATTTCTATGGCTAGAAATGAGGTTTTAGAGCTTTCTGAAGAAGCCTTTTTTTTTAAAATAAACATATTGCAAAGGCTGTGCTTTTTCTCTTCAGTGGCCAGTATAATGTGATGGTTCAGCACAAAGACATCTTTTTCAAAGTGTATAGAGAAAGAGTTTGTAAAGGCAATTGGGACTGTACCTGTGCTCTGCTAGTTTTATAAGCAGCAGTTGCCACTCACTTCCTAAAATGGAGCTCAGGAGAAAGTACTAATCTTGGGAAGAGGATGAAGCCACAAAACTGACTGAATGACAGGCTCTGTCCCAGGTTTATTGTATGATTTTGGATAAATCACAAATTTACCAAATTGTTAAAGGGAGGTAATGCTTACAATGGGCGTTGAGATGTTTTATTAGTGGGGTTTTTTTTAATAAAATGTGTTGAAATTACTTGGAAAGAATGGTGTCAGAGGTATATGGAGTTTATTACAGATCTGATATAAATTGTATTTCTGGGAACTAAACAGATTTATAGCAATGAGGATTTTAATGTATTCAGAGTATGAAAGGGTGCCTCTTTTAGTAGTCCTTCTTTAGTATAGGGAAAATTAAAGATTACACCAAGTATTTAATATCTATTTGAAATTGCAACAGTTTTTAATAGAGATTCTGCTGACAATACCACAGCCTTATTTTAGCATGAGCGATTTCAGAGGAAGATAGCACTAAATACTCAGGCTGAATTTAGTGTTTCTTCCCTCTTCAGGTTTTTGTCTAATGAGTGTGGAGTTTTAGTGCTCCTTTAATCAGAAGTTGCAGGGGCTGGATGCCAGCTGCATCTCCTGCGTGTGGAAGAGGCAGTTCAAAAAGAATATTTTCTTAATAATCTGTTGGACAAGGAGCGTATGGTAGAGCCATATCTGGGTGAAGAGTTTAACGCAGAAAAATTTATGACAAGCTGGGCTTTGGAGCAAAGCATGTGGCCGGACTAATAAAAAATGTCTCACAGTTACTGCTGCAGGGCTTGATCCTGCTTCCCTTCCAGCAAGCGACACAAGTCACGTTGGCTGTGCAAGGCAGGATAAAGTCTTTCAGCTTGTGGACACCCTCAGCAGGAGGGGACACCTGTCCCAGCCATTGAAAAAGGCATCAAAAGTAATCCTGAGCTGCCATTAACCCCATGCTGCTCCAGTACGAGCTGTTGCAGCGTAGTGGCCTTTACATCCTATAGGGCAGTGAGCATTCAGCTCTTCTCTCTAGGAGCCCGAGGCTCCTTCTTACCACCACTGTATGGTTTATTTTAACACTAGGACGACATAAAAGAGAAAAGGAGGTTTGTGAAAAGTCACACAAACCGTGTGTGTGTTTAGTATACCTGAAGGCTCGTTACTTCCTTGTGGTAATCCTGCCAGGCCTCCTCCTTCAATCACTTCTATGTCGGTCTGGCAGTCAGCTTCCTGCAGATATTATACCCCAAACCACTGCTCCATAAGAGACTTCTGTTTTACACCTGCCACCCTTCTTATAATTGTATGATTTCGCACCTTGTTCTAGCCCTGGCACTCCTCCAAGCAGTTCCCAAACGTGCAATAAAAAGTGGTTGGTCTTGGAGCACTTTTCTTCTTTTCCACTTTTCGTGCTATGCATACTTCCCTATTATTGTAAACCACGGTATTAATGGAGGGAAGGCCCAGGTAACCAGTCCAGGGCTTCAAAGTTATTAACAGGTCAGCTCTGGTTTCACCCTAAAATAGGCTTGTGCTTGTTCAAGTGCATTTCAAGAAGCATCAGTGATAAAGTTTAAGGCACTCAGTAGCCAATACAATACTTAATTCACATTAACTTAGTGTTTCTTGAATTGCTTCTATCTGTTGAAACACTCAAATATTCACACAAGTTACTTACTTCCCAAAGTTGCTAGCTGTCTGTGGCATTCCAGCCACTTTAACCACGTCTAGTGTCCCGATCACCCAGAGAGATACAGCTTGAGCTGACAGTTTAGCTCTGGTCTGGACACATTTAAGCAGATAATTTCTAGTATGCAAGTCTGTTGTTAGTGCTGCCTAAATACTGGGTAGGAGAGGTTCTGTGTTTTCTATACATTCTCCTGTCAGAAAGCTGAGACAGGGATTGGCAGAAGGAGGAAAGGGGCTGGAAAGCCTGCAAGCAGAGAAGGGCTCTATGCTGGAAGTCTGCTCTGTATCCTGGGTTCAGAGGAAGGCAAAGTGGTGAGGAGATGAGAGGAGGGGAACTGTGGAGGCTGCCTGGGCAATGGGGCAAGGCAGCATCGGAAAATAACTGAGAGCTCACGGCAGATGCCAATTCCTCAGCCAGCTATTCTTGGCAATGAATACAAAGGTTAAAGCAAGGCAAAGTTGTATTTATTTATATATGTGTGTGTATGTATATGTATGTATATATTTTATTTTCAAAAGGTTTCTCTTATTTCCAGGTTTTAAATTATTTCAGACGCTGCCTCTATTGAAGGTGCCACAATAACTCAAAGCTTCACAGAGACAAATCTATTATAGCTTATATCACAGGAATGCCCAGAGGCCTCTTGTAGGGACAAAGCCCCATTGTGTCAGATGTTATGGAAACATCATGTATATCTTTGATTTATGGTGGATTTTGAATCACCCTTAATAGTTTAATATTTTTTCCCATCAGTAAGTTTCAGTTTTCAGGCTTTGAAAGGGGCTTTGAAAGGGCTTTTCTAGGTTCGGGCAAAAATTTCTACAGATCACTACAGCCACCTCTGCACACAATTTCTATATACCACCATTGCAAATACCAACAATAGGCAGTAAAACTAGATACAAGTGATACTGAGAATGTATCACAGTGGTAGATTTGAACACTAACTGTTAAAAGAGTAGGAAAATGAGATTTTTCTTTTTTTTGTGAAGTATTCTTAGAATTGAAATGTCCCTTTGCTAGCAAAGTATTCAGACATTGTGGCCAAAAATGAAGGAGGCAGAAATGTAGTGAAAACACTGAAAGATCTTTTGGAAAAACTCGATGTAACACTTTCAGTTAAGTATTGTCAATTTTATTTTCTCCCCAGTAACAGTCGGATTTGTCCTAGCTGCTGCTAAGCTGCTTTTTTGGATATGATAATATAACAGACAGTAGATTGACTGTGCAGTGCAAAGTTGTCCTGTTGAGCATACCAATAGTGGGAGAGTTGCTTGCACAATTTAGCAGCAAACTCTGTAAATAATCTTTGGAGGCCACTAAGACTATTAATTTATTTTAACAAGTGTTTCTGTAAAGTAATAGCTTTCACCAGGAATGGTAATTTTATTCATTATGTGAATGCAGTAACTTTGAATTTGTTCAGCATAATAAAATAGCATCTGCTACACACGAATGTTGGAAGACATTTGGACTATGACTGCATAAAGTGATGGTTTGTGTTAGCTGGAGTGCCAACATTTTTGTTAATGCCACTCACATCATCAAGGTATATCCAAAACTACCACCAAGTAGCCAGGCAGCTTTCACTGCAAGTTTCTCACATATTATCCTTCTGCACTCCATTTCTAAAGTCTTATCTCCCTTGTCCATAGCCAAAAGCTACTAACTTGGAACAAAGTTCAATCAAGACCCAAACATAATGAAGAAGGAGAAATCACAAAAGATGGAGTTAATGGCTGCGGCTACCACTGTGGATCCTTTTGCCACAGGCTCTGAAAGTCTGGAAAATTAATCAAAGTTCAATCAAGGATGTATGATATTGCGGCTGCTGCTGCTGCAGTGTCTGGTGTCACCTGGGAGCTGTCCATTAAAAACAGCTCACTGCAAACCGTCCTGGTATCGATGTGCTATCCCGGTTGGAGGGGGTAGTCAGATGCTACTCCAGGACATTGCTATGCCTTCTGCTTTCACTCCTGGGTAAACTTGGAAAGTTTAACACGTATTTCAGACATAAAAAGAACAGGCACATATCTGGAGTAAGTTAGTTAAAAGAGGCAGAGAAATCTACTAATTTTAGAGAAAATCTACTAATGGAGGATGGGTGACCCTTTCAAGGAAGTTTTCTTGGAATGTCGCTGTAAAATAGGAACTGAAATTTTCTCCCAATCTATTAGAAGAGTATGTGGATGGGAAGAGATTAACTGAGAATTAAGGTTTTGGTTAAAGCATAAAATGTTAAGAAAAGTCTTCAGTGGAGTGGGAGACCTGGTAAATAAGCCTCTATAACAAGCATTGATTCTCATAGGAGTGACAGTACTTCAAGTGTGGTTGTTAAACTCAAGCATTTGGTCATAAATTTGTAGCTGATGAGCTTGCAAAAGAATCTTCAGTAGATAAATTTGTAATTTTTTTGGCAATAATTCTTCATCCAAAAATTTGCTTTAAAATTACAGACTGTTTTCTTTTTATTTCATTGCCTGGGAAAAAGGTGTCCTGTAACTTGTTTGATGTTTATGATTAAAACTTGGCAACAGTTGTAGGCAGGGAAAATTCATCTTTCATTTTATCAGTCTGCCACTGAGACATGTCCTAGTCATCTCTCTAATGCTCTAACACTCCCATGAAACAAAGCAAAATTGCCACCACTGGTATTACTGCTATGTTACTCATCAGTTATTATATGCCATGGTTTAAACGGTTGAAAACCACTACCTGGTATTACAGAACAGGAAGGACAGAAAAAAGAGGAGAAAATAAGAAACAAAGCCATAACCAAAAGGAAGGAAGAGGCTGGAGGCTGTGAAAATAAATACAAAGCTCCATAGAGTAGGTGAAGGGTCTCCTGTATTGGTAGGATTCATCATCTTTGGGGAAAAAAGAACAAAGAGCATTACTGTTTCAGGTGTCATATTGCCAACTCTCCTTTCTTTAACCATGTGAATATGAGTGGCTACCAGTTTTATGGCAGGCATTTTATTCTGACTTTGACACACCTCTGGCCTGATGTCACACCCTTTGGCCCCGGGGCACAATCGTGGTTCCTGACTGTTCCTCTTATGACACCACCAAGTCTCTGGAATTCTGTCTCAGCCCTTTCAATCAGATAGCATAAACATGTCTGTCTCCCCATTGTATTTCTGCCTGGTTCATCAGAATGGCTTGACTGAAATTACTGGTATTCTTTTGATAAACCATTAGTGTTAGAAAGGGGTTTGAATTTTTTTGTCAATTACTAAATCTTGGTGACAGGCAGAAACTGCCTGTTAAAACTTGTGTTGTAATTTGAGGATTAAATGCTGCACCTCTGAGAAACATCAGTATCAAAACTGATTTGCTCTAAGAGACTTAACATTGTTAGGAGCTGTGGTCTGACAGGATAGATTCCTTAATAACAGAGTTGGCAATTAAATGTTTTAAACTCCTCACAGGACTTGCAAGATTAGAGGGCAGTTGGTAAACTTGTACAGAAAGGGACATGTGCACCCACCTTAATCCCTGACAGTGAAAGACTTCAACTCCCATTATTGTTTGGTTATTAGATAAAATGAGAAAATTGCATTTCACTTGATAATGCCTTTCTCATCTTTGGGAAGTTCTCAAAGAACTCAACATCACAAAGTCTCATTTTTTGCTAGGACTTTCATGCTAGCTCACCCCAAACTAGACTGACCAGGCAAAGAAAGATGGGCAGAGCTGCCAAGAACCTTTGGGGTTGTTGTTCTTGCTGCAGCATTCCCATCTCACTCTATAGCCCATCTCTAGCTGGGTGGGTACCTCATACATGTATATGACACTTGTATATGAAAGAATGATGCCATCTTTTGCCATCCATTTAGGCAGAAGTTGCATGCTTCATTGCAGGTAAAAATGTTTAGAAAGGTAGAGACCAGAACTAATAGTTAAGCCAGTTTTCTATCTCAGCCCACAGTGGGGGGCACTGGGAGGAAGGAGCAAAAAGAGTCCTTTAAGTGCAGACTCTCCAAAAGGATCTCATAAACCCAATTTGGACATTTTTTTAAATGCTCTCAGGTCCTAGAATGAAATTGTAAGCATTCAACAGAAAGGCCAGTTATTACAGAATTGGGTGGACTCACCACTGTGGCATATGTGGATATGCTCTCATTAGGAGAGATAAAATGCTGTACTTGTTTGTCATCAAGTACATGCTAAATGTCTTTTGTCTCTTTTGTTCAGTGCAAAGTAGCATTGAAGGGAAGAAACTAAAACACTAGAAAGTGAAAGAGTGGACTAGAGTAGTGCTTCAAGAAAGTTAATGCTATTAACAGGTCAAGCAGGGCAGTGTATAATTCTGGTGATCCTAAGATACCTCCAAAAAGATTTACATAAAGAATGAAGAATCCAAATTGGAGGCCCAAAATACGCAACTACAGAAACCATTGAAAGCATAATTATTCCACATTGTATAAATATGCTACTATTCATGCTGAGAGATTTGCCTTGAAAAAGGCTGTAACTTAAAAAACTCCAAACATTATTAGATGCAAAAGTATTACATAATCAAATTTTTCAGAGACAAATACACTGTGACATATAGCAACCATCAATAAGTGTTAAAAAGAATCTTGCTGTCCAGGCCAATCCTAATTGTTAACTGCAGTTTCTTGATCTTAGTGGCAGTCAGTGGAGAGGCACCATTTCACAGGGATGGGTTGGTGGTACTGGTGTTGGTGATGTGTCTCTGGGTTTGCCAGACACACTATTTTAAATGTTAGCATTTTGTAATGACCTCACTACTGGTTTGAGCTACAGAAAAGTAATGCAGTGAACAGTTAGATGAAAAATAGTGCTGAAGCAGGGGTGCAAATGCAAAGAGTATTCAATAAACTTTTTTTTGTTGGATTCAATTTGTCTAATTACCCTAAAGGGGATGTAAGCAGCAAGACAGGGATAAAAATTTAAACTCTGGGTAAACCTTTAGTAGAAAACAATTTTGGACGCTTTATAGCTCAGACTACCTTACAAAATCAGCCTATGTGGAAATACTGAACAAGAAAATTGAGTTTCTCTGTTGCTTAGTGAGCACTGGAGTGCCCTGACTGTCCTTCCACAGATCTTAGAAAACTTTATCAAGTACTATGTGCCTTTAGCAGGCCTGTTTGTAGTTTGAATAGTGCTCAAAACCTGTGCTGCAGCACTCTAACTTTAACTCTGTTTTCATCTTCATGTGCACGGGTTTGTTAGATTTTAAAAAACCTTGAACTTCCAAGTTGTTTGAAACCCACAACTGTCTTTGTCTTGCTGACAGGTTATCAGTTCTCCACATTTTCAAAGTCTGTTTTCTTTCCCCTTCTACTTCCCCAAAATGTTGTGTCCCTGCAGTCCTGAACAGCCATTCCTACTCTGTTGGCTCTTCTCCCTGAAAGGTGACCCAGGGCCCAGTGGTACGATCATGGGGCTGACCATTGCTTCACATTTCTTCTGAGAGGTGAAATGTTTAATCCACACATCTCTCCAAGGCAATAAGTGAGCAAAGCATTAAATTAGTGCTAAGATCTTTGCCAGCACTGATTTAAGTAAGAGGGACATCGTGTATTATGTGATTGGAATTTAGGCCAGGCAGGCAGGACACGGAGGTTAACACTGTTGTGTAGCGAACTCTGGGAGAAACAGCGTGAGGCAGCAGCATGTGGTTGGGGAATGTAGAATTTACATGCCCATTTGCCTAGAGAACACAGTGGCAGACCAAACCTACTCCCAGTGTTTAGTCAGTGCTTGGTTATTTTCCTGATACTCTCTTCAGAATGATACTTTTTTTTTTTTTTTTTTTTTTTTTTTTTTTTTTTGTTTTTTTTTTTTTTTTTTTTTTTTTTTTTTTTTTTTTTATCCAACACCAAAATTCAGGTCATGATTGAAATAAGAGTCAGGAGAAATCTTTTCCTGGGGATTGTATTGCACTTTGTGCTGTATGACTCAGTTGTGTTCATAGTGATTCCCTGCAGTTAATACCCATTTTTAAAGTACCCTAGATAATGAAATCAGTTAAGAGCAACTGATTTTTTTGTTTATAGTCAGTTCCATGTGTTGGAGCTCTTCTCAAAACCATGAATACTCTTGCTTCTTGTTAAGAAGTTTTAGCACTTCACGATCTGCCCTACATCCCCCTACCTTTGTGCTGCTCTGAGCACACAGGCTGAGACACAGAGAAGGAACAGGCTGGGGCAGGTGGGAGAAGAAAGCTGCTTTCCTTGGGCTGCATTGTTACACTGTGATTTTAGGTATTTGTTATGACATAACATGGAGTTCAGACCTGCGGACCCTTTTCCTTTGCCCTCAGCACTGTCCCTGAGAACATAATGAGGTGCTGCAGTTTCCTCAAAGAGCTTACCATTTACATAGATTTAAAACAAAAAAATAGTAATTCAGAAGCAAGGAAATATAAATCAGTTTAAATAACTTGCCTGAGGTCAAATAGCAATTCAGTGGCAGAGCTCCAAGTGAAGTCCAGGACCTCTGTCTCAAGGCTGGTGTCCTGTCCCAATGTCTGCTTCTTTTCACAAGAAGCTGGTTTTCTAGGAAGCTGGAAGAAGATTTAGGGAAGTCACCCTCTGCTTTCCATTTTGGTCATTCTTAAGATACATCTTGGTAACTGCTCTGTACAAGTAAGCTTGGACTATGAATCATCTGAAATTACAAAAAAAAAAACCACTGTTAATGTACCAGTACTCCTTTAGAAGTTCACTTTTAGTTACAAACCATGCCTTGTCTATGTCACATTATGCTAGGGATCATTGGATTTTGCTAAAAGGTGCAGAGGTAGTAAAACACTGAGAAGTTGCTAATCAGAAATAGTGGACAATTTAAAAACAGTGTGAATATGCTCTATTAAATATTCATTGAAAAAGCTTGACTAATGAAAACAATGCTTTGAATAAAAGACTGTTAGGAGATAATTAATTAGAAAACAGTAAATTGGTCTTAAATTGTTTGCTATGGATAGTTAGCCCATTTAATAAGAATTATCATCTTCCGGGTAAATGGCAGATAGCTAGTAAATAGGTTTTTCCTGGGAACTCGCTAGAGGGGAGAGCAGCTCTCCACACATCTAAGTTTTAGTCGCTTATCATTTTGAAGTCAATTCAGAGCTTCTGGCAGTTTATGTAATCTTAAGCCACTCTTCTCACCTTTGTTGTAGAATTCTCAATCATGTTGAGTCCTTTTTAGTTACATCATTGCTTATTTCATTAAGAAGGAAGTACAATTTTAGCAACAAGGTGTGCCTTTGGCTTTGAGTTAACATCTTGAGAGAGCAGCTAGATTTTATGCTCATCACAGAGCAGATGCTTTTAAAACACTGCTGTTAAGAATCAGTTCAAATAACATGTTTTTGGCCATGACTTCTTGGGCACTTTTTCCCACAGTATACAAGACCGGTGATAATCCCCATGTCCTGCCTTGTGTCCCCAAGAGAGAAGTGCCTGGGGCATCTTGCAGGGCCCAGAGGTGGCACTGAAAGTATCTGGCAGACCATTCTAGGAAACTAAATCCCCCTCTCTGTTTTTCCATCTTGTTCAATAGCTCAGCAGGAGAAATAAGGTATAGAGTGGAGAAACCTAAGGATTTAGGAAAGCTCTGTAGGACCAGATTCTGGGATCATGTTGGCCTTATCCTGGTCTGATTCCAATTACTGCCATGCACTTAACATTAACTGTACTCCAGTATTTAGCTAAATGTAAATCAGGTTCTCCTTAAGCGTTGTGCATTTATCTAGTGAATAGTAAACAGGATTAGTAGAAGACAACTAATAAACCAACAATAATAATATGTTAGCTGTCTTCTCCCTACAGCCATCTTATTTCCTGCTGCCTTTCCTACAGGATTAAAGGTATTCATCTGGTCAAATACTCTGGTGTGTTCCTGCAAGGATTCCCTCTGAGTTCAATGCAACTTGTTCATGTCTCTCTCTGGTATACTACAGTGTATTACTGTATGCAAAGAAATTATATACAGGAGTTAAAAGTGGAGAGGAGAGAAGTGTTTTGTCCTAGGGGGTTGTTTTGGTTTTTTAAATAGGTGAGAAAGGACTATGACAAAAATCCTGCTCTAACTCATGAATGCAACCCAACACCTGAATAACTAAAAACAGATTTTGGCCCAATTACTAGAAAGTAATTCTTCTCCTGTCTTTATGACCTGTACTGCTGTTAATAGGAAGCTTCAACTTCATAAAAAGGAATAAAATTCAGCCCTAACTCAAAAGTAAGTTGATAAGGGGAAATTTTTTAACTTTAAAAAATAACACACCCCTCTCACTGAACCTTTGAGACCTGCAAATGTTTAAAAAGAAAAAAAAAACCTGCAGCAGCTGCAATTTGAAAAACAACACTGACGCTAAAAATAACTAATTTTACTCATAAGTATCTCATAGCTTATCTGCAGATAGTTGTACACTCTGAGAAGAAGGAAAAAAAAAATTGTAATAGGCCTTAGGTCAGCTGCATTGATTTAATGCATTACTTAGGCTGCCAGAGCAGAGGTAGAATCTCCTCGCACTGCATTAGGAGCGCCTCAAGCCTCCGTGACTCCTTTTGATCAAATCTCTGTGAAAGATGAGTGTCATGCCCTCTTCAAGCCAGCTGTGAGGGGACTGCCCTGCGACTGGAGGAGCGTGCTGGAGCACAGCACTCCGGGGCAGCGAGGTGAGAGCTGGCTGCAGAGGTGAGAGGCAGACACAACTTCGTACTGTAGGTCTGGAGAACACCAAGGGGGAGGATCTTATTTCACTCCCCTGTGCACAGCCTGAGCATACATCAGACCTTGAGGTGCTCAGAGTCAGACAAGAGTAAAGAGGCGTGTGATGGTTCTGCCTTAGTACTTGTACAGGCAGGAGTGTTTCCAGTACTTCTTTGTACAACTCACTGAGGGAATGGGAAACTGTTTTATAGCTCTGGAAACATAAGCACAGTAAGAATGTCTGAGGTAAGGAAAGTTCTTTGCAGTTCTATATGAATGTATGTTTTTACTGTGCAACTTTTACTTGTGGCTAGGCACTGTGGAGATATAAAAAATGTTGCAATGGTGTTGTTTTGGGTAATGAACAATGGAGATGAGAGCTGTAGGAAGCTGTGCTCTCCATTTCTTAATTATGAAAAAATACTGTAAAAGTAGAAAACTAGTTTCTGTAAAAAATCTGTTTTTTCTTTCTGCTGTGCACTGTAAACAACTGTATGACTTTCCTGTTCTACAGTAAGTAATGCAGAATTGCAGGCTGATGATAATAAGCAGAGCCATCACTTGTGTAATTGTTTTCCAGTTGAAGTAGTAGCATGTAAATCATAAATACTTGACAATATTTAATTTTACAAGTCCTCAATATACATTAATAGCAGTAAAATCTGTGATTTGTGACTCAGATGTGTTTTGAGTCAAGTGCTTTAACCAGATACATTATCATTACCATGACGTATAAATGCACTAGAGAGCAGACAACAATGTAATTTCACTACGAAGTTCTTTAGAAATTACCACTAAAGTGGAGTGTAATGTATGCCCTTTATATACAATTTATTTTTGACTATTTAGCATCCAGAAAATAAGGCCAGTAATTATTTTCTTAGGATCAGTCTGTTTGTATTTGGGGGAAGGGGGGGCACAGGGGGGGCAGGGGGAGGTGGGTGGGTTTGAGTATGAGTGTGTGTGTATAGGGGGGTCTGGGATTTTAAATATATTGTGCTAATTAAGTGTCTTCTATTGTGATGCATTTAACTTATTTATTTGGATTTTTTTCATCACATAGAAAAATAAACATGGTTTAATTATCAGCTCATACATAATGAGGTTTTGCTAGATGTGTTTAAGATACAGCATTTTACTTTCTGGTTTATTAATTGGTCAAATACTTCCAGTCCTCTGTGTAACAAATTCTTGGTTTAAAAATGAGGAGAGGGCAGATCACTAACCCAGGGGAGGACTACTGATATACACAGGCTGTGGTTTATCCTTCCGTAAAATCCTACGGATAAAAAGTGACACTATTTTTTTACCTCTTTCTTTTTCTTTTCTCTTTTTTTCCTGTTTCTTTCTTCTTTTTTAGATATTTTTCAGTCTGAATAACCTGGCAACCAGGCAACATTCTGATATTTTGGGGATGTGGGAGAGAGAAAATAAAATAGACTGGTTTTGTTTTAATTTAAAACAAACCATTGTTTGAAAGGCATTTAACAGTAAATTTTCACATCTGATCTGAAGTTGGATTTTATTGTGCTCATTTCGTTGAGATTGTTGTTCAAGCAATTCCATATAAATTTTTGTAATTCATGTAACTACTTGGCTTCTTGAACCTCGGGAGCTGATTGTTTGTCTTATCTTTTGGTGAGCTAACTCTGCGTTATGTTGCAAAACCTTGGGGCATGTTGTGTTTCTTCGTGTTCCTGCAGTCTACAAGTGAAGTCAGCTTCATTAGTTTCATGATGGCACATCAGTGCATGGCTGGTGTTGCCGCTTCCTTCAAGCTACTCCTGGAGCATGATCTGGGCTGCCTTGGTTTGGATAAGCTTGTAAGGATTTGTCAGCCAGATGTGACAAGATTGTCAAGAGGCAAGTAAAGAAGGAGATCTGATATTAATCAGTGCATAGCTTGGAGCCAAACTTTCTCAAATGCAGTGTAGTAACATGTTCTTCTCATTTACTGCTTCTCTTTGTGGCTATAGAACTGCCACTGTCTGAGTTTGACGGTTAAAAGGCATGCCAGCTAATAGTCTTTAATTGTAAGGATACAATTCTAGGTGGGAAAAGATCATATGCTTCTATTTTTAACATCCTTTTGGAAAATAAGTGCAGTTTGTTGTAAGATATGCAAACGGTATGTTAGACAAGAGTCTCTGTTTCTGTCCTTTGGTTTTAAAACAGTGAAATTGTGGCTCAGCTCTGAGGGCTGGAGGAGTGGGAGGTAGGGGAGTCTCACTCCACTCCAGGTCACGGGGCAAAGTGGGTCCCCCATTATTTTAACTGCTGACAACAGCGCATGTTGGTTTGCTTTGTTCTAGTATTAGAACAATATACACTGAAGAATACCTTTCTAATTTCTAAGAAAAGGGAAAAATACGGATTTTTGAAGAATACGTTGGATATTCAACTAGATTATTTACCATTCTGTGTATAGTGCTGATAGAGGTTTTTTTTAATAATCTGTATACTTGTGCAATTCAGTTTGAATTAAGCGCTGGAATTTTGAGAAGTTTACAGCTTAATCAGACTTCTAGCAATAAGTGAACATGTAAAAAATAACTGATCTTATGGAAAATACATTTTTGTCATATTTAATATATATATATGTATTTTTTTGTCGATTTGATTTCTTAAAAATAGTTATTCTGTTTATTCTTTGAACTGCTGAACCATCTACAACCTATTCAGAACCCTAAGAATAATGGTATGTGCAAACATATCCAAACATTCAGGAGAGCTCAATCTTCACAGAAATTATTACAAATATTGGGTCACTTCTCAGGCTTTTACTTGAATTTCTGCCTCCTGGGGTGCCGCGAGGTTTGGCCTTTTGATACCAAATGTCTTGATTTCCAGCTTCCATGTCTGTTCATAATACTGTTAAAAGATCTGTTCCTACATATTGAGCATGTCATTCCATTTCCAATCCAACAAGCCAGTGATTTATTTGGTTTGCAGTAATATAGACTTCATTACAATGACACTAAATATACCTCTGATAAAAACAGAAATGTTCTCGTTTTGTTTTAGATTGCAGCTTTTGTTACAGATACGTGGTTTTAAAGCATTTTGGGATGATTTGGCATTCAGTAAACATTTTTCATGAAGATTTGAGCTAAAGTTTAAGTATGGCTCTTGAATTCATTATTCCATAAAATATCCACCAAATGTAAGGAAGAAAAACTGGTTTTGCCCTCTGGGTCATCTCCTGCCCTTTCAGGTTTCAGTGGTGCAGGAACTCTCACAGTTCCTATGTGCTGGAAGCCAGCAGATTTTGTCCTAGCAGATGCTACATTTGCAGTTTTACAGCAAGTGTCATTGCCTGTCTTCTTTTTAGTTTTTATTTCTTACTAGTTTGTTGCTGTCATTTAGAAAATCATAGAGATTGAAATCTCAATATTCAGACTCAAAAAAAATATTATTGAGGGAATGAGGAAAAGTGGCAGTGTTTAACAGACTTCAGTCATTTTAGTATTTAGTATAAAGAACAGTATTTCATTCCATAGTTTAAAACCATTATAGAATGGGGGGGGGGGGGGAGGGGGAGAGGACGGGAGAAAAAAGAAAAATGCTATTTTTTACTTCTAATTTCAAATATAGAAGTTTCAGTGAGAAATGGATGTTTTTTCATGTGAGAGTAGCTGATGTCTGAAAGCCAGGTAAAAATTTCCTCACCTGTGTTCAATAAAAAGGAATACTGAGTTTTAAATTGTGAAATTACCAATGGAGCTACACAGTTGCGTAAAATATTGCATAACTGTAGCACCATAGATAGTATCATGTGTATGTGTACAAATAGTGTTTGGGTTTAAAATTTATGAAATTGCATTAAATGGAATTGTGTAACACTAAATATTTCAGAGAGTTCTTATTTTACTTGTATTCTTTAATCCATGTCGTCGCTCTGTAGCAGGAAAAAGGAAGAGATTTTAAGCATGCATATTTTATGGCTTTGAGACTTAAGCCAGCGGTGTGAGAAGCTGAAAAATTTAGGATTGTCTTTGAAACATTAACTCATCCATATTGCACACATGCACCATTTTATAAAGTAGGTAAAAGAGTCAAAGACGTATTTTAAAGGCTGTGCAATTGATATATACTAATAGTCCTCATTTCTCTGATACTTGTGCATTGGTGTTAATAACACTTATTTCTTGCTAGCATAGGGCTTGGAGTTAAATATTTAATTCAGCTTCAGTTCATGGCTAGATCTGTAGCTTCAGCATTTAGTGTAGCATGCTTAGCATGTCAGTATGGATAAGTAGTATGTGCACAATTTATTTGTTAGATTAAATAGCATCTAGTGCTTTATCGTATGAAATTTCACACCATTTCTGTCCAGTGACTTATCTTTACCCCTAGAGTCTGAGCAGTTTTTCTCATCAATATGCAGCAATCTGTTACTCATTTTTGAAATGCACTAATAAGAACGATTTTTCCTGTAAATTTATTAAAAAGGGACATTACTTTAATATCTTGTGATAGATACACTGTTAAATTACCAGCAAAATGTTTCTGACCTACACGGGCTAGGGCAGGTGTGCTGTGGAAACTGCCGCATCGCAGTCTGTTTCAGAATCAAAAGTAAATCACTCTAAGATAATGATAACGTGATGTTTTTCCTTCCTCAATCTGTATTTCTTGTTTTCATTTCCAAACCAAACTGTAAAAGAGGCTCTGACTTATGTCCCTGAGGTGGACCAAGCTGTCTGTCAGCACTCACCTGTTGTTAACAAGTGAGATTAATTGCTGCATAAGCCAGTCTATCTACAGCCATGCTGCTGAATGGCAGAATTAAGTTTTATTGTCCAGTGCTTTGTGTTTAGAGCAGCAGCCCGAGTGTCTGTGCTCACACACAAACACACACACGTTCTTCTGTCTTTATAATTATTTTGACAGTGCCATTAACAAGAGTTGCCCTAAGGGGCCCTTTAGGGTAAGTGACATGCATGAGGAGTGATTTTCATCCCACAAGTTATGCTGTGATTAAAGTTTGGCCTTGTAGCATGGCTGCCTTGCTCGGAAACAGCTCCTTGTGCTTCCTCGCCCGCTGCAGTGCCCGAGACTGCCCCGAGCTCCTCTCCCTCGGCCGCGAGAGCTGCCACGGGGCCCAAACCAGCTCCAGGTTGTGAGGCTGTGTTTAGCTCAGTCTCTTAGCTCAGCTCCTCACTCCTAGGACTCTTCTCACTTAGAAAAAATTTTTAATAAAGTGCTGACATGTGGACTGTCTTTTAAATCCACAAGAAGGGTTGATTTGACGGAGTGGTGCCATCCTGTGAAGGTATTACCTAGTTTCAATTCTATCTTCCTGACTTACTCATTCCCCTCATCTCTTTTCTTTTCTTTCTGTTTTGAGGACATTTTAGTCAATTATTACAAGGACAATTAAACAGTTTCAGCTCAAGGTGCTCAGTTGCACCTACAAGAGAGAGATTTGGTCAAATTCTAGGCCAAAATTTATTTTGTTCAGCCCCACTGAGGGAAAAGGGTAATGGGGTAATGAAACTTGCTGCAGGATCTGGGTTGTATATATCCTGATTATGTGTATTTTTAGGCTGTGGATGTTTAAAAGGAGGTCGGGTTTTGGTATCTGACCCCAAATAAACAGTATGGATATATACATAAGGATCCAGATAATTAATGGGTTGTGTTCCATGGTCTTATCTAGAAAATGTATTCAACTTGTGGCCTTTGTGTACTTCTAGAAGAAAAAACGTAATTCTCCCACAGAACGGGGTAAGTGGGAGTTGAGTGGTATCTGCACTAGCCAAAATTTTCAGTAGAATAGGTGTTAAGTTCAATTTCTAAATCCATGGTTGGCCTGTGAAACAAAAGCTTTTTGTCTGAACTTTTCAAAGGTTCTTGCACCTAAGCTTGGTAGGAGTAGATGGTTGGTGTGAATGAAAACCAGCCAGGTTACTGAGGAGCCATCGTCAGTTTGGGAACTGAGCTGTAACTTTGTGTTTAGTGGCACTGTAAAAAGCAAATTGTGGCCCACCTCCACCTTTCCCATCTGTCTCCTAATTGGTCTCTTAAGCAGGAGACAATAATTTTGCTAAATTATTTTATTAATAAGAAGTTTTTCATATTAATTGTCTCGGGCCAGTGTTTTTAATGTGTCTGAATGGAGAAGGTTGGAGCTATTTGGTCACTGTTTACTCTATCACATCTGTGTACAACTTTTCTCTACTTAATTAAAAGTTCAAAATACAGAAGATATCAGACTGTTTTCTGGATATGACAAGCTGCAAAGCTGGTTTGCTTTTTAGGAAAGTTGTTTGTCGTTACTTAGGTTTATTAAATAACTATTAACAGCAGCTGTTACTTTGTAAGAAACAGGTTTTTTGATATAAGACTGGAAATAATGTGTGCATTCAGTCCAGTATAATTAGAAATCTTATAAGGACATTTTTCTTACTTTAATAATTTTGTGTAATTATTTATTTTGGTCTTAAATATTTCTAAACTTTAGTGTAGAAATAAGAGAACTTGCAGCCACCAAGTGTAGTGGATTAGGTGGAAATGTACTTGAATGGAAATGCCTTTGTTCTGGGGGCTCAAGCTCTGAAAGGCAGGCAGTGTTTCTCTGCTGTGGTGGTGGGGAACTTTCCAGAACCTTAAATACGTGACAGAAGGAACCACCACAATACACCATGCAAGTTGTAGCATGGGCCAAGTCTCTGTGCAGAATAACTCTCAAATGGGCATTGCTGTCAGACCTGTGCACGTGTCAGTGCGCTGCAGTGCACTATTTCCTCCCTTTTTCCCATTCCCAGTGTGTCTTCCCAGCTCCACTTACAGACAGCAAAGGGCTTCCATATTCTGTCCATCCTCCAGGCATCTTGTTACCTCTTTGAAGTGAGCATGTCAGGAAGAAGAAAATGGCCCAGAGCCTTTCCTTGAAGATGCTGCAGGGGCCTTACTAATGGTCTCCACAGGCAGATGGGATTCAGAGCCTTACTAAGCTGGGAATACATTGAAATTTTCAAGGAACAATTAGAGGTACAAGGTGCTTAATCTAACAGATTTAATATCAATTTGCATTTCATGCCTAATTGTTGGGCTGTGTCTTCAACAAGTGCTTACACCATCTAGAGCAGGCCAGCATGTTTTGTGATTGTACTTGGAATACGCTGGCATATATATTAGTTCCAGTAAACTACAGAGAGCTCAACAGTGTATCAAAAACTGAAGTCTGTCTTCAGGAAGAACAGACACAATGGCTAAATATGCACTAGAGAGTGGATGGGGGGATACAAATACATGTGGGATGGATAAAACCCCAGATATTAGGCTGATATGGGTAAGGTGGATTGTGATACAGTGAAAGTAAGGTGAACAAAATGTAAATTGCGAACTTGTTTTAAATCATGACAAAACTGACAGGCAGTGTTATTTATTAGCAGAATATATCCCTAGGGAAAGTGGCAAAAGTTGCCTGACAAACAATGGACAAAGCAAAGCTTTGCTCATTGTATCATGTGGGAAAGTATGGCGCTGAGAGATGCTTATGATAAGGGGTTTTTGATTTGTCTCTGCTTTCAGTGGTTGTGCAAAGGATTCAAACACAACAGTAATCAAATGTAGCTGGGTGAGGAAAAAGGAAAACTTATTTAAATTCTGCAAACACAAGAAACCTGATGGATTATAATAAAAACAGGAAAGAAAAAAAAAATGGACCAGAAGGGCAACTTCAGACTCATTTATAGTTGCTGTTCTCTGTGAAAGGTGCACACAGATTTTTGGCATTTGATTTAGCTGTGAGTGCACTTCTAATTTAAGAGGTGGTATAGGGATCTATCTCTTTACTTACCTTGCAAATATTTTAAAAGGAGCAAGCAAGAAAATACTTCCAAATAACCAGACATATGTCCTATTTTTAATTTTATTTCTTGCCCCACTGTAAATCATGCCTCTTCCTCCACAAGTGTTGTTACTGTGGAGTCACTGTGGGTGTATTCTGCAAATATGGGACATCTCCCAGTTCTTTCCTTATAGGATTAGTGCTCACCAGGGCACATATCTTTGTGGGTTACATATATTCAGTGGGATTACCACTGATGATGAGATGGGCATAGGAGATAGGGCTTGTTGCTAGAAACCCTCAATAGAGGGCATGGAGAGCAGGATCTGCTACAGCTCATCTAATGAAAGTTTCTCTCGTATTTGTTTCATGTAATTCCTATTCCTTCTTCAAACTTGCCTTTTAAATGGATAGAAATTTCTAAGCCCTGCCTGTAAAATATATTCCTGTAACCTGGCATCAGTGATACCATTTTGTCAGTAATCCTCACAGCAGAGCAGGGAAGCTCTCAAGCTCTTCATGTGATGGCAGTAGCTTGAAAAAAAGCAGCATTATTTAAAGTGGGGAGAAACTTTGTGCAAAAAAGCAAAGGGTTTTTCTTAAATGCCAGAAAGTGCCAGAAGTGAGGGTGCTGACCTGTGTATTTCTGTGGGTAAATAGCACCTGGGTAGCCTGGGACTTGCTGTTCCATTTTACCGCTGTCTGCACTTGCAGCCCTCACTGTGTGCAGAGACCCAGACCAGCTTTCCAGCACGAGCAGAGATCTCCAACTCAGTCCTGACAAGGTCTTCGATATTTCCTTGCTTCTTCATTTATTTCCCAAGCCAAAGTGCTGTCAAACCAGAACACACTTAACACTGAATGAGACTGGATACACTTGCAGTGCTCTTCTTCTCTTGCTGCGTTTTTTCAAACCCATTGAATGCTGCAAGTGAGCATAGGTCCCAGAAGACGTCAGCAGAGCATGGATGACCAAAAACTTACTTTGTGGAATGAAGCCTGATTATATACTCCGAATCAGCATGAGTACATCCCATTAGCCTGGGCTTTTCCTTAGCTGTGAGGGCTGTGAGTGGGTTGCAAAGAAACATTCAGTAACTTTTGAAGCATAATTGAAGCCACGTCAATATCTGGTGATGAAAAGGAGGTCAGCAGGTGTGACTTTCAGGCAGCAGATGTTAAGATTCAGTGATTAGTAGTTAGATGTTTTTCAGTGACCAGTTTATAGGTTAATGTCTGTCTTGTAGTGAGGGATCATTTTTATTTAAAGTTCAGCATTCAGATTCCCATGGTCATGCTGGTAAAACCACGGAAAATTTTGATCAATTCTTTCAACTCTATTTTCTAAAAGAATTAAGAAAGTGTGGCTGATAATGGATTTGGAAAGATCCATTTGTGAAGGAGAGAGTGACTGGAAAGCAATACCAAGATCCTAGATGATAGCATAAGATTTAATTTTTTAGACCATCTGCCTTCTGTTTCTAGAAAATGAAATTAAATAATGATGTGAATGAAAGGATTGTACTTGAAAAAAATTCTACTGTAATTTCCTTCTACATTCCCAATCCTTTAATTATAATTTTCAAGCTTTACATCTATGCAATACAGAAAGTTATTCCTTTGTTCTGCAGAATGAAATTGTGTGTACATTCCACTTGTTGGGAAAATAAAGCTTATTAAAAGACGTAATATAATTACAGTACCTCAGAATAGGCGTATTAAGGATAGTAGGATTAACAGGCAAAAGACAAGGGTATTATTTTCATGAACTTTTGCTAAATTTCTATTCATTAAACTCTGATATTTGTTAATTTGGGAGATAATCAAAGTGCATCTTTTACAAGTACCTTTTAAAGTTGAACAGTGACAATTTAAAATTGTGACTCACTGATTATTTCAAAAGTTGATTTTGCTCTGTTATATATTGTCTGTGACTATATTATATATATTATATTATTATAAATGTTGCTAGAAAAGTTTTAGGAGACACAGACTGTGAAAAGCATAAATGAAGGGAAATGCTAAAAACCTGAAAAATCCGTTGTTTCTTCTTAGGGATTCTTTCAAGTCATTTTTTAAAGACAGCAACAGATCCCAGATTCGAGGCTGCACCTTTTGATGTGTTAGCAGGATGCATGGTAACTGCTTCTAGTTTCCAGAAGCAATAATGTGACTTGAGAGGGGATCAGTTCAATATTTAGAATAGAAGGGGAGCTCTACTCCCTTTGTAACAGCTGCTTTCATATATGTAAAACAAAATGTCCTCCTTTTACTTGTTCCTGTTTTGGCATGTGCAGTCTTCTACACATACACAGGAAAGCAAAATAAATACATGTACCATATAGAAGAAAGCTCTTACAGAAAGCTATGAAATGCAAAATTTGATGTGGCATATCTTTCTTGTCCAAGTATACAAATTAAGTAGAAAAAATAGTTTTAAAGGTCAGTGGTTTGTGGAACATGTCCAAAGGAAAAGGAATGAAAAAAATTTCGAAATCTCAATTAACTTATCATCGTGACAGCTTTTTTCATTGTGCAGATTTCTGTTACTTCTTGCAGAAAAAGGAAGTACTCTTTTGTAATTTTGTCTGAAGGGAATGTAAAAGATGCATTTTTGGAATGCACTGTACCTTTCTGAACCTAGCAGGGTTGCCTGTGGAAGGGCTTCAGTCCAGGCAAGTCACAGAATATTATATATGTAGAGAGGCAGAAGATTTGAACTGCATTATTGTTTGATATCTTGTGGTAGAAATGAATCCACAGTCAACTGCACATTTTCTTCCCCCAGCCTTTCCATCAGAAATTTATGGCTTTTTATTGTTATGTGGAAGTATTTTAGCATCTAAGTGAAAATATATCCTCCATTAAAATGAAGCAATTGACACTGCGTAGGGTATTGATGTGTATTTTATGACTTCATGGGGAGCACAGAGCTTTTCTCAAGAACACAGGATTTTGCAATGGCTCCTTTAAAAGATTAAAGGTAAAGTGATTCAGAGATTTCAAAAGCCCTGTTGCCACTTGTTCCGATTCTTCAAATTTTGGCAAATCTCAGCATCAAGTCACTGCAGTTTGGAGATGTGCATGTCACATAACTCCTGGATAAGCCAGACACTGAGGTTTTAAAAGCTCACTCCAAATCCATTACTGTGAAGCACTAGGCATCCAAATGTCATGAACATGCTTGTTTGTAGAATACATTTGTATGAAGTGTCCTCTTCTGCCCTCCATCAGATTCTTTAAGTCTAAAGAAATGCCCATTGCAAATCTCAGTGGAACAATCTTTCTGCCATGTACTTTTGAGTTTAAATGTCTCTTGCATCCATCTTTCTTATCAAGTTTTCAGATAATCAGGCTTCCTTGTATGTTTTCTGAAGTGCCAGTGTGGGAATGCCACGTTTCCTTTTTTCTTCAAATCTTACCTTACTTTCCTATGGGTTTTTTGAGGAGTGGAAGTCCTCAATTTGCATAAGACCTGAGGAGAGGGAACATTAATTTAAAAGCAGAAAAATGCAGACATTTTACAATTGCATGATCTAACTCTTTTTCTTTATTATTCCAGTGAAGATCTCCTGCACATCAATTTCTTTGCTTTCCCTCCCTCAATAAATATTCTGTTTATGCAGGAACTATTCTCAGTATCAGATCCAAGCAGTGCAGAATCCTGCAAAAGCTTTGCTCTGTAGCAGTCCCTCTGGAGCTTTAACTAGGACCTCCAAGTTGTCTGCCTTCTGCAGCAGATGGGCACATACAGAAGAAATCACGTATTCCAGGAAGCATGTTTGTATCACCCCATTGATTAGGGACATCTGAATACTAATTTGATTTGCATTATAGATGACCTTGGTGAGAGTAAAGTGATGTACAAATTGGAACTGTGCAACTGGTTGCTCTCTGTGTGCTCTATTTTGCTTTCAAGCATTTCCCTTACAAAATGTGATTGTTTAGTCTTTGAGGAATTGGAGTACTTTTTGGTGAACTTTGTTACTGAGAAGCATTAGGGAACTCCTGTGTCTTTGACAGAATACATATATTCCATGTGAATTCCATGTGTGTAGGGCATGGCATCTGTGCAGAGCTAATGCAGTGCTCATTAGAACTTCCTACATTGCAGTGTGGAGTTCCAGCAGAACTGCAAGAGAGGGGGTCTTTGATCTGTACATCTGTTTTCAAACCTTCCTGAGAAAGTGATCATACATGAGGATCACAGCTTGTAACACTTTATAATGGTTATGAAGGTGCTTCAGCCTAAATAGATCCACAGAAGTGTTGCTATGTATATTGTTAAATATCCTGCTTCCATATTACTGTAGTGTTTCTTCTGGTGACTTGACTCTTTCAGGCAGAGGTAGCTTTGTATAACTCAGGCTTTGCCTGGATTACTTATATTGCACATGGATAGGGGTGTGCTGGTGTGTTAACTCTGTCTTCATGGGGGTTTTATGGGGGTACTGTGGATGTATAATCTGCACACTGAACGGTGCTTATGTATCACCTATCATGCTTCTCATTGATCTCCAGGCTATCCGGTGCACTCTCATGAACTGTAGTTGTCAGTGTTTCAAGCCTGGGAAAATAAATCAGCGACAATGTGACCAGTGCCGGCATGGATGGGTAGCACATGGTAATATTTGTTTCTACAATCTATAGAAAACTGTTTAGGATCCTCATAACTATTACATGCTTTTTGTGTCACCCCTCAACCCCCACACCAATATTAGTTGCATTCAATTTTCTCTCTCTCGGGACTCAAGTTCATTTACATTTTGTGATTTTTATTTTCAGCCCTGAGCAAACTAAGGATTCCAAACCTCTACCCATCAAGCCAAGTAGAAATAGTTCAATCCAATGTTGTCTTTGATATCAGTAGCCTCATGTTGTATGGAACCCAAGCCATTCCTGTGCGCCTTAAAATTCTGCTCGATCGGCTTTTCAGTGTTCTGAAGCAGGAAGAGGTGATACAGATTCTCCATGCTCTGGATTGGACACTGCAGGATTATATACGTGGATATGTGCTACAGGTATTTAGAGGGGCTTTTTTATAGAAATATGACAGTTAAGTAGTTTTCTAGTTTAATCTTCTCAGTGGTTCACAATGTGTTAAAAGTGTGGTGCATCTGAAAGGCAGTAATAGACCTGTATGAGCTTAATGCCAGAAAAGAAAGGGTGAATTTCTGGTGATTGGTCTCTTTTTTTTAGTTGCACTTAATTGAAATCTTTCCACTTGCTCAAATCTAACAAAGGTAAGCAAAAATAAAAATCAACAGTTACTGGTAATGTATCAAAGTAAAGGCTTTAGAATTTGATCCAGTATTATTTAAACAGTGAGTTTGCTTTTATACATCAGAATAATGCATCAAGAAATAAACTTACCATTATTTAAAACACTAGGGACAATATTAATCTCTGGTATAGTGCTACCGACCTTACTGAAGCTGCAGCCAGAGTGTATTTGGCCCTATGTTTTTCCACTGATGTTAGTCCTTGCTGCTGTGGAAGTTACCTTTTATGTAAAGTAACATTATGATCTTACATTATGACATGAATCAATATTTAATGGTCTTGATAATCTTGCTTTTTAGTGTTAGGATTAAAAATATGGAATCAATTACCTTGAACCTCTATCACATGAAAAATTTATAATGTTACATTCTTCATCATCTTAGAAACTCTTACATGCACTGTGAAAAATCTCAGTAGGCCATCAAATACATGTTCTGTGATAAAATATTTATTGTAGTTATTGGGAAAAGTTAGGCATAGCTAGAGTTTGAAAGAACTCCAACACTAGTGTAATTACAGCTGTGCTCTGTGAAAACTGGCAATAGATCAATACAGGTTCATTTGTTCTCTGATCTTAGTTGCTTGGAAGATTATTAAACTCGCAATGAAAGAATACTTGACTTAAATGAGGAGCTAAATCTTGGTCTGATTGCTCCATCTCTGCTGTCTGTGCTTACAAGATACTATCTGTTTTTCAAATAACCTGTCTTAATTTCTGTGAAAAAAATAGTTTATTGGAAAGTATTACTGTTAGTTCATGAAGAAATAATATCACCAACGTGGTAACATTTGGAAGAAATTATCACAGACTTCATATTAATCCCATTAAATTCAATGTTTGTATTGTTTTGCTAGAGAAGAAATTTTAGTCCCTGAAAAAAATGAGACATTTGAGGGGGAGGTGTTTTTTGTTTGCCTTAACTAATGTCTAACTCATTTAAGTATTTTTGGCTTTAGGATGCTTCAGGAAAGGTGCTGGATCACTGGAGCATAATGACCACTGAAGAAGAACTGGCTACTTTGCAGCAGTTTCTTCGCTTTGGAGAAACTAAGTCCATTGTAGAGTTAATGGCAATTCAAGAGAAAGAAGGGCAATCGATCATAATACCACCACCAACTGCCAATTTGGATATTAGGGCATTCATTGAGAGCTGCAATCCACACAGTCCTAATTTTTCTGCTTCCTTGGACAAAATGAGTCCCACCAACATTCATCCCTTTGAGAATATTGTAAATAACATGGCTTTTATGCTGCCGTTTCAGTTTTTCAGTCCAGTGCCTCCACCTTTGATAGGTTCACCACCAGAAAGACATTTGATTGAGCAAGGTCAAGACCATAGCAATGAAACCAAACAAGATCTTCAGATACCATTTTCTGAAAGCAGCTTCTTAACTTCTAGTTCTGCACCATTTCAAGTTGAAAATGAGAGGAGCATAAATGGTCCAGATGTCACTAAAACAGAAGATGATGCCCTTTTAAGTGATTCCAGTTCACATAATACAGCAGCAAAGCTTGAAATGACAGCACTATCTCCAGAAAACAAAATTAAATCTGTTGAAAAAAATGCTGGGCCAAGGAAAGGGCGTGTCTTCTGCACTGCATGTGAAAAAACATTTTACGACAAAGGTACTTTGAAAATACATTACAATGCTGTTCATCTGAAGATAAAGCACAAATGCACCATTGAGGGCTGCAACATGGTGTTTAGCTCATTGCGTAGTCGAAATCGTCATAGTGCAAATCCTAACCCCAGACTCCATATGCCAATGAACAGAAATAACAGGGATAAAGATCTAAGAAATGGTTTGACCATTGCTGGACCTGGAGATAGCAAAAGGACAGAATTTACAATTTTAACTCCGGATAGCAGAACTATTTCCAGCTATGCCAGCTCTTGTACAGATTCAAAAGGCCAGGCTGGATTTTCCAGTATTGGACACAACGGTGTCCTCTTTCCAAACCTGAAGACAGTACAGCCTGTTCTTCCTTTTTACCGTAGTCCAGTCACACCAGCTGAGCTTGCCAATACTCCAGGTACTCTTCCTTCTCTGCCTCTTGTTTCTTCCTCAATACCAGAGCAGCTTGTTTCCAATGAATTGCCATTTGACATGCTCCCTAAGAAGAAATCTCGTAAGTCGAGTATGCCCATTAAGATAGAGAAAGAAGCTGTTGAGACACCCAATGAAAGTAGCGATGTTGCCAGTTCTGAAGATGATTCACGTCTGCAGGTGGTAAGCGATGGAGAGCTTGAGACCTGTGAGCATAAGATACAGAAGCGGGTGACCGACAGGGTGGAAAAGCACCCCCATTCAGGTAATTCATGGAAATCTCTCTCTGGGGTAGAGGGCCCAAAGTATTTTGAATCTGTCTTTGCGCCAAATAACAAATACATCGAGGATATCTCTGAGAATGAATTGCAACACTGTGAGAAAGAGGTTAAACCAGAAGAAAACCAACCCTTAAAAATAGTTTCCAATGAGATAATATATGAAGATCCAAAACACCACCACAGTGATGTTATAAAACCAATGACTGAACCCCCCATGTATATTAAAGAGCAGTCAAAGCACAGGATTCCTAAAAATGACTGCCCTGAATTGCAACACCACTTGCTGACTGGGGGCTTTTTCAGCACTTTGTCAAACAGGGGTGCTGCCATTCCTTGTTTTGAAGACTCTAAAGATATGGATCATGTCAGTCAACATGCACTAGGGATTCAGAAGGAAGAAAGCCGCTTTCATTGCGACATCTGTAAGAAGACTTTTAAAAACCCTTACAGTGTAAAAATGCATTTCAAAAATGTACATCTCAAAGAAATGCATATTTGCACAGTTGAGGGCTGTAATGCTGCTTTCCCTTCTCGTAGAAGTCGAGACAGGTAAGAAAATTATAAACAAAATTGTACTTATTTTACCATCACAATGGAGCCTAATTTGAAATTAAAATGAGTGTTTGAGGAATGGAGCCTAGAAATATTTTCTGTGTATCCTCGTATAACAGGTATGATAACTTATCAGAACATTCTTGAAATGAAAATCCATTGAAAGAAACATTTCCTTTCCACTAGACTACAAGGTATTAAATAAAACCATGAAAATTTCATAACAGATAAAGACTGGAGTAGTTGAAAGAATACTTTAGTACATAAAGGGAAAGCCACAAGGGTATGAATTCAGCAATTTTCCAGTAGATGCATGTGTGGACTTACATGTTTGATATGCACTTTCATGTGTATTTTAATATATACAGTGTTTTTTAATGAAAAAGCAATGAGGTCAATTTGGGAAATCTTCGCTTGTCCTTTCTTTACTCAAGGATTTGGAACAGACTGGTGAGAAAAAGCCTGTAAGAAAAGCAAGATTAGTCTTTGTCAGCACAAAATTAACATTATGCAGTGGTAGTCAAACTGACACTATCTGGTGTGTATCCACATCAGTAGTGCTTTTCTGTGATACTAAACACTAATTTCTAAGCTATAGCATCAGCTTGATTCAGTTTAATGTTAATTTCAGTACTGTATTGCTGTAATTCATTTTATTTCAGCCTATTATGAACAAAAATTGAGAAACAAGAACTGAAGCTTTTTTGTTGACCATCAGTGATGTTTCTGAATCGGTCAGTGATAGGTAACATTACAAGTTTTCCAACTCCCTAACGGTGTTAGAGCAGCTCTTGGCTGCAGGAAGTGTGCCTGGATAGTAGTTCAGAGTGACACAAGGTTTAGATTGTCTGTAATCTGCTAGGAGTGCTGGAGCCAGCTGATGCAATCCAGAGAGAGGATGAGCTGGTCTCTGAGGACTGGCCACTGCATCTGAGATGTGCAGATTCATCTGCTGCTGGCAGGGCTTCATACCCTGCTGCCTGCATCTTCCCAGATGTGAATTCCTCTCCACTGTAATTGCGATATGGGTCACAGCAAAGAAGGCCAGCAGTAAGATTTGCATTCACATGCCACAAATTCCTTCCCACACCAGTATGTTGAGATAAGTTTTAACCCATCTTCCAAAAGCACCTATGTTAAAAAAAAAAAAAAAAATAGGCAAGCCAGCTCAGAAGACATTTCACAGCGTTGTGCAAAACAATAGTTATTTGGAACAACTTTGCAGAAGTTCCTAGACTTTAACATAGAGTACTGTGACTACAAGTGCTAAATATTTCTGTGCCTTTTTGAACAATTCATGGTTCTGATTAAACCATGATGGCAAGGAGAAAGACTAATGTTTAGCCAGTATTACAATAAACTCAGCCTTCTAGACAGAGCCTGTAAGTTCCCAATGAGCTGATTGATAGTATTCAGTGAGGAACGGTGATTTTGTGTGTTTTGGTGGTTTTAAACTGAATCCAGAGATGCCCATGTGATAACTGAAAGTTGCATATAATTCAATATTCCTTTTTCAAGGAAACTCCTGTCATGAAGAAGGTGTACACATCTGTACTGATGTGTACAGCTGCATCCTGGACATGGTTACAGTACTTGAGATCATCAACATTTTTTGCAGACTCAGGTGTCACTCCTTTCCTGCTTTGTCCATTGGGAAAGAATCTTGTTTCTTACCCACCTCAGTCAATTCTCTGATCTCAGTTCCGTTTACAGGTTTTTAGTCTGTCCTGCACCTCTTTTAGGCTCAGCACTAGATCTAGCAGAGCAGACAGCTATCCCTAATGCAGGAGAGCATCTGAAACATTGATTGCTGTAGAGTTAATTCTGGTATATCCCAGTGCAAGCAAGTTCAGACACCGTCACATGTGTAAATTGTCCATGTGCACTCCCAGTGTGGCAGTTGGTCAAATCTGAAGTATACAATTCATGCATGCTACTAAATACTGATTTTCCTTTTCTTTGTTTATGATCATTATGAAACAGCTGTTAAGTGAGGCGAAACACTTTCTTGCTAAGCTTGTCTTTGTTCTTCTAGACATAGTTCAAACCTAAATCTTCATCATAAGCTTCTGACTAAAGATACACTGGAATTCAGCAACCATTTCAATGCAACATACCTCTTGAAAGACATGGCTAAGGAGTTTTGCCAAGATGTCTCTTTAAAACAACACGTTGGACATACTTCTGTAATCTTCAAAGGAATGAACAGAACAGGCAGCTATGTTTTTCCAATGAGCAAAATTACAGAACCCTGTTCTGAGAGTTATGGATACGATCCATTAAATGATGGAGCTGTTCTGGATCTAAGCACTACATCCAGCGTTAAATCTGAGAGCAGTGCTCATTCTTCCTGGGATTCTGACGGAGGAAGTGAAATATGCACCATGCCCTTGGATGATAGTGATGAAAGCTGTGAAGGACCCAGCCTAATGCCCAGTGATGAACTCTACCAAGACTGTAGTTTAATTGAGAAAGCTAATCAAAACTTTACAAATTCACCTTCCAGTTTGCCAATAACTTGTCATATATGTCAAAAAACATACAGTAATAAAGGAACTTTCAGGGCTCATTACAAAACTGTGCATCTCCGCCAGCTCCACAAATGCAAAGTCCCAGGTTGCAACACAATGTTTTCCTCTGTTCGCAGTCGGAACAGGCACAGTCAAAACCCCAATCTGCACAAAAGTCTGGCTGGGTCACCAACGAGCTTACAGTAAGATCAGACTGATCTTAATTTATTTCTGCTAAGAATTAATCATTTCAATTAAGGAATGTGTTAACATTACTTTTATTTAAGCTCATTTGATTTGTAGCCCACTCAACGACCACAGTCAAATTCTTTTCTACTGTGTGTGCTCTCCAGCAGTTTGTTAGCAAAGCTTGGTGCTGTAGTTTTTGTGCAATCGTTTGGTTTGATGTGGAACAGCTAAAACTTCTGTAAGGAAAAGAAAGCATCTTAGAAATGGGGGAAATACGGAGACATTAACTAAAGTTTCTGATACCTGTGAAGTATTACTTGCCACAGTAGGAGCTTCAAATGAGAACCATCATTGCTTGTGTTTACATGTTAAATGAGTTGTTGTGTTGTGTAAGAAATGAGTAATGATTGGACTGAGTTTCCTCTGGATGGGTTGAGAGTTTTGAGGCTACCATTTCATTCCTGAGACCTTAGTCTGAAGCTGACTTACAGTATTAATAGAACAGAATATTTGTACTTAACTATATCCCAAAATCCAAAAGAGAAAATACAAATTTGAGAAAACTTTGCATACAGCCCAAATCTTCTGAAAATCCTGCAGTCCTTAGTCTTTAAGTTTGCATTTCACCTGAGTAAAGATTACAGTATTTTGGATTTCTTAGAATTTAATACCATTTGCTTTGCAGGAAAAGGGGCTACTTAACTTGTTGGCAGAATAGCCTGAATAAATCTAAGGCATTCTGATAAACTGTAGTGGTAGAAAGAATGAATAGGTTAAGCTAAAATTTCTAAACTACAAAAAATGCATCCATAAAATAGGGGGGAGGAAGTAAGCCCTTTAATTTAAAATGCACTTTTTGAGTTCTACTTTCAGGAAGAGAAAAGTTTTGTTTAAAATGGGGGGGGAGGGAAGGAGAAAAAATCCCAGCCAAGTACAAGTATCCAAACTGCTTAAGAGTTTGAGGGTGCAATTCTAAGCCTCTGAGAAAAAGAGATAAAATGGATGCAGTAGATACCTATGGATGCAGCAGTTAGTTTCTCTTACCCATGGGGGATAAAACGTGTTGATCTTTGTAACAATAGAAGAATGCTTATTCTCATTAACACCTCTTTTTTATAAGAACTTTTTTCAATATCTGTTAAAATGTTTCATATCTTTGTACTTGCCCCTGTAATTAACAGTATTCTGCGTTATGTTCTATGCACTTAAGAAGACTGGCCTTGCATTGTATTTAAAAAACACTTTAATATTTAATTTGTAGTCACATCACACAAATGCTGTGTGTGTACTTGTGTTGTGTCCTCTTTTAATCATTTGCGAAGAGGAAAAGAAATAAGAAAGCAAGTCTTACAGTACCTTTTTTACTTTATTCCACCAGTGGAAATCTGTTGATCAGTTCTAGTATGCAAGCATGACATTGACAGCACAATCTGTACATATTATACCAAAGTGCTTACAGTATTTGTGGTTTCTAGAACTAGTCTAGTTTTCCAGTATAACTGGATCTTAGTCTTTATTCATTTTTTGTGACTGAATAAAAATAGACTGAAATTCAGGATTTCATATGTATGTAGAAAGAATAGTACAATGCTATTGCCATATGTCTTGATGTTTAATTTATTCTAAAAAATACTATGGTATTGTAACCATTTCATATTGTATAAAAGAAACAAATGTGGACTGAATATTTCACCAATTCTTTTGAAAACTGGTTTGTGTGTGAGTATGGGTTATGCAAGGAAAAAACATGACACAGTTGTAAATGTTTGTGCTCACTAGAAATGGTTTCCATGCATTGTGTAAAGTAATCTTCTATTTTTTTAATTTACTGTAGGTTTATGTGATATTTAAAATAATCCATTTGTGCTTGAAGCCGTCAGGAAAAAATACTAGCCTGCGGAAAGTTGTGCCATTGCTTTGAGGTTTTGTGTTCTGGGGGGAGTTGGTATTTTGGTTTTTTGGGGGGAGTAGGGTGGTGTTTGTTTTGTTGAGGTTTTTTATTGTTGTTTTCTTTGGATTTTTAATAGAAACTTGTATCAGTGGGGGTCATAGTTTGAAAGCTAAGGGCACAATCACAGGAGACACAATTGCTCCCAGCCTTTTGATAGTATAAATCAATTATTTGTTTTCCAGCTATTTCAAGCTCTTTTTTTTAATACATATATATATATATATATATATGTATATATAAACCTCTTTGTTTAATCATTATCTGGTTTTTTGAAACAAAATGTGATGTAAACTAATGTTGTAATGCCCATTTATTTAGTTTTCACTGTGTCAAAAAGAAACACATTTGTATACCCTAATAATTTTGTATGTGTTAATAAAATCCAATGATAATGCCTCTGGTTGATTCAGAAAAGTAGGCTTTTTTTGCTTGAAAATACTGCTGTTCTTAATTTTTATTTTAAAAAAACCAATTAGTGAAAACACATTCTGTCTGTAGAGAGCACTGGTTTGACAATGGTACTGACTTGTTCCATAATAAGGAAGTGTCATTATTTTAATGAGCCATTAGAAATAATGTAATAAATGTTGTCAGATATGTTATTGATTTTTTTTTTTTTTCCTTTGGGCAGTAGGCAAGGGTATAAAAGCTGTCAGCTAAATAGAAGGTAAATACCTCATCATGGAGAACTACGCTGAAAGATGTTTTGTGCCCTCTTTATTCTTTCTATTTTGGAAGGGTTTGGTGGGGAGGGGGTGTGTTATTTCTCAAAAATCTGGACAGGATAGGAGATTTCTCAGAATAGGCTACCCCTTAGTACCCCTAGAGCAGCATATGTATCTCATGAAGCATTTGTGTAGCTCCCTCCTCCTAATGACCACAATGTGGCTGGACCAAGCCTTGACATCTCCTGTTAGTTTTAAATACGTGTGATGCTTATAGCAGCCCGTATCACATATTCACCACAGATGTTGAAGGAAGTAACCTCACTTCAGAATAGTAGTACCATTATTTTTGGAGCTTTTCAGAGTTGGTCTGGAAAGCTGAAGCAGCTTCCCCTGGCTAAGGCTCAGTTCCAGAGATGTTCACATCTGTGATCTGTGAGTATGTACAGCTGGGGGCTCAAATGTTTGCCTGAGATGTGAACTGGGCCTGGACATGCCCACCCTTGCTACTCAAATTATGTTGCACCTTTTTTTATTATTTGTATCTTTTTTTCTTCTTCCTTAGAAAACAAGAGCCTCAAAAACTAGATCCTGTCATCTTTCTGTGACTCCAAAGGAGAAGGCACAGATGCACACTGCGGGGTAGCCACTGTGTTTGAGCATCCAGTTTCAGAACACAGGTATTTTGAATAGTTTGTGGTAGCAAATCTGTGTCCCTCTGGAACAGCGAGTGTCCTGGTGCTTACAGGAGTATTTGCAGAAATCTATTTTGAATTGAGCGTAAGGAATCTGTTTTTATAGCCCCAGTTTTCTCAGTACTTTGAAAAGAACTTTCGCAAAACCAGAGGCTGTTGTTTCTAATGAATCTTGGCTGAAGTTATACACTGCAAAACCCAGCAAAGTGGAGAAACAAGTTCTGAAAATACCTGTCTGATGCCCTGCATTGACTAGGGAAGCATAAAAAACAGCTAAACTACTTGGACTTAATCCAGGGATTTCTAAATAGGGTGCCAGGTCCTCCTTGAAAAGGGTTCACGAGCAATTTCTGATTAATCGGTGAGCACAGATTTAAGAAAAGCGGCTAAACTAAAAACACCTTCAGAGTTTGAGATACAGCCCATAAGGATTCCATTCAGCCTGCAAGTGAGCATTCATTTCCAAGCTGAAATGAGAGTTCAAACTGGGAAGGAGACAACAGTGCAGTAAGAGAAGGTAGGTTGGATCACAGGTTTTGTTCAGAGCAGCATTTACTGCCAGTCCCCCTGATCTGAGGGGAGGGCAAGACAAGGTTTGAAGTTGAATTAAGTATGCATAGCATGATCGAGTCAGCTTTGAATGACTTGGAAAACTTCTGGAAAACTCTTGAACAGCTTGCTGGCTTGAGAGATTTCCACATAACCTCAGCAAGCATGTTTCTAAAGGTAAGTGGGTTTTAATTTCCTCTTGCCTTCACCCCTCACCCCCTGGCTCCCCTTCCCTTTTAGCATTCCTTGGATTATTCAAGGTTGCTAACTTGGAAATGTACTGTTGAAAGATCACCCTGTTAAACTGCAGCTCTCTCTGCTCTGTTCCCTGTGAGCACCCTCCACTTTCATGTGTGGTCTATAACAAGGCAAAGGAAAGTAACACCATGAAGTGACAGTCCCTCTCTGGTGAGCACTTCCATCTAATTCTGCACTGGTTTAAAGCTTCATGGGAGCATTTGTGGCTTTTTATATTGTGTCTCTGTAACTCCTACCCTAAACTGCTAAAACTGACTGGGAATTACTATCCATTATGGACTGCAGATGCTTGTGTTTAATAAGCAGAGAAGTTCCTTTGACTGCTGAGTGCAGCACTGAAAGAGTTTGTCAAACTTGTGCTTGCCAAAGTCTCCAGCAAAACTCTCATTAGTTTGAACTGTGAGGAGCACCATATATCAGCATCATTCTACAAGTTTTTGAATTTTTGTTTTCTTTTTCAATAAATTAAGGCCAATCCAAACATGTCTTAGGTGTGAGTTGATTCTTTGCTTCAGTCTTTTTAGTCTTTGGTCACTAGTCTTCTTGTTCTGTTGTTTCTGCTCGCTCCATGTAGGGATTTCCAATATGTGTTACTTTTGTAATATTGCTGCTGTCCTTAACTCCTGCATCTGCCACTCTTTAGAAGCTTGCTAATTGAGGTAGAGGCAGTCACTGAAGACTGTATGCTCTGTAGGTCATTTCAAATCTGAGAAACTGTCAGGGTTGGACTGTGGAATTAGTTACCACTTTTTGGGAAAGCATATTGATGGCTGCTTGAAAAAAGGTCCTAGATGGACACACCATGTACTAGAAAAATCTCAAGCCTTCCCTGTCACATGATGGTATGAGAGAGAGAGAGAGCTCTGTACTTAGAAGCTTCCCTGCCCTGACTTTTTCAGTCTTTGAGTCACACTGTAAGTTCTTAAGATGTGTAACACATTTCCTATTCACTCCCTGTCTGTATATCTCCTACCACAGACCAGTGTTTCTCAAGACCAGAAGCCCGGTCTGCCCTTCTCACTGAAGCCTAAAGCCAGTGAGGTGACTGTCAAGGATGAACTGAATTATCCTGGATTGTTCTACCTCCTCTTTGTAGCCATTCAAATTCAGAAACAGCTAGTCCTAACATTTGTTCAGTCACCACAATAAACTGCAATGGCTTCCTAATTTTTTAAAAAAGAGGATCCTACAGTTGCAAGTAATAAATTACTGTTAAGGTCTGTACTGAGCAACTTGTACTGCAGTAAAACTGAGCAGACAAAAAGATTTCAATCTGAGTTCTCATTTTAATTCCAAAATTATTATTTCTAACTATAGTCATTATACAAGCTGTTTTCTAGGAAAATATCTTATTTGAATCTGCTGATTTATAAGCATGACAATATGTATATACACTCCATGCATAGCTGATTTATGCACACATATATATCAATACATAGCAAAACTGCATATGCATAGGGCTGCATATTCATGTTAAACCTAATTCTGTTCTCATTTATGGTAATAGAAGTTGGGAGCAATTTCAATGAATTCAGTAGAACAGGGTTTATAATACTGGAATCATGTCTCAACAAGGATCATTACTTACATGTGTGAGTACATAGGCCCATGTTGGCTGCTTACAGTGCTTTGTAACTGCTAACTTACTAAAACAGGTCAAAATACAATACTATGAAAGAAAAATAAGTTTTTACTCATTTCTACACCCCCATCTCTACTATAAATGACTTGTTTGCAGCAATATTTCTACATGACCAATGTAACAACTGTACTAGTGTTATCTTTGCTGGTAAGAGATCATGAAACAGATCCTGCTCAGATAGAAAATGCTAACTCTGAGTGAGCTTGGCCAGTTTAGGCAAGTTCAAAATCTGGACAGATATGCCTTATGACATTCCTACAGTCTCCAGCCAAAATTTCTCGAAGAGAACAAAATGTGTGAGTGTACGGTGTATAGAGATGTGGAAGAACCAGGAGCAGCCAGAGTGACTTCAGAGGAGACGCTGGGAAAACAACATAACTTACTAGAGAGGAGACATGTTATTGCTGCTCTGGGAAGCCAACATCTGCACCTCTGTGTGGGATGATATAAACCTTACGCTGGATTCCTGAGCACAGAGAGGCCATGTGCAAGCGAGAGGTACACGCAGGCTCTCGGGCTGTGAGCAGCTCGAAGGAGTGTGCTCCAACCTAGCAATTTGCCTAATGCTATCCTATGCAAAGTCATGCAGGGCTGGGTAATGAGATGTACGAAAACGGGGGCTTCTCCCTCTTCAGAAAGTCAGTGTGCAGAGCTTCCACCTTTTTGCTAATGGCCTGGAGATTGTGAGCCTCTTTGCCTTCCTCAGCATATCCAGGAAAAAATCCTTTTGAGTGAAACCATCTACTTCGCTTTCCCAGCACTCTGCCTCCCCCTGCTTTAACAAAAAATGCCTTCACCTTCTGAATACAAAGGACAGTGTAGCTCGGGCTTCTGCTGTTGCTGTCCTTATCCTTCAGCTGTTTCATCTCCTTCCTTTCCAAGGCAGGTGCGGGGTTGGTGGTGTACCTAGGTTTTTCTCACTTCTGTGGGGTTTGACGAAAATGTCCAGGCTCTGTGTTTCTTTTTGTCTGTTTTACCTTGCACAAACAAGAATGAAGAAGAGCAGTAGCTGAGAATGAAACTGGAGGACTGTAATTTGGAGAGCAGCCACAGGGTGGTTCCTAAGGGGCAAGGAGTGCATGGAGCACAGTTACTAATGCAGGTGGCATTTGTGTGTTACCACCATCCACAGAGACAGAATCTCTGATGAAGAGTTCCTTCTTGAATATTATTTGTGGCAGAAGGGGGGGAACTCTTTCTTATTGAAGAAAAAAAGTAGGAACTGAATGGAGAAGAACCCATTTTGGAAGCTATGCAGGCATGAGCAGCTACTGCCAGTGAGTGGATGCTGCCAGTGCCAGCGTGTGGGAGATGAAGCAGGAATGGAGGAATATCTGCATGTTGAAAAGAATGGGAATATCTCTTTTTTTTTTTTTCTATTCCTGCTCTTTTTCCTGTGTCATTTGGGAATGCTACTCTCCCTTCTTTTTCCTGTATTCTGCTATGATTGTGTGAAGAAACCTCTTCAAGGGTACAGTTGGAAAGCAGTCTCAGTTTCTCACCTGTATCTTTGTAACACTTTTTATGATTAAGGGATGGGCATTTCCCCCTTATTCAGACCATGCAGTTCAGCTGGAAACAAAACCCCCAAAAACAGTGCCTGTTCTCACATGGAGCTGCCAACACTGCATTACACACACTCTGCTCTCTTGCTAGTGCCCTTGAGCAGATGTAAGATGAGTCTGGTGCGTGCTCTTCATGCAGAGGAGGGGAAGGCTATCTACAGGCAACTCTTATCTTTCTGTTTAAAATTAAGCAAAGAGCTGCAGATGCATTTTATTGCACACTCAGAGCAGTAGGTTTTGACCTCATAAGAAAATTGGGAGAGTAACACAAAGGCTTGGGTGTGCCCTGTGATACTGCAGAACATTTAAGAATCTGGTTCCATGAAATCCTTTTTGTGTCCCTATGGAAGATTATTGCAAATGTAGTTTTTGCATGACATTATGTTCCCCCAGTCTGTAATTTTTTATTTTAAAAAATCTTCAGTATTCATGAATAATCACTTCCTCCATTACTAGTCTTTTGTTTACAGCAATGTAAATTACTGGGTTTAGAGCTAAGAAGCAATAGCCACTGTTTGATCAACTATCCTCTCCTTTCTGTTGCCCTTCTCTGTGACTGAAAGAAATCAATTCGTTGTTAACTGGCATTTATTTTCTTTTACATGTCAGGATATTATTGTAGGGAGTGGGTGATTTTTAAAAATTTTTTGGCCATTTTCTAGGTCTGCCCTGTGAGGACATGTTCAGCACAGGTATGTCCTGCTGCACTTTCTGGCTGGAATTAGAACTGGCCAGAGCAGCCTTTTCATTGCTAACAGCAGGAGGTGATGCTGGTTCTGCCACATGGTTAGATGACTGTGTAAAATCTAACAGAGGCATGCTTTGGAAAACTACAATCTAGATTTTCTTTCCTCTTGTTTCAAGTGGTTCATAGCAATAATACCCCAGGCAATGCCTCATTGGCATGGATTCCTTAGAGCACCCTGTGTTTTGTCCTGTGAGGCCTGCAGGTCATTGTACCAGACCAAGATCATGGAGTGTGCAGCACAAACCAACTGTTACTGCTTCAAACATCGGGATAATAAACACACATGATCATGTTAAGTAATGGAAATATATCCAGTGTTGCACATCTGGTTTCAGGGATGCATTAACCCAGACAAAAACAATAGTCAAATAGGGAAAGTAGAATAATTTCCAGGTCAGTAATAATAACTGTTCACACAGCACTCAGGGGAAATCAAACACACATATTTGCATTCAGATATGTACTACAAACTCAAGAAGTCTGCATATCCTTCTAGAAAAGCATGCCAAAATTTCTTTGAAAAGTTGTGGTTTTAATCACATTAATTACATGTTGGATTTGGGCAGAAGACCACCATCATGACATTACATCAACAAATTTTGCACTAATATAAATACCACAAAGAATCCTGCAAACTAAAGTTGAGCACACTCTATCCCAGAAATCTCTACAGAATATGGTTTAGCAGAGCAGACCAGCAATGTCACCCTACTTGGCACCCTGCTTCTGAAATTTAGAGTACCTTATGAGTAGTGATGCTTTTCTAGAAGGGAAGATTTCTGATTTCCAATGTCTCGTTTTGTATTTATAGTTTCTATGCTCATACTAAATTACAGCTCTTTCTTGGATGTATTTCTCTTGTCCTTTAACATGGATGTAAGTAGAAAATCCCAAACTTGCACAAATTCTGTGAACAGCAAAGAGTGCACCTTTTTCCTAACTTAACATCAAAGGAGAGTCTCAGGGCATTTCAAATGAAGATAAAAATGTGTAATTCTGCATACAGAAAATGCTTTCAAGTGAAGCATATATTGCAAAGAGAATGCTGCCTCCCCAGAGTTTTGGCTTTGCAACCTCTCCAAAGGCCCAGGACTGAGTCCCAAGTACAGCTTGAATACTGTTTTGTTGCTGTTCTTGTTAAAATAATTATATGCTGCCATGTTAGCAGGAGGAGGTTACCATATGGAAGAAGAAGCTAGGGCTAAGTGGATATTCAAGACAGTTGTAAGCTTTATAGGAGCTCTGTTTGACCTGGAGGATAGTCCAAGGTTTTGGATCCAGGGGTGTGACCCTGTGTCCATCCTGGAGCAAGTTTCAACTCCCAGCCTTGTTGTGTCTCAAGGACTAGTGCCTTAATGCGCACAAGGGCACACACCCAGGGTTGTTTTCATTGCTAACTTCAGGGCTTAAAATGCACTCCCAGTATAGTTGGGTTGGGTGTGCTTTGAGTTTTTTCTATGTGATACAATGACTTTTTCACCCCCCTTTTCCCACCTAGGGTCCTGGCACAAAGTGCTGTACTCTTCCTAGCAGCTATGTGGCTTCTTTGCACCAATGCGAAACTTCAAAACTATACTTTGATTAAATGAAGAAAAAGGGGTTTTCTTTTTAGTCCTGAGAATTCTTATAGAATCTAAAGCTAAGTGGGAATTAGAAATGTGAGAAAAAGGACCCAAGCATAGAGAAATTAGTTCCACCAGCACATTACAGTAAATGCAGTTTGGGAAAGCTCAGATATTCATCACTGTATTCTTCCAACCAGCCAGCCCAAAACATAATCGATTATAATTCCAAGTGTTGTTAGTATTCCATTTTTATCTGTTGTTTACAGCCTGAAAACCAAGCCCAGTGTTGCATCCTTACTCAAGGACCATGTTGCAACATCTTTCTCACGTGGACTGTGACAGAAGGAAAGATTACTCACGTAATCAAATCATGGCCTTCCTGTTTCCTCAGGCCTTTTGCCCCGAAAAGGTGACTCTCACTTGTAGAGTGCTAACTTTGAGTAGCAGCACACAGCAAATGTACATTATTTTTTAATTTTTAAAAATGGATACTGTCTGTGCAATGTCATCATGCATGAATTAACAGGGACTGCTGGAATTACAGTGCCTCATCAGTCAAAAGCCTTGAATTCACACCAGCAGGTAACTGAATTAATGGAACTCAGCTTTGTAAAACAGTTAAACAATGGCAGCATTATGCCTAATATCTGACAGGTGGAATAAACATGAGTTCTCATCTTCTGAAAGTATTGAAATATTTGCTGAGGTCTGAATGTCTGTGGCTCCAAAAACTGAGAGTTAAGAATTTTAATCTCATCACTCACACATTTCTCCAAATTGTTTGACAATGTTCTTGCTATTGTTGAGCTTTTTTCTCTTGTTTTCTTGTACTTTGTTAAAAGCTGGACCACATTCCAAGTTTAGAAGTGAAGATCTTGGATAATTGTGCACTTCTGCTTCTGTCTTCTGTTATTCTCAGATTCTGCTCTCACATAAGTGTGTATTTCTGCTGAAGTTAATATCTAGAGGGAAAAAAAATCTTTCTTCCAGGCCAATAACAATCTCTCTCAATAGAAGGACACTTTTAAATGCTTTTCTGTAGCAAATGTAAAGCAAAAGGATAGATGTTGGGGGAAGATGTGTGGTAAGATGGCTCTGAACCTCTCTGCTATGATAGAATTTTTCTAAAAAGATAGATGCCAAGAAAAAAATACTCACAAACCCTTTTTAGTGGTTGTGGATTATGCCTCATATTCTGCTGGGTCCCTGGTCCATTCTTGCCCTATTTTGTTTTCTTGAAGGTAGCTGTAGGCTACTGAGAGGCCGTAAATTTTAGAGCAGCAGGAAAGGAGGGACCTGACCCTTATTTAGAGACTAAACAAGGACATAAAGTTCCTCCATCTCTCTGCTTCTTTCACATGAAGTGAACATAAGAGTCCCTTTTGGACACAAAACAGGACCAAAGCATCTTTGAGTTGATACATTTCTTTATTCTGGTCCATCATAGGGATCAGAACTCTGTTAATAGCTGAGCTCAAGGCAGACCTTTAATCTGTGATCAGATAGACTTGCTTCGAGGTTCTTCAGGTATGAAATGTGACAAATGTGCCTTTGATCTTGTAGCATGAGTTCGTTTTCCTTGCCATTTGTTTCATTTCTTCCAAATGTAAGGTTTTTGAATGGTCTTGGTCAGAAGATCTTGGCTCAGGGAAGCATTTTGAGACAAAATAGAATGTTCATGGGAAACTAAGAAAAAAGCAGTAAGAAGGAGGGATATGGTCAATTGTATTTACTCTTCCAGGCCACTGGGATACTTGTGTTGCAGCTGCAGAGCTTCCAATCCATAATGAAACAGTGTTTGTCATTTCTGGCCTAAAGGAGAATATTGCTGCCCTTGGCTTTAGAGGAGGGAAGGACAGTCTCCTCAGATGGAGTCGCTGATAATGTTGTGACTTTTAGATAATTTTCAGAGATTCTTAACATCCATAGCTTCAAATTAAATCTGTGTTGTTCCCAGACAATCCCCTCTCCCACTGTAGCTTCTTCCAGGGCCTTTCAGTTATAACATGATCTGGCAGAGTAGAAGGAGGAGGGAGTTGTATATTCAATGTCATCCAGGCCTGCGACAGCTGTGTAGGAGGAAAGAGTCAAACTGCAAAGTACAGGAACTGGAATTGAACCCTGATAGCCAGGTCTGCCTGTCATCTCACCATTATCATAATCACAATACGTTTCTTCAGCTAAATGCAAGGTAGAAGGAGAGGTTAGATTATGGTGCATTCCCAAAAAAATGAACATACCATCTTAAGTCAGAGACAATGCTAACAAAACAAGGATCAGCTTTAGCTGGAATGTGGGTATTTGCTGGAAAAGAGGGAATGAAACGTGAATCAAATTCTACCCAGAGTTTGCAAATCAAAGAACTGCTGAAGTACAAGTGATCTTTTCAAAAGGCTGCAAGAATTTCCACCAGGTTACCAAGGGACTTCTGTCTCAGGGTGAATTATAAGCAGAAGACAGGTGCAGGCATTGATTTGACTAAAATATTCAGGTTGAGACACAGTGGAACTTTCTGCTGTTTGGTTAAAATTCCTTGTCCTAAATCACAAGCAGTTCCTCCTCAAATGCTTAATCCCAAAGGGATTGTTACAGCAGTGGACACTGAGTAAGTGAGCACATTATCAGTCTGTTCATTCAATAAATACCCCTTCTGCTATCTGTGCATGAACAGAAGGGAGCGAGTCAAAGCTGAACAAAGAATTGCAGTGCTCTTGGAATTCAGCCTGCAATCACATCCATATAATGCCACCTTAACTCCAGTAGGGTTCTGTTGTAGGTTGGAGTAAATTTTGCTCCTTGGCTAAGGTAAGTTGTAGGCCTTGTGCCAGGTGTTGCAAAGAGCATTAATACCTGTTCTCATCTTGCAACTGTTCTTTCAGTGTGTTCTAAGGCTAATTTGTTTTCAGTATTTTTTTCAGTGCAGTATTTGCAGCTTCCAGTACTGCCTCAATGCCTCAGCTTGTAATATTTTGTGGAAAGGAAGGGGCTGAGAGCATCTATGTGTGTATACAGAGTTAGCATGTAATAATGCTAGATTTTATGACATGAGTAAGAGCTGCTGAGAAATTGGCTTGTAACTCTTCAGGCATTCCCCAAAAAAACTTCTGTGAGTCACCCATGTGAGATGGGTAGGATCAGACCTTGCACATGCTCCCATGGTATTTGTCCAGTGGTCCTCTCTTCAGAGAAGCTGCTGGTGGTGACACAGATGTGCTGGACTGGTCACTGGCCTTGCTTCAATTTCAGGTATGGAACCGTGGCTTTTGAACAGCTGGAGATGAAAGGAATGTACACCTTTCATATCTCAGTTGAGAGGCCACACCAGGATATGTTTATGGAGAGGATTTCAGGGTGAGCAGCCATTAGCAGCATTTTGTTGTTGTACCCTGTTCACTGTAATGTGCCACACAGGCAGGTGGTGTGGCTGTACTGTGAGCTGGGGAAATCGTGGTGGCTCTGCTGCAAGGTTCTCATGTCACACCATCCTCTGCCATGCCAAAACACCAGCAAATGGCTTGGCACAGAGGAGGGTAAGGTTCTTTCCTGAGGTGAGGGAAGGGAACTTGCCCCACCCTGATGATACTGTCTGAGCTTCAAAAGAGCCTCTGTTTGAGACTTCTGAATGTTTTTTGGTACATTGAGATGCTGCACAGAGCAATTAGAGACCAGACCTCAAGGTAGAAATGTTTAATCCTTATTTTTAGCACCTTGCATTTTTTGAATGCATCCCATACAGTGAAGTAGATTAGTAAATAAAATAAAGGGGAATGTAGGCATAAAAATAAACAATTTTGTCATAAGCAGATGGTACACCTGTATTAAAGCCAGATGATACAAAGAGATTGTAGCCTGAAAGCTAAATGTCTCTTGGAGTAGTTCCCCCGAGCATAGTTAGGTCTCAAGTTAGGGATCACAGTGCACTCTGAGAAGATAGAAGTTTCTTTTCCTTGTTTCAAATGAACTTACCTGTTTTGCATGCAAAAGCATGATATTTACAGTTTAAAAATTCTCTGATGAAGGGCTCTTAATTCCTAAATTCATTGAAACATTGGTTTTGGTAGATAGGCTACGCATGCTGTGCAAACCTCAAGAGAGTTATTTAAATAACTTATGTAAGGAAACCTTTCTTGAGAATCTCCATATGTAACAGATGGGTATTACTGCCCTGTAAAGTAGATGATGATTTCCCAGGCACTCAGATTTGGGAAATCTTGGGTTTGTTTCTTACTCCTGTGAAGAGACAAAGCCTAATACTTACTTTCGAACCCTGCAGTGCAAAAGCAAGCCTACCAAACTGGAATTATTAGGAGGCAGAGACCTCTGGTGGAAATTGTTCAGTACTTCAGGGAAATACAGATCTCTATTTTGGAACAAAGCTTGGAAAACCCTCCTGGTGAGACAGGTCAGAGGCCTGAGAAGGACTGCATTAACAGCAGCATAGATGTTCTTTTTGTGGCTTTTTTCTCTGTCCTTTCTATGAGAGATGAATGACTCTCTTTAAAGAAAATAAACAATCTAACTTGGATCTGTACACAAGTACAACAACAGCAACCCTTCAAGCTGTCACTGGGAAGCAGCAGTCCATTTGACCCAGCAGTGTCTTGGCAGACTGCAGTGTGTCCATGGTGTTGGCAGCAGCTGTGCTGGAGATGCACCTCTGGCTTACACAGGGGACCCCAGGGAGAAGAGAAAGTCCAGGTGGCCAAGTCCTTCTGGCATCTACACCATGGTAATAGCACCAGCATGTGCTAAGGAGCTTCAGAGAGAACCATCAGCGAGATGTTGAAGCCACAATCCCTGTGCTAGTCTGTCCTGCAGATGCTCCCTCATGGATATTTTCTTTTATTAATAGTTGTGGTGCTTTTGGACACCATGGACAGCTTGCAGTACACTGCCAGTGCCTCAGCTCACAGCAGGTTGAGTAAAGCTAAAGCAGGACTTTACCCAATAGTTTTTCCCAGTAAAATTTGGTAGCTGTCCAAATTATTGGCTTTCCATGTCTGAAAAGGAAACTGGTTTTGCTCTGGTACAGCAGCAGAGCAAAAAAACCAGCAAAGCCCCCAAGGTTCAACAATTGTCTACCACACACAGTTTTGAATTTTCATCTCCTGACAACAGGATTCAAGCCTAAAAATAAAAGAACACTTCTGAAAATTGCAACTCCTGAGCATGTTTTTTTATTTTCTCCCCACCTTAAAAATATTCACACCAAAATGTCTAGAAGGATAAGCTGATCAGTCAGTCCATTGGTCTGGTATGGTACAGAGCTACAAGCAGTATAATCAGTGCAGTTTGGAGTAAATTATGCTATAACATGGCCGCTGTGCAAAGTTTAGAAGTTAATGGAAAGGTTTCTACTGCCTTCAGGTTCTTGATTATGCTCAAAGAGAGCATCTCCACCAGCTGCATAGTACACATACATTGTAGATGCATTTCAGCAGTTTCTCTGGACATTTACAACTGCAGTTCTCTCTGCTTTAAACTCAGCAGAGTGTAGCTGGTGGCCACGTGTACAAGGAATGGTAGTGAACTTTTCAGTGTGAGTGACAGTTTGACAGACATCTTGTAGGGGTTGGGACATTAGTTTGTAGCATTAAGCTTCCCAGTGGAATTCCCATTTTTCTTCCAAAAAAAATCTGCAAAAACTTTGTCTTATCTTCAGACCAAAGCCCAGTTTAGAAATCCCAACTTTGTAGTATTTTATAGTTCTCTTGGTTGAAGTTTCTATCAGTTAATTTTTATACAAAAATGTTCTTGCTCCTACCGACACAAACAGTCAATACTGAATACTTGTGAACTAATTCAGTTCACACACATCTCTTCATTTAAAAGAATATCCAGAGTCACAGATTTTCTGTTTAAAGAAAAAATCAGATAATCTTGGCCTAAAGCTCTCTCATCCGGCAGCCAACCCCGAAGTCCAGCCTCTATATGTAACTGCTTGTTCAAAATTCCTTCTCAGTCAGTTCTCAGGCTTCAGTTCTGCCTCATTATTTGACAAACCACTTCTCACATAAATCCTAGATGTATCTTAGGAATTCCTTGGCTTTTGATTTTCAGAAGAAACCGTGGGTCTTAAAACTTTGTCTTACACAAAGATCACATTGACCCAGTCACTGATGTTTAATTATAGCCTCTAATACCTTCTTCCTAAAAAATTGACTCTTCTTGGAACTACACTAACACCAGTTTTCTGTGGTAGATGGAGTGTGCAACTTGGAATATTTAAAATATAAACAATGTATTCCCTAAAATGCAGAGTTGCATTCATACAGATCAGTTTCCCTGTCATGCCAGAATAAACCACTCAAAACTATTTTACATTATTTCCTACTAGTCATAAATAAAATTCACACTGTGATAATCCTTGCTGTGATATTGGGCCTGAATGTTGTTCATTTCTCCAGATGCCAGCAGTTTTTGTAACCTGTCTGTACTTAGATTTTGTGACAAACATTTGTCACAGATACAGGCTACACTGGGCTGTGTGTTAGACGTGCAGAACAAACAAAGTTTCTGAATTTTTTATACACTCCACCATAACATTTTCAAAACCGTGTCTTTACTGAGTTTTATGTTGCTTATTCCTGTGAGCATTCTGATCTGCATTAACATTTTAGGTAACTTAAGCACCCTGGTGGCCATTTTAGTGTCAAAGGAGAAAAATTAGGATATATAAGATGTTCTGAGTGTTTGGTTTCCATATCATCCTCAAAAATATTCTTAAAGGTCTAGTAATTCAAACTGAAAATAATTTGAATATTTTTTTGGCATTACAGTCAATGTTCATAAAGAAACATGTGGCCAGCTTAGGATGGTCAGTACAAAGCTGCAAACTGACCCCATTATTTTACAGAGGATCAAACACTAGGCAAAAGTTTACTTACATTATTGTGCTCAACTCTGATGAAATTATTGAGTTTGCAGATGGAAGGAACATGTAGCCCATCAAATCCTCAAAGATACCCATTGTTTTTATTTGTATTTTAACTGTTAGGCAATTCATTAGCTTTGTAAGAAGAGCAAGAGTCATAGTACATATATTTCTGAAACTAAGCCAGCTTTAGAGAAAGCCAGAATTAGCTTCCTTCCACCCTACAAATAAGAGGATTAGAAGTACAACGGAAAGCAAGAATGTTCAGAAAGTCTGTTTTGGAGGCCACTTTAAAAGCATTTGTATGTTACAAATGATCACAGAAGTGAATATTAAAAGATACATAGCTGAATTTTGAAATTGTAGAGGTTTTGGCAAGCAAGTAAGAAGCCCTTTTCACATAGGGTCATCTGTTTTTACTTTTACACTAAAACAGCCCTGCAGTATCCTTTTAAATAGTGCAGGAGCCCCCAGCTGGGCCTCCCTCACTTGTAGTGCAAAACCCACCAAAAAGCAGAAAAACCTTTCCCTCTAAATAGCAAGAGCCATGGGTCAAGAGTGCATGTGTGTATGCCATAATTAAGGGCAGAGTTGTGTGATTTGTGTCGATTTTACAGATTAGAAATTAGGCCAGTTTTGTCACCATATTGACACCTTCTCCTAGGTGAAGAATTCAGACCATCCCAAAAACAAAAGCCCAGCACTGGGACTAATCAGCCTTTAAAATGGAATAAATTAACATTTTAAAAGCAAACCCATCCCCAGCAGTTTTGTTAGCCAGGGAAGGGAAGACTCCACTGAATCCAGTGGAGATTCAGCTTGGACACTGCCCAAGCATATCCCAGTGCATGGTGATGCAAAGTCAAGAGATGACATCTTCAGTCTTTTGAAGTAAGAATGTCTGGTTTGCCTCCATGGGCTGTTCCATATGGAGATGTCTCTACTACAACACTCGTTCTACTCACTCATTTATTCCTGGAGTTTCCTGTAGGACATCTGAGTGATTCAGGCAGTATATGGGTAGACAGTAATAATACAGCTCCAGGCTGGAGGAGCATCACAACATAACCCAGATTCCCATCAATTGCAGTAATAACTGTACGTGTTCTGACTTGGCTTCTGCTCATTTCTGCAGCAGCATCTCCAAATGCCACTGCCCATTCCATGGAAGAGTGGAGCTGACCATGCTGTGTGGCAGGGCAGCAGCCTTTGACATGCCTGGCATGAACTACATCCCATGAATCTGAAGGCAAACATTTAGGGGCTCAAAGCCCTAGTTTTTAAGTGTTTGAAGCACAAACTTCAAATGAAGGAGCTTGCAGGAGCACTTCACTAAAAAAATGAGGGAAATGGACCATTTGTCCTTAATCCAAACATCCAAACCAGAGTGGTTACTGACAGAAGAAGGACACTGGTAAAGGATCAAAGCTATTGCCAAAAAAAAAAAAGAAAAAAGAAAAAAGGGGTAGTTAAAAGAGAGGGTACAGCAGTATCCTCATTCCTACAGACACTTCCCTGTCTGCAAAACACTGAGAGAGACTGCACATAAACATTCTTATTGTCATGTCACATGATGGTGCTGCATTGACAGTGATAGATTTTCTGGCAAATGTTTGTGTGGAAAGGCAAACACATGGCAGAGTGATCTACTATGAGACAGCTCTTTGGACCTCACCAGCCCCCCAGGAATGCTCGGGACCAGTGAGAACCAGTAGGTTCCTTACAGTGTGTGAGAGACAAAATGAGTTCATATTCAGTAAAATAAAGGAAAGTTTGATGCCTGAGGGTTTAAATTTGTGTGTATACTTTCCTGCATACAATTTTACATGATACATGTATACAGTTTAAGCAACATGTAGGATAAATTTAACCTACCAGTTTTTCGTTAGTAGTCCATAAATGTGCAGAACTATGTAGTATTTTTAAGACTGAAATTCTGCCCAGAGAACTCAAAAGCAGGATCTTGCTGGTCATGCAAGAGCGCAGTGAGCATTAATGGGAACTTTACACTTGGCAGGCTTGTGTGAGTGTGCTTCCTTTCATTGCCTTGTGCAGCAGAGAACACCAGATACACGTGGCCAAATTATTTCTTGTATTGCTGTCAGCAAATTTGCACCAAGGCAGGGCCATTTGGTCTACTGACCTTTGTTACATCTACAATTATTGTAAACTACATATTTGCTGAGAAATTAATTCCTTGCTTTAATTTGACACTTTATTAACTTGGGGAAATGAACACAAAATAGAACTGTCTTTTGCCTGTTCATTTAAAGTCCCATTGCTGAAACAAACAGACAAACAAATTGCACAAAGTTTATATAATGGCCAGTACTAGACGTAAAAGAACTTACAGCTTGTGGTTATAGAACAACCTGCTGTTACTTGTCTGTATTACTGCCCTGCATCTCAATTCTTCTTATCCTCTGTTAACAATGTTAATTTTATGTTATGTGGACATTACTGACATCTGTGTAAATAGTTTATATCAGTTTGAATCCTATACTGGATGCTGAAGTCTACATCCTGTGAGTTCCCTAAGCTACCACCGCAAAGTAAAAACTGTCCTGGAAGACTGGGAGTGAGCAGAGGATACTGCATGGGAAAGCAAACTGCAGCTCATTTCAATTTCTTACTATTGCTGCCTGAGATTTGTCCTTCACACAGAAGTATGGAAAAGTAGATCTTTTCCTGTGGCAGGTCCAAAATAACATGAGGGTTCAGAGCTCTGCTTAACCTGAGGCCTGTGGGACAGCAGAATTTAACTAAAGGTCTGTGGTGCCTAACCAGTTGTACCAGTTCTTGCCTTTCTGCTGATCTTCTGCTAGCCATGCTCCAGAAATCCACTGTTGATCACTGGCTGACAAAAAGCAGCTGTGAATGTTCATACTATTTCTTCTCTTTAGGCACCATGGCCCACATGGCAACAAACACTGACTTGTATCTTCCGAGGGCCAGCCTGTGCCCAGTAGAGCAAGCTGCCAGGCCCTCCAGCTGCCAGGCCCTGTGAAGTTGCAGACAGAGGATGAGGTACAAGCAATTAACAGAGGCATTACATGAATGGACAGAAGATTTGAGAATTGCTTTTGGTCCCAAAGTTCCTGCTCAGCTCTAGATTGGCATTATGCCCTTTGAAAGTTTTAGTGGGAGGTTTGCCTGAGTAAGACAGGAGCATCGTGTCCAGGGGGAGCAGCAGTCTATTAATACCTCTCCATTATAAGACTATCACTGCCAATTCTGTTTGGCTGCTTCATCTCGTAATACTCTCTTTGACTTTCTTAATACTAACCAGCCTAAATATTTTATGCTTGTCTTCCAGCAATATACTAAGCCCTTTGCTGCTACTACTCTGTGAAGATAGGTTACAATTTTTCTTCTGAAAACATTCTCTTCTGAAATATTGTAGTTCCCTGAGCTGCAGTGGGAAGGTTTGAACTGGGGTTCATGTTCAATAAGATAGCATCCACTTAAATGTGGCAGCTAAAAAAGAAAATAAACAAGTGGACAGAAATAAGCCATTTCCTTATGAAGCTGCTATGTTTTAATTACATAGTAACGCTGTCGCTTCTCTAGAAAAATGTATGTTTCCTGGCTTATGAGGATGTCTCTGCAAGTCTCTGCAAATAATGCACATTTGCTAGGATGTGTATTGCTTTGTAATATTTACATTGGTTTTGTATCTTACTGCGATTTTACATTTTAGCTACTCAGTTTTTCAGTGATAGGAATCAGGAGCTACTTCACTGCATCAAAGTAGATAAAGTGGCACAAACAGTAGCAGAAACAGACCTCTGACTTCTAAGAGACCTAGTGCATATTGGCTGTTTGGTAGCAAATGCAGTAGCCCTGATTTTTCAATGTAATATTTATTATTTATAAACATGTAACTTTTCAAACTCAGAAGAAAAAAAAACATGCCTTCTTTGAAGAGGGCAGTGTTGAGAAAAACAAAGTCAGACTGTGGGGAAAAAGATACATTATACAACAAAGGCTCACTGAAACAGTGGGCAAGGTAGTATTAATTATACATTTTAATCTTAATTGTTATTAAGCATGCCAACTTCCTTTCCTCCTCCACATCCTACTCATGACATTTTCTTTTCAACTTCTATACCACTTTAATTCCAGGCTCCTATGCTAACCCTCACCCATTAGAGGTGTGGTAGACCTAATCAGCTGCCCCAGGTTTTCTGCGAGGGATGGAGTTTTGAGAAAGGAATTCAAAAGAAATGAGGTTACAATTCTTAGAAGGACGTGTCATGAGCAGGAGTACAGGCTGCAGATCTCTGAGAGACAAATAGGTGAGCAGGATATGAGGTTTGGTTAATGGAGAAACAATCAACATGTGGCTGCCACATGACAAGATGTAAATAGGAAGGGGCAGACTTGCAGGCCATCACAAGAAATATGATCTGGAGGTAGAGGGTGTGTGGAATGTGTGAAGAAACGTGCTTTTAAGAAGTTCTCACGGGAGGCAGCTGGAACCAGTTCTTGCATTTTGCAGGGTGGTGTGCTGATCTTTCAGAGTACACCAGGAGGGTTAAACAATAGCATGTCTGACCAAGTGTGGTGGTGGTGGGTGCAGCAACTTCAGTCCCTCCATCCTGGCTTCCTGTCATGCCCTGGAGAGGAAAGGAATGGCTGCCCAGAGAGCTGAGTCCTTATTTGTTGAGAATGATGGAGGGAGAGAAGGTAACCTGCCCTGTTTCCTGCCTGATCAGCCATGACTTACTTCCCCTGCAACCCATCAGCTGTAATATCATCCATATCCACTTCCCCAGGCACTTCTTCACGCCCGTTTTCATCCTGGCACCCAACATGGTCATCACCCTCAGCATCACCACAACCACTAAGCCTGAGGACTCTCCTCAGTGCTTCAAACCCAGTAGTATCTCAGTCCTTACCTCAAGGTCCCTTTGAGGACTCATCATCCAGGAGCCAGGGAATGATGGAGTAAGTCTGGGCAGGATGGGGGTAGTAAGGTGAGAAAAAAAAATCTGGTTTTGGCTGGGATATAGTTAATTTTCTTTACAGTCACTCATATGCTGCTGTGTTTCAGATTTGTGACTAAAGTGGTGTTGACAACACAGGGATGTGTGGGACTTGGCTGCCTACTGGAGTTAACCCACAACAAAGAAGCAGCAGGATGCTCAGTCCAGTGAAGCCAAGGTGTAAAACACAGGTAAGACAGGAAGAGGATGTTTCCAAGTGACTCTTGAGCAAAGCAAGGGCTTGTAAAGAATGGCCATATCATCAAAGGCACTACTTCACATGAAATGGAGAAAGAGGGCATGTGGATGGGAGAGGTCAAGAAAGATCTACAGAGGTCAAATGTGGAGAAAAGTGCCTTCACAGAGATGAAAAAAGCTCATGGAAGAAGGAAGATAGTGAGATTTGGATGTGGCCTGGGTGAAAGGCATGAAGGGAGATGGGCGTAAGACCCAGTTTATTGATTTGAGTCACTGAGAGTTTGGGGATGTTGCCCCTGGAATAGAGAAGGATGATCTGGAGAAACTTTCAGAGGTGACATGCTGAGAGTTTTTCTGCTGATTTCAACAAAGTTGGGATTACATTCTTGTCATTTAGTTTGCATTCTGTTAAACTCTTGCTGATGCCAACCTATCTAGGAAGAAACTCCCTACAGAATTTTTTTTTTTTCCTGCAATAACACTTATACATTAGACTGCAGTACAACAGATGAGATTCAGGGCTTGGGTTCCAGAAGTGTGAATTCTTGAGCAAGAGGTACATCCCATCATCAAACTGCTGCTCTTGAGAGGGGTTTTATGGTACAAAGCAACAGCAATCTCCAGAAGCTCAATGCTAGCTGCATTATTTCTTTCTGTTTCCTGGCTTCTGACACTGTCGTTCAGGTGATACAAAAGTGAAGTTACAAATCCCCTTAAATAAATATGTTCTGTTGTCTATGTTGGGATGTAATTATTCATTAAATCACATTTCAAAAGGCATTTTGATGAATGTACCAGAGGGCATCCTTTTCTCTGGCATACCAGAGAAATCCTTTTCTCCAGTATTTATGAGGGGAAACTACGATGGGGTAAGTGTCACGAATCTGGCACTAAATTTATTGTTCTTGTCAACTCTCAACATACTTCTCACCCAATAAATCTCTGAGACTTTAGATGACACATCTAAAATATTTCTCCAGAGGAGAAATATCTGTTGCAGGTTTTCTTTCTTAGGTATTATGGCTTTATAGCTTTAGAGGTGGAGTTTCTCACCTGGCCATTTGAAGCAGCATTTTATAGATTAGCGTATCAAATGGAAACGAGAATCGCTAGTTTCATTGTAATGAATTATGTCTGTAACAAACACTTAAAATTATGGGAACAGCAAAGTAAATTGTGCAACTTCTGTCCATCAAGATCATCTTCATATCATGTGTAATGTTTATAGAAGTACAAGGTTTTGATGAGTGTTTCTCAATAAAAGGCTGCTAAAACATCTCACATGCAACAAGAGAAAATTCAAACAGTGAAGTTGCAAAGTCAGATAGTTAATGTTGTGAAATACTCAGATTTCTGCAAGTTTTTTGATACAATCTTTAACATAATCTTCTGATTTGTTTTTTTTTCCCCCCATAGAAAATCTCAGGCTGGTTAGCACTTAGAGACTGGTAGGTCATAGAGTCCAACACCTTTGAATGCCGTGTGGATTTCCACATCAGCTGATGAGCTAACTGGCAGCACAGTGACAGGTCATCAGTCCTTGTATGGAGAACTTGCCAGCAGAGCAAGAGAATGAGGTGTACTGGGCTACAGCATTTTGTTAAGATAATGTGCAGTTTTTCTTGATGTATTCTAAGATACTCTGAAATCTTTGTCTTCTTATACACATACCTGCTTTTACCTCTCTTTCTTAATCCCCTTCTGCTTTTCTCACATCCTTTCCAGGCTTTAACTTCTGCTTGCCTTCCAGCTTTCCCCAGTGCTCTCACAGGGAGCCATTTTTTCCTCTCATGAGCTTTGCTTCCTCAGTCATCTCGAGTCATGAACTGAATTGCATTCACTTTAGCCTAGAGCATGTTTAGTCCAGACAGAACAAGAGTCTTGTTTATTAATCCCTGTTGAGTGTGTACAAATGCTTTTCAGACTCTTGCAACTCAGCTACATTTATATGGTACCTGGAAATTTGGTAATTTTACAATTATTTCTTTTACTGTCATTGTCAGAAGAGTTTTGAGTCATCACTGAAAATTTCAATTCTAATGGTTAAATTATGAAAGATATGCAAGCAACTAAAACCAGAGGTTTGAATTGGAACTTGTTAAGCAGCACTGACTGTAGGCATCTTTTGCCTTCTGTAGCTTTAGCTGAAATGCCTGTAGAGAACAAGGAATGGCAGCAATGCATACTTGCTAATAACATTTCCATCCCATACAAACCTTTCCAGCTTATAGTGGAAAGCTCCCAAACAGAAAGTTAATTTTAACTGAAGCGCTTCTATCTCTTCTGCCTCTAGGATACATGTTCACACCTCTGCAACATGTAAAGCAATCACCTTAAAGATTGTCTAATTTAATATGATTAGGAGTGTATAACATAAGAAGATTCATGAAACTGAGGATAGATAACTTGCTCCAGCTATGATACACACCCTTCTCCCTTCTAAGCTTATTAAAGAGAAAGCTTGAGATCCCCTGGTGAGCTTCTTATCTCCAGTAATTAAGAATATCCTAATGGCCATGGTAAGTGCCTTCTATGCATGTTGGAATGGACATAAACCATCATGGCCTCTTTCTGCTTGACATGAAGTAGCTCTGTGATTTCAGACAGTGCTCTCAGACATGTCTTGCACAGGGGAATGGCTCAGTTGTGATTCAGAACCATTTCCTATTAAAATATTTAACAGAGAAGCACTACCTTACTGTGGTCATAGGCAAAATACTAATCATGGTAATCATTACTGACACATTTTTACATACAGGAAAAGGAAATGCAGAAGGAAAGAAAATTATATCAGCCATAGTTAGGTAAATAAATACTTTTACTTCAGTATCTGACAGTAAAGTTGATTGTACAGGTGGCTATTCTGCAGAGCATTTGCAGTCTGATGTCAGAAGAGACTGGAGCAGGGAAAGCAAAAATTGTAAGGTGGCCAGGGACAGAATGTTAGAGGCAAATATAATAATCCATGTGGCTTCCACAGACACAGTATAGGCAGCTTGTCACAAAATGGCAAGTGCAAGATACCAGCATGAATAGGATTCACGTACCAGACTGTCTGCATGCAAATAAGTGTGTGCAAAACCATGATTGGGGAGTATTTAATGCAAAACTTAGGTATGTTTAAAAATTTGTTCATGACTTTGGAAGGTTCTTTTGAAATTAGGCCTTCTTTGTCCTCATCCTCTCTTCTTAAAGACTGATCTACACTTTGAAATCAATGAAATCCTTTCACTATGAAAGTTTTCAACCAGGAATGTGTAGCTATTTTTTTCCTCATATGAATTGGGGAGAAGTGATCAGAACTAGCTGAAAGCTTCTCAACAGCTTAAGAACACTGTTTCCTGGGAATTATTGGGAAAGCAAAATTCAGTAGCGTGGTAGTGACTTCAAAGCAGTTACCTCAGACTCCATCTGTCCTGGGTGACTCAGGGTTTCACTCCTGACCACACTGCTGGCCCTGCCACCTCCCTCTCGGGCCTGCTGAGCCTCTGTCATTACTGTCTCCCCTGCTGATACTTGTGTATACTGCCCTGCTCTGGGAATAGAACCCCTGTCTGGCAGGGGGAGAAGTGAGAGAGAACTTGGTATTGTCATTCTGGGGAGTTTAGGGGGAAGGAGAGACCCATCCCTGCTGCAGGTCTCCCTTGCTCCGTAAGGACATGGCTGTAGCTGCATCTGTGACCTGCTGATCTTTGTGCCCAAAGCAGCCCCAGCTCTTGGCTTCTGTAGGCTTAGGACCTGGCCTATGTACATGCAGTGCATATATTAGCAAGCCTCTGCACCCCTGCACTCACTGTTATGATCTGAGACTGCTCTTGAAGTGTTTGGAAGAAACTCTCTTCACTCCTCTTTTCCACTTCTGTATGGGAGGAATAGATGAACTCTCCTTTGTAAGAGAAGAGAAAGGAACAGAATACAGGTGACCTAGCAGGAGATCTCAAGCTTTGTATGCTGTGATGAGTGACTGAGGGGGTAATGCACACTACGAAACTCCTCTGCACTTTGTGCCAAGGTTCTTTTCTGTGCTGTTAATGTGTGGAACATTTGATTTGGTTTTTCATTCGTCAGCAAGGAAATTTGCTTTCCCTTCTCCGTCTTTTCCCAGCATCTTAGCTGTAGCTTGATGGAGGAACTATCTGCAGAGTGTTCAAGAGTTTTCAGCTGGCCAAACCTGAACAGTTCTTACCGTAGCAACTCATTTATGCTTTGCCATCTATAGACACGAGGAAAAGAGCTGCATCCTTGCATGTCCATGGGATGAGTTCTCTTTGGAGCTCTAGTATATGACTATCTTCACTGTGGACTAGAAACATTATTCATTCACTGCATTCTCTGCAGACACCAGTGTGGGGCAAAAGGCAATAAAAATGTGCACATTGCAATGAGATGTTTCAGTTCTGCATCTAGTCGCTTCGAATGTTGCTGTTTTGACATTAGCAATACATTGTTGTTTGGGTGTGTATATAAAGTGTACAGTTTCCTTTAGCAAGAAATTGGCACACAGCCTGCTCCTTTCTCTTTAAGGTCACTAAATAAGTTACTAGAAAGAGCTATTCATATATCTGAGATGAAAAGCAAACAATGCATTAAAAAAAAAAGTCAGCTCCACCTCTCTAGTAAGTATTCTGGTTTGGGGAGGTAGCAGAGGTGTAGGAGGTAAGACAGCACATAGGATTATTCTGGACAGAGTCAGGTCAGACTCCCCAGTTCCTATACTCAGAGATTTTATATTACATTTTTCTGAAGGGAATTTAAACTGAAATTAGGTATCAGTTTAAAAGGATACAAAATCCTATTTGATGTGAAAGTGAAAGTGAGCTGTTGGGCCAGATGTATATACTGCAGATGGCTGCAGTGGCAACCCTGTCACTGATCAGTACTTCAGAACAGGTAACAGCACTGAGCACAGTGCAGGCTAATCATCTAAATGTTTATCCAGCTTTTTGGAATTCTTTTTCTGTTATTAGTCTGCTACTGATACCTGAGCTAATGATTTTACAGCAGTGCTTCTACCAGCGGGGAAGTGCTTATCCTTTTTTATGACCCAGAGTGAAAACTTTCTTGACTTACGTACTAGCAACAGCAGCATTTGTGCTCCAGAGCCACATCTGGGGGCACCATAAACAGCAAGTCTTCTTGGTCCTGTGCCAGCTCAGGAACAGGTGCTAGAAGAAGCATTTATTTATCTTATTTTTCTGCCATTACCAGCCCTTGCAGACTGGAAGGGCTCTCTGTGGTCCATCTACTCCCTCACAGAAATGTGACCCTACTGTCTTCAGCCATCTATTTCCTTCATCAGCAGGAACTGCCTGTGGCCAGGTGCTTTCCTTGGGAATCAGAGAAGTGCCAGCCAGAGCTGGTATTTCTCCCTAAACCCAAAGAGAACAGCTGCCATCTTAAATGTGGGAGTGGTTGGACAACCTATTGCTACAGTTTCAGCCAGACCTGCAGAAAAACCTTTCCTAAACTTTGCTGCTTGTGACCTACCTTTCTAGTTTCGCTCCACTAGATAATACTTGAGTATAATAAATGTCAGTAATAATTGATGTTTGAATATTACAGCTGACCTGATAACATTATGGTAAAAGCAGCAATATCTGGGATTTGTGAGTTACCACTGCTTCCCTTCCACAGGGAAAAACTGGCATCACTTGGCAAGCAACAGACCCCAAACACCCTGTGAGAGGAAGCCCCCCTTGTGCAGCTCCGAGGTCCATGGCTTGGTGGATGTGGGTTTTAGTTTTAAGCTGAGAAGGCAGGTGGAGGGTCTGGCAGTGGAGAAGAGGCTGGGTACAGAATTGGGACAGCCTCGTGCTTAGAAGCCAGGCCGTTGCCTAGGGTCTGCTCAGGCTCCTTGGCACGGGGAGGGCTCAGGAGGGGTGTGCAGGCAGCCGGAGGAGCCGGTCCGTGCTGGGCCTGGGCCTCCATGACGGGGGGCCCGGGCTCTCCCAGGCCCAAGGGCCGGGCGCCTTTGGCCGGGGGACGCGGGCGCCGTGCTGCCAACACCGGCCGGCTTCTCCTCGCCGCCCAGCTTCCATGTCGGGCGCGCATAAAGAACCATGTCATGCTTCAGCGGGGAAGGGAGGGCCGGGCGGGACTGGAGCGCTCTCTGCTCTCCTATTTTCATAGAAACCGATCTGTGTACCTAGAAAATAACAGGAAGGGAAAGCGCGGGGGGAGGCGCGAGCGGGGTGGGGGGGGGATAAGAAGATCCTGTTTTCGGTCGCTGCCCGAGGAGTAATTCGTCGGAGACGGCTCCATATTCCCGGGGCCGCGGCGGCTGCGGCGGGGATGGAGCGGGCGGCGCGGGCGGCGTAGCCCAGCGCGCACGGGGGGGCCGCGGGCAGCGCCGCGCC